>NC_135737.1:27931263-28239180 GCF_041903045.1 Epinephelus lanceolatus
AGATGGACACACCAGAGATAGATGCGCTCTTTTCTACATGCCCAGCAAAGAAGTGCCACAGACTTTCAGTCAGTGTTGATGTAACGATACTTATAGGCACACAGCAAGCTAGGGTTGTCATAAAAACCCATGCTTCTGTGCCACGTCAATGACAAAATTCTGAAAACGTGATGGTACTCTTTAGTCTCCAGTGCTGTTGGTGCTTTAGGCACAGGGGATGCAATTCTCCTGGACCTAAAGTGGCAGCATGCACGCCTTCAAGTGTTCTAATCTGCCCTTAAATACCAAAAAACAGAACTCCTACCAGCACGGAAGAACAACAGCAACACGTACTGTAGAAGATAGCAACAAGTGAAGCTGCAGTGACAGCACCACCTTGACCTGTCAAAAGAAAAGCGTTTTTTCATGAGGCCAGCATATATTTTTAAATTCCTTGCAAGGTGAACAACATGAATTTACACACTACCTCAAATGCCGGCAGAGTGATGAGGTGCGAAGCAAGTATTCTGCTTTTAGCGCTGCATATTTGGCTTTTATTTTTTATTATTTTTTTTCCCTAGTCGGCGAGAGTTAAAAAAAGTTCAACAAAATCAGTCAGTTGTCCTGGCTGTCCGGTTGCTCTCAGCATGTTGTTGTCAGCACTAGTTGCTTTAATTTTGTTGATAAGATAATTTTGTTGAGAGACAAACACCGCTTTAACATTTTATTGTTTTAAAAGAAAAGTCTCTTGTTAGATATGCTGTCTAGTTGATTGTCTCATTGTGTTAGTTTATGATGGGTAGTTAACAACTAGTTTGGTAGGCCTAGTTGTTGGGTATAAATAACAGACTGCTGGCAGATACTGAACTACGGTGGCCATGAGGGTCAAAAAACAACAACATTTCCCAAAACACTACAATATATCAGAAAACAAAACAACATTTGGGGAGACTCAAACCAGAAAAGTAAAGTACTATTCGATAACGAGACCTTGTTGCTGATTGGATGCACTGTCTATCTGTCTGCAACAACTGTAAGCACTTCTTCTTCTGTCTGATTTCTAGTGGACTGGATACATCGCAGCACATTGCTGCCCCTTACAGGTCAGGAAGTTAAGATAAAATCAAACTTTATTTACTCCTAAACAGGGTTTCCAACTTGGCATCTTTCTCGCTAGATTTAACAACTTTATTTATAAAAAGCGACTAGTGACAAATTTAGCGATGTATTCTCACCATCAGGATAAAAACAAGAAATGTATTTAATTATTAACTATATTATATTTCATTCCCATACATGCTATACAGGATTATCCATGACTCCTCTGCTGAGTCTCTCCTTCTGTCTCCTTTTGTGCTGTAGCACTGCGCAGGCACTGGCTGGGCCTGGGGCAGGTGCAGGGCAAGCAGCGGGGATGCTGCTGAGCGTCCTTCGTTACTGAGCCTTCATTGAGAATCGAGCGCTATTGATCTTACGCTCCCAGTTTAGACAGGCAGACAAGAGAACCGGCACAGTTAGGTCGGTTCTCAAAATCAAACAATACCACAAACTAACTGCCTGATGGTTGGGCAGCGGAGGACCAGAGACTTATTATGTTCATTGGAGTAAAACTATTGTTTCTGCCAATGGAGCCTGGTGGCTTTGAGGAGAGCAAAACATAACAGCATCAGTTTCCCATTGTAAAGTCTGTCTGAAAGCACAGTGACGCAGTTTCGCTGCTGCCCCCGTCAACTGTTGCCAGACTCCTTTGACACTAATTTTTACTTCACAGCTGTCATGCCATTCAAAAACTTTGTTTAGGATTTTTCTGTCGAATTAAATTCACCAAAGTTGTAAAATGCTTCCATTTCTGTCAGAGTATGACTGATTAAATTTTTTCCCACCACCATTCCCTCCCTCCTTTCACATGTAGCATCCACATACCCCTGGATGTGGAGCTGTGGACATGTGTCTGGGCAATAAATGTAACGAGATCCATGATAAAAGGTAAATTCATCAAATTCAGTGTTCCATATAGCTATTTTCCAAGCTTCTGTAATGTTAGTCCACCTCACAAACACCTATGAGACTACTTACCTGGGAGTAGAGCAGACAGCGGCTTCGGAGACGGACCTTCAGGTGCTAGCCATTCCTTTCACTGCAATAGTAGTCTCATAAGCTGGGAGTTTGGCAGAAAGGACCGCGGGGTAGCAGCTATGCACAGTGTAGACTGCTGCACAGCAATTTCCCTTTAGGAATAAATAAAGTTTTATTTGATCTTATACTCCACATCTGTGACAGGCAGCAACACGCTGCAAGGCATTCAGTCCACCAGAAATCAAACAGAAGAAGTATTTACATTTGTCACAGACTGACAGACAAACACATATAATTGCCCAATAGTACCTGGGAAATGTCCTTTTTTTTTTTTGTTTTTTTTTTTTTGTTTGTTTGTTGTTTAAATATTGATTTTTTTTTTTTTTTTTTTTTTTTTTTACATGTTGTCATGTTTTTGGAAATGTTATTTAGACCTTACTAACCACTATTTTAAATCTTCCATTTTTAAGCAAATTGTTTTAAATTAATTGAAGTTTGTAGAACAAAAACATTTATTTGAGTACAGCATGACTGACCCAGAGATTTTCATGATTATCATTCATGGACAGTTATGCTATTATCAATAAATATAACCCTACCTTTGGATTCCATTATTGAAAATTAGATAAGTGTACAGTTAATGGAATATCTCACTAAATGCAAATTGCTAAACTGATCAATTCTTCTATAAATTGTTTTAGCAACTTTACTAGAATATTGACCACCAATACAGGCCTGGAGTCAATATATAAAAAAAATATTATTAGAAGTTGAATTGCATTACAAATCAGAAAAATCATAATTAGAAATTTTCCCCAAGTCATTCAGCCCCACTACATTGTCACTTTTGTACACAATATGTGTTTTAAATTGATTTAAATTTGATTTCAAATTATATTGTTTTTTATATCTTAAAACAGTCTTTGTAAAATTTTCTATATACTTAACATATATATTTAAATCTAACACTATAAAAGGTGCAGTCAGTGATTCTAATCCAATACGCTTTTCGTCAAATTCAGCTAATATCTCCTCAAGGTCTGCCAACTATCTATTGGGTGTGTCCACTGAAACAAAAATCTGGTGTGGATCGGACCAAGTCACCCAACACTATTCTAGCCTGGCACCAACAGGGGGCATCATGCTTGTGCACAGGACAAGGGAAAGTTCCATGGATGTAAAAAGAGAAGGACAGTAAGGGCAAGAGGGATGGTAAATCTGGCACATGCCAGCATGCTGAACTTCACAGCACATTGCCAAGAATCTTTCTCCAGAATCTCTGACTCCACCTTTATATATATATATTTATATACAGTGCAGTATATGGCATGTTATTGATGTGCATAAAATATATATAGTAAATACGTAAAATTTTAATGAAGGACATGGACTTCAGTTTGGGTTAAAAGAAAAGTTTGTTTTTATGCACTCTCTCCTCAGTGTCCTCCTCATGTACCACTTAGTGGCATGCAATGTAAAAATGAGAGGGCATATTGATTGTTTTCTTAGAAGGTAAACTAAAGCTGGTGCCTTGAGTCAGGCAGTTGGCAGCCATTCATTCACGCAATTTCACAAAGCCCTTTAGGTCACTGTACATCAGGGTGGATTTCAAAGACGGCCTGTGTAATGGACTCTGAAATGGCCCCAGTCTCAGACTCAAACATAAGGAAAGGAGAGATGTGTAATTTCCCTTTGCACTATGTTGACACAGATAAATGGTCTCCTTGCCGTCGCCTCACCCTCATTATTATGCTACAGGGGAGGTGAGATTTTCACCACTGCAAATCAATAACACATTAAGGTTGTAAACTAATAAAAGATATGCAAGTGAGCTGGACAAATCTTGCTCACTTTTTGCTGAGGTAATCATCCATGATTAACCTCTAATTTTACAGATGGCTTGAACTGCGAAGGATTTGTTTTGGAGATGAATACAATGCAGTATCATTTGCACGATGGAGCTCTGTATCACTTTGTCTCCCAAGAATTTGCATGTTGACCACACTGTTGTGTCTAAAGAAAGTGTAATTTTGTGTGCATAGGGGGAAAAAAACTTTTCAAAGCATTTATCCAGCACTATCCTGGCTGTATGATACTTGTTGCCATAGCAGCCGGTCCTTACCTACCACTTTGTGTCATTCTGGTGATGATCCATAAAATGTAAGTTAATGTACGAGTCCATCAGCACAGGAACACAGTGCAATTAGGTCATGTCATGTTGTCAGACTGTGGCTATTGTTGAGTTACAGTGTCTCTCACCATTGCCTTTCAGACCTAACTGCTCCGCCTGACCATGCAGAATTACTCATTTCATTCATTTTTTTCAAATGAATAAATAGTAAATAAACTTAGCATTTAAGGTGGAAATAGCATCTTTTAACCATATATAGTTCAGGTGTTGCGTTTCTGAATGTTGTGGCTTCACTTCTGCATAAAACGTTTGTTTATCTTTTCATAGTTGTTTGTCTTACAAAGGCCATGCATTATTCGCTTCAGTTGTAGCATATAAAGTTGCGGCAAGACACACTTTTTAAAAGGTCTTTGGTAGAGACAAACATCATAAACCTGATAGCCGAGGTGATGCAGAGTCATTCGATGCTTCTTCCACATTTTTTACTGTGTCATAGAAATATACTGACATGATGTCCCAAAAACAAATAACAACTTTTACTACATGATTCTTTTTTCTCTGCAGGAAAGACTTATTTATTTAAATGAGTTTATAGTTTTTTAAACCATTATCTTCCTCCCAGCAGCATTATGGCAGGGTAGGATTTTCTTTAACATGTAGAGCCATGAATTTATTCAGTGGGAGATAGACAGCAGAACTTTTTTTATTATGAGACTCCAATGGCTTCAAGATAAAAATAAACCAACTCAGGAGCAGCAGCAGCAGTATGGGCTGTGTATGGTCAGCCACTGTGAAATCAGACAATTTTTAAAAAACCTGCAGCAAGTCACAGCATACAGATATTTTCATTCCTGATTTAAATGCCACAAACAACAAGTCGTGCAAAAGCCCTGGATAAACAGACTCAAAACAAACTGACAACACGGCAGAGGTGTGGAACAATCTTGGAGCTGCACTGGATTGTTGTGTGAAATTTCAAGATTTGTTTTCATGGAAAGGCAGTTTAAAAAGTGATTTTGGGAATGAATAAGTAATTAGAGTAAACGTGTTTTCAGTTTTACCAATCTTTCAGCCTTCAGTTCACAGAGAAGTATTAAAAACCACATGCTGTGCCTCTTACAGTTACTGGATCTCAACCCAGTGGATCATCTGTGGAAGATTTTGGACCAGTATGTAAGACAGCACTCTCCACTAGCATCTTAAAAACATAAAATGAGGGCATATCTTTTTGAAAAATGATGTAAATCCCTTCAGTAGAGTCCCAGAATCTATGCCAAGGTGCAGTGAAGCTGTTCTAGGACACTTTATTTTGGTTTTCCCTTTAATTGGTCACCCATCTGTAGCCCCCTTTTACACTGCCTCTTCAAGGCAGGGATGTTGTGCCATTATTCCACCACATGGGTCTGTGTAAAAGATGTGAACATCGAATTCTGTGTGCAACCCACCACCAGGAGATGTAAAAAGCTGTTAGCAGCAGTTAGCAGAAAATTCGAAGAAGAACTGCAACCAAACACATTTTTGGGGTATGTCCAGAATGCATGTACAGGTGTACCTTCAGCACCTTCATTTCCAGCAGACTGTAGAATCTTTTAAACCGGGTCTATATAATCTAATCTGAGTAGTAACTGTAAAATTTTGATTTATATAACCCTTAGCCTTAAATCTCAGTAAATCTGACATTATCCTGGAGTTGCTGCAGATTTCATCCCATTCCTGTTAATAAAATGACACACCAAAATCTCTTTCTCAGACACATTTAAGAACTGCTGGCCCTTTTTTATTGACCCCAGTATTACTATTATAATTTAGATGTTTAATGTCTTTCACCAAGGAGCTCAAGATAAAATTCTTGAGGTTCTTAGTGAAGGACATTAAACTCCTCAGAAATTAACAGAACACAGTCTTAATGTTAACATCCTCCCACAGAAATAGATAAAGTGAAGGTTTGCATCAATATCAATTTTCTTAATTTACAGGTCAAATTGCCAGTTTTGAGGGAAAAGGACACCACAATATTGTAATCACTGCCAAGTCCACTGAAACCTTAGCCTGGGAACCAGAGAGGCAGATGCCTCTGGTTCCCCTTGTATTCAAGCAGATTTTCTGCCCAAGGGGCCCTGGTTTGGGCAATCAGAACCATTTATTTAATGTGTGGCGGTTGATACAGTGACTGACAACTTGCAGAGCCTTTGTACTCAACGCAAGATATGTGATGTTGTCATTTTTGGCTTGCACAACGTCACATCTGGGACACAACAGGTAGCATAAACCTAGCTTAGTAAAGAGGAGTACTACTGAGACATTTTTAGGACAACCAAGATGACTGCACTTGATGTGGAAGTTTCTGTTGAAGAACTATTTTCAAATGCAGATGGCAAAACACCAAACATCATCACAACTCCTCTCTATACACTGTAGTATGTTCATACATGTCACGTTGCATAGTGTCACGTTTCATTGCTCTACTTGGCTGTGGGTCTACCCAAAAGTGTCCAAAGGCATTTTGGTTTATGACTGTTCACAACAACCTTGGAAACTGAAAACGAACTGAGAGGTTCCAAACTAATTTGCCATTTTAAATGGTTTAGTGATGTCAGGCTACCGAAACTTGCCAGCTTGAATGAATGTGATTGGACAGGATTTTGTCAAGGGCAAAGGCTGAGATTTAGCCTAGTTAATCTTTTTCCCAGAAAAACATCTTAGTGTGTTTAGAACTGAGGACAGTATTGTTACATGGTCCAAAACAAACAGAAGAATGTCGTCTGCATAAAACATAAGTTAATGGACAGAACTATTATATGACACCAAACAGAACAGCTAAGAACTAAATGGCAATCCATGGTGTGCCCCCTCCCCAGTTTATCATAAGAGGATATATAACCATTAGGCGGGTTATGCAGTAGACATACCCATTTAGTAGATGCCTCCCCAAATCCAAAGAACGCTATGGTCCTTCACTCTACCCTGTCAAATGCTTTTTCAGTTTCCAGCACTTAATGAACTGGAATTTAAAACTGCCCACACTATGTCAATAAAGCATCTAATGTTATCTGTAGAGCTACCGTTACGAATAAAACCCACTCGATCTTCATCCACCAGAGAAGTAATTGCTTTTTCTAACCTATTGTAGACAAACTCTCGGCATCTAATGGGATAAGGGAAATTGGGCAATACCTATTATAGTCATAAGGATCCTATTTAAGCCTAAGTGTAATAAAGTAGCTTCCATGAACCGATAACAAAGTCACTATACAGATATGATGTGAGATGCGTATGGCCAGTAAATGTTGAAATTCTGAATATTTATTCAGCGAAATCTCAGGCATCCCACTCTGGGTCTCAGTCCTGGAGACTATCATATTATTCTATCTCTCATTGAATACTTCTCCCATTGGTGTCTGTGGAAAATGAACATTGTTAGAATTGATCCTGGTACATCACTCCTAAAGCTCCCCATCTTGTGAACCAGCTCTCTGTGCCTTCCCAAGTCCCCCTCGCCAGCTCAGCAGGCAGCCTTGCACTTCACTTTGATTTGTGAATGTGAATTTTATCAAACATCAATATTCTCTTTTGAATCATATCCAAATGGGCATTTTATAGTTCTGCAGGCAAGACACGAGCTCTCTGCTCAATAATGTGCCTTTCCTAGCATTGCCAGACCACTTGTTATTCCCTCTCCAGTTCTTGAAGATGAAAATTAGAACTCTGCCCGTCTTCACTTGGCCACAACAAGACCATCTCTGAATAGTACAGTTTATATTTCTATGGATTGTGGTTGTTTAGTGTGACCTTGACGCCTAAGACAAGACCCTTCTCCTGTTCTTGGAAGTAGTTTACAATAGAGTATGATGCTTCATGCTGACTGAGGGAGACTTGTGTTGCACAATAAATTCTTGAGCCCCCAGAGTGTAATCCAAAGAAGAAAAATTGTACTCTTTCTTCATGTAGGTTTTAACAACTGCTGTGATTTGTCTTGCGGTGACAAAAGAGACCATTTGGTCAGGTCCCGTGGCGCTGGAGCTAAACATGGTGGTCTTTGGTCATTAACTGCTTCCTTTTCTTTTACCCCCTCTTTTTTTGCAGTACCCTTTTCTCCAACCATTCTTGCCCTTTCCATTTTAGTCATTTTCTTAAAGATCATATTTTACTTTTTCCATTTTCTATTTGCTCCTCTGGATGCTCATTCCTTGTCATGCTCCCCTCTGTCTATTTTTGCTTCTTCATTATGATTAGGCATTGGAACCAAATAGTATCCATCCATTTTCACTCTGAGACTTTTTCGGTGTCTGTAGTCTGACTTGTCTCTCAGGAGAAACACTCAGTGACTATGCTTCCCAGGCCCGATTGATCTGCTAGTCCTCTGCACCTAGCCTTTTTTGTCTGTAGTCTGCTTCCATTTCCTTTGAGCTTGCTTCCTCCACTTATTGTCGTCTTCCAGTTATCTCCTTTCCTCTCCTCTCCGCCTAATCTTACTCTCTTTATGGGAGATTTGAGTTTCATTGGTTTGCACCAGACTCTGGAGATCAGGTGCCACTGACCCCTCCTTTCTCCCTGTCATCAGTCAGTCTTGTAGAGCTGCAGAGCTATCTCTCTCCGCTTACTCCTCATCAACACTTGTAGCTCTATGAGACCCCACTTTTTCTGCTGAGACCCGTTAATGTACGGCATATGCTATGTGGTTTACCAGTCAAACTAATTGGCTAGTGGGGGTTGCGAGTCAGTGCACATCTGCACCTTTCAGATTGATTGACATGCGACAGCAGGGACTAGTCATATCCCAGGGGCAGAGGCAGTATGTCCTGGCCACTTTTTAATCATGTTCTCTAGGCCGGGGCTGATAAGAGATGTAAGGGTGATTATGGTTCAAGGAGGACGTCCTTGTGCAGGGGCCTTGGGATTATGGCTCTTCACTGTGTTCTGACTGGGAGTATGACTACATCAGTATTCAGATGGTAGCCTCCTCAGGGGTTACTGAGTTACTGGAGAGATTTGGAATGGAGAAGAGAGGCTCACTCTGTCAGAGAACTCGAATCGAACGCCCTAGGATTGTGTGTAATCTGTGAACTCATTCCATTCTGATGAGCACAGCAGATGACAAAATGTGTGTTAATAGCATTTTAGATATGATGAGCTTGGTTGACCTCAAAACTCTGTTCTCACTTCATTCTCAATATATGAATAGCACAGATATGAACAGGGGCAATGCTCCTGTGTAAAAGGTGTGAGGAGAAGTCACTGTATGCCCCTCTCTGATGGGTTCTAGGCTATCGGATCTCCAGAAAAATAGTATTAAATGGAGTGAGATCAGACAGGGCCCAAAATAGCACAGCCATTTTTGCATGTCAAGCCATGCAAGAATTTATTGGCTGGAAAGGCAGAACCAGGGGTCTGTTGTCTTAAAGTAAAATGATGAATAAATTCAAGAAGATTTGCACTCTTACATAATTTCACAAACGTATTTGAATGCATACATTTTGCTCTTGTCATGCCAGAAACAAATGATAATGTTGCAGTTGCATTACTTAGCAGCAAAGTGTTTATTTTCTTAGAGCTCTGAGTTGGACTGATGCATCGGCTCAGGTCACCTCATGTCTTCTGTTAACAGTTGCACATGAACAGACTGCAGGCACTGCAAACAGTTGTCAGCCAGCTAACCACAGACTTTCACAAATGTTCTGTGCCGCTTGTGACAGCAAATAAAAAGATAGTAGTCTCTGACTTTGTACTCAGTGTGAGGAGAAGAGAACAAACTAGTCAACCATTCTCATGCAACTGTGAATCTGATTAAACAGTTTTGGTCATATTTGTAAGGAAAAACTCTCTCTTGTGCTACAAAGTCTGTGTGTATTTGTGTGTTTTGCTTGTGCAAGACAAATGTAAGGTTTGGGGGGATTAAAGGGATACTTTGCTGATTTCCAACCAGCTTTGTAGCATAACAGTGCAGGTAGTATGTGTAAATGAACGGTGGTAAACTTCCCTCCATCTTACCAGCTCCCAGATCTCCCTGCCCATCTCCCAACTCATTCGGTGGATTTTTGCTGGCTCGAGGACTGTTGCTGTCATGGCATTTTTGTATGCCCACAACTTTGGACAAACTCTCAAACTCAGATGGAACTGTAAAACTAGGTAGTGCTGATCAAATTTAAACCAACATTCTGCCACTGTATTACCTATTTCTAGCCTAAAATGTTTTCAGAAACATATTTTAGTACACTGTTTGGCTTTCTTAGGAGAATTTGTGAACAGGAAGTGGAGCCAATCTGTTTTCTTCTATTGTTAAAACAGAGGCCAACAATACTGAGATCAAATGGTAAAACTACGCAGTGCTAATCAAATATGACACAAGATTCTGTAGCTGTGTTTCCTATTTCTTGCCTTGTTTTCAGAAACATATTTAAACTTACTATTTGACAGTAAATGGAGACCATTTTCTACCAGCTGGCTTCCATATTGCTTCATGTGTACATCGTGTGGCACAGTGCGCTCTGGTAGTTGTAGGGTTTTTACCTCTTGAGCAAATGCCACAGCCCTTTTCTCTGCTTTCTATGGTCATGAAGCACCAATTTCAAAATAATTCCTGTCTTTCTAGCAGTGAAATACTTTTTTAAGGAGAAAGAGTACTATATGGTTGAAATCACTGCGTCACTAGGCTGAAGAACCAGAAAATCAAACAATGGTCAGTCGTATATGGCGTAATGGTGCCCAATGGCAGACTGACAATTATTTATGAATGTAAGCTTCTTTGCATCTATAATTCCATAAATATTCCAGAGGGAAGGTTATATTTGCTACTTAAGATTGCACTAGATTTAATTCATTTGCATACATTTCCTAGCTGATGCATAGTTTGTATAGCATATAGTGACATAAAACTATGCATAAATTGTAAATGTATTTATGTTTAATGTAGTAGCAGCTAGGTCTGTCGTTGTATATCTGACTGATATATGTACTCCAGAACTGGACGTTGCATGCTCCTGAAATTGCTTGTGATTTATAAACACAAAGACGAGGCAGTTCCTCCGGCTGCTGCGAGCATCATCTATGCTCTGTGGTCTGTCAGTTCATAACCTGAGGAAACAAAGGGAGTGGAGGCGGGTAAAAGGTCCACATATTAATCCCCATTAACCCCACATTTCCGCTTGACAGTTGACCCTGTCTTACTGCACAAGGACAAGAGGGAAGGTATGTTATACATACATATCTACTATATGTCTTAGTGAGTCAACACATTCAGAGAGACACACTTGCAAATTCTGCATAGTTGTACGACTGAAAGGACTCACACCTACGTACATCTATGAATGCACATCCATTGAAAATATTTTTTGTATCGCCCTTTCTGTCCTACCTGTCTGGATTGGTACAGCTCTCTATTTCATGCATGTCTTTCATAAGCAGAGATGAGGGGAGAGATGAAAAGGTGCAGAACTGATTGCTTATAATTACCTGTATGCTCATGCTGATCACAGTATGTGACCTGCAAAAGGAGGAGACTGGAAAATTGGAGTCTTGTTGCCTGAAGCTTCTCATTTAGCCCACACTATGCATGCCCAGTCCACACCCCCAACCCACACCCACATGCACATTCACTTTCCTCTGCTGCGAGAGATCTTTCATCATTACAGAGCCATCTTTTCTGACCTTTTCAAGCATGATATTCATGAATGCATGGATCATTTTTCTCTATAGTCTACATTAAGTCCAAGTTGTCGCTGTAACATTAAGAATAGCGTAGTGTTGGAAGAAAGGGTTTCTGCACTGTGTACTTCCAGCTCATTAGCTAATTTGGCTCTTATTCATTTCAAGTCATTTTCAAAATTAGATGAAGACAACATAACTGTGTAAAATATGACTAACATCGTTATGTTATGTGATCTACACAGTTGATGACTCCATTATTATGGTGAATTAAACTTTGATTTAGACATAACCTACATGTAAGCACTGCTAGAGAGCGTAATATATACTGATGTCATGTGGAGCTATAGGCTGTTTGATCTCTGGTAATGATTGTGTGTGTTGGAGCTTTAAGATTTGAATAAACCGTAGACTCCATTAAAGGACTAACTATGTAAAGCTGAAACTACAATGAAAAGAAAGAATGCAGTGAACAGGTGGAGGTGATTGCCCACATAAAAGAAGCAGCTACAGATATCCAAAGCTGCCAGCTCGCCCTGCCATGTACACGATTTGTTTTGTGTTTTCTGCTCACCTTCTACAACTCTATGATTAATTGGAATACGATCGCAATCTCAATTTTGGCTTCTATACCACCCAGTTTTTATGTGACAGTGATGCTGAGCTTGTATTTGTGGGGTGATTTGTTGCATTAAAACAAGTGCACCTAATTTCTGCAGTGAAAGAAAAAGCTTTTACGAAACAACAAAAATGTATCAAAGTCACAGAGACTAAGCAATGGTGAAGGACAAATGACTTTATCCACCCCCCCAAAATCGTGCTTACACTGTTAAAAAAAGTTGTGCAGTCTCCTGTGTGACACCAGATTCAAAGATGATGATGATGATGACAGTTTAAAACACCTACATTACTTTGCAGGCAAAAGTTGTACCGACAAATAGTACCACCTCCTGAAATGTCACAAAAAGACCAGAAAAACAATGAAAAATGTTGACATTATAAAAAGACTAGGGTATGACTTAATCTACATAAGCCAAAAATATGACTCTGGTCACCACTGCAGAACAAATGATTTATTCTTTGCCAAATAAATGCTGCTCAATGCCTTCTGGCCACTTTTCTTTTTCTTATGCTACCTGCCTCATTGTCATGCACTGCCATTCAGTGTCAAGCAGCAGTTGAAGCACAAATGAAGAAAACATAATTTTGAAGATGAACTATTGAACCATACATGAGCCTTACAGTTTGTTTTCATCAGTGATGACTTCATCATGCACAGTCTGAGTTTACTGTCTTAAAGGGTCGTTGAGGATCACACAGGATTGAATGAGACTTTTAATAACTACTGGAGTTTGGGGGTGGAAAAAAATGTTTTGCTAACAATGGATCAAATGCATGAAAGCAGTCTGTCTTTATGACTAGGCTTAGCCTCAGTGTCTTGGGGCACAAGCTACATCAGGCTACTGGTGAGCTGTGTATTAGGTACTGTTTTTTAAAATCATTTTTTAAAACAGAGACAGAAAAACTATTTTGTTAACTTTTCGATAATGTTCTAAAAATTAGACGACAGGCTTTTTCCCATTTCATGCAGTTGCATACATGCTGTCTGTAGAACATAACTAACTATATACCATTTCTGCCAATAGATGCTCCTAACTTCTGGAAACTGGACCTTAAAAATCATGATCTCTACTTTGATCAGATTTGTGCAGCTCTAGTGCCCTCTTTTAGTAAAAGCAAACGGCTGACAAAGGATGACTTGTCCTGGCCAGCATGAAATGCCAGGCTTGGCCAGCAGTCAGGTCAGTTGAGTGCCACAAAGAGAGACATGTTCATGGCACATTGCACTCTCAGTGCCTGTTCCCTTTACCAATACAACAGACAATGCCAATAGCTTATGTTCATGCATTGATGTGTAGTTGTAGCAGTTTGATCCAAAGTCTAAGTCAACGTTAATGACAATAACGTCATGCTTCCTGCTTCACAGTGAAAGGTGTCTTGTCTGATATTATCAGGTGATTCCTCCCAACTCTTGTCCACTCCAGTGGTTTGGTTTTCTGGTATTGTACATATCCTGGTGACACAACATAGTAGTGCTCTTATCTCATTGGAAATCCAGAGGACCCATCCCCTTTTCTGGGTAGACATAATAACTTGTAAGTGGGGCAGTGTGCATTGATAGTAGGCTTGCACTCGTGGACAGAGCCAAATTACCAAAGTCAATAGTAATTTGGCAAAGAAAAAAAAAAGTCTCATTATGATGTCCTTCACATCATTGATGCCTGCCTCACACTGCTGATTAGCCTTTTAATGAAAGCATCACTCAACACTAAATTGTGCAGCACATCTCAGGTGTGTGTAATATTTTAAAGCAGTTTAATCTCATATGTAGGGGCCCAGATGGCCCTTAAAATCAGGTCACAGCTCCCAAAGACAATATTTAAACTGAGGTCATTAATATTAACAGTTCAGTTTGTAATATGTAAGTTGCAAATTGCTTCCTTAATGTCACCTCATCATGTTTCCCTTTTAGGATGCACACTGTGATTAATTAGTGAAAAACAACAGTTTGACAAAGGCTTCCCATATTTTTCTGTGCCAAATGCCTGTTGAAATTTCAAAGCCACTGACTGATGACTGATTTTTTTTTTCAGGTTAGTCCAAGCCATGTACGGGACTTGAAAGGAAGTCTAGAGAAGAGAAAGAGAATCTTATAAAAATTTAAGGCAAATTATCATACCAAGACACAACATCCTTATCTGAGTACACAGTTGGCAGGAGGTGTAGGAGCAGTGACTGAGTAAAAGGTGTTTTTGTTTTTGTTTTTTTTTGTTTTTTTTGTTTTTTTTAATTCCTAAATTGAACAAAATGGAATGAAAACAGTTGACGGATACAGTGCCAGGCCTAATCTCTTCCCAAAGCACTAATTTCACCAAAGAACTTTCACAACTCTACTTACTGCTCACTGGGCTTCACACCTTGTTGACCTCCTTATACCCCCCATTTCTATTATGAGTCAAGTGTTCGTAGTTGACCCAGTGACAGGGCTACCAGCCCTAGGTAAGGATGACTGTATAATGAGCATGACACACAAAGATACAGTATTTTATACCTTTTTTATGTTCATTTGTTTGAGTCCATGCCTGAGTTTGCATGTCTTACCACTGTTGCCAGGAAAGGAGATCAGTGCCCATTTTTGACGTATGCAGGAAAAATGGAAAGGAATATACAGCTTGGCAGAGCCAAATGAAAATGACTCAAGGGAGTTCAACAACTCACAAAGGTCATCTAGTTAAATTATGCTTTGCTTATACATCAGTGGAGCATTTTATCTCTTCAGTTTGCCTTGCCAACAATGCAGAGGTGCCAGTAATGTTATCACACCAAGAGGCTGGTCAGGAAATTTGCATACCTGTGTTGGAGGGATGTCCCAGTCAGTTTTTCATGGTCAGATCCTGGACCGAGTTGTTTATCTGCTGATGCCGATACTTATATTTACAATACAATACAATACAAATCCATTTTGTGTCCTCAGATAGCTCCACTCAAGAAGTTCACACACAAATTAAGGATACAATTACACAAACAACACATACCCATAAAAAGCACACCAAACAGTCATGACTATTGAACACATCACATAATATCCTCAGATTCAGGTCTTAATTAGCAGCACACTGATTCTGGTTCTGCATCAGGATAGACTGAAGTATAATAGAGATAAAGAATATAATTTTTCACCCTGTTGTGTTTTAATGGAGGGACTCTGAATTGCCTGTTGGAGAGCAGAAGTTGATATTCCACATTTAGAACATGCAAGGGTTTGGCAGAAATGCTTTTAGCGTACAGACATTGTGGAGGTGTAAACCATTAGTGCCTTCATGCCTTCGCTGTCAAAAAGTAATAATAGATATTTCAAAGGGCATTATAGCGCTGATAGCATGGTCACTTAAAAAAGAAATCAAAAGTAAGAATATTCATATAATTGTATGCTTTTTGCTATCAAAATCTAAAGCTTTTAACAAACAATAACTTCCTTGGTAGCACCTAAGGCAGGGTTAAACAGTAACGATTGCCCGATTGCCCAGGGCAAGTAAAACTCAAGGTCGGGCATGTAAACTAACAACTCACTTGCCCAATCGGGCAAATTGCTAAAAATAGTAAAAGTTAATAACTAATTGATAAAATAAATGTATTTTAAAACGTGCTCTTCTGCTCTGATGCAGCGGTCTCTCTGCTTGAAGTCACAGGCACACGCTGTGTAACAATGTCCTGCCCACAGCCCCCATTGATATTATTTTGCATGACGGACGCTTCATATAATAACATAACAATATACTATTTATGGTGTTATGTCATTGTGTCATTTCTGTCTCTACATGGTCATGCGTTAACAATTCTGCTCTGCTCTCTGTATCGCGCATGGCGGAGTTCCGCCACTCACACAGTGAGCACGCTAAAGCGGCTTGGGCCGCATTTTCCTGACCAAACCTGACCCTGAGCCCGGTGCAGTTTGTCAGCTGACAAAGTTATTGTTATGGACACTGTGTAAATAACCATCAACAGACTGCTGTTACGCACAGACAAACATGCAGCACAGCACTCGTGCTGAGCTTGTGTTGCGTTCAAGCATTGTCACGTAAATAACAACTTCCAGCACTTAAATAGGTCATAGCACAAAACAGCAGCATTATTGTATTCAATAAAATTGTATGTTCCTAAATCTTGAGACCCCCCCCCCCCCCCCCGAGGTTTCAGGCTCAGGAAAATTTTTCACTTTAAGCCCTGACACTGTCATATTTGTTAGATCTCTGACCAACTTGTGAAACAAGTGAAAAAAAACCTTAGCGTTGGACTCTGTAAGGGTTTACCTAATACATGGAACAATCATTACCACCCCTTTCTAATTTTCCTTCTTACACGAAGGAAACGTTCACATCTCAGTAAGCACGATGAACATTAGATACAGCTTAGCAACGGGAGATATTTCTAGTCCGCTCAGCTCATAGAACCCTTTTGCCCAGCTGTTAGCCAGAAAGCTAACATAATGCTAGTGAGATTCAAAGTTAATAACATTGCATACAGTTGACAAACAGACTAGCTAATTGACTTCAAATCAATCTCAAGATTTTGACAAACAAATGATACACCCTGTGTAATGTTACTGTCGGCCACAGCCTGAGGTAGCGAGTTGAACCGCGAGTGGGATGTGATATGATTGCATAAGTTTAGAGGGGCAGTGAAGTACCTGCAGCATGTGAGGGACTTCTCTCAGTGTCGTGAATGAATTGTCAACAGATGCTTCGACTGTGTCCCTTACTCAAATTAGATACAGACCAATACTATTTTGTAGCCAGCACATTAATTAAAAAGGTGAACAGTCACTTTCACCAGAACTACTTAGTGGGTGTCCATTATCAGCACCCCTCAGCCAAGCAGAATAGAGTATTCACTCGGATCATGGTATAATGTGAGATGTTGTCCAGGCTAATGGAGCGGTGTGAGTATCTACGGACAGTTGAAAGATAGGTTGCCAGACAGGGGCCAATTTCCAGGTCAAAGTATGGTCAAAATCCAGAGCACTGCTTAAGTCAGGGCCAAGGGCTTTCCTTGAGGTGGTACATTAAAAACACACGACTTCATCAACAGTGATGACAGTCCTGTCTACGTTAGTGGGTGTAATGTTCTTAAGTAGGTCTACACTTTTCTCAGGGTTGAAGGCAGCATCAAAATGAGAGGGTAAATGATTTGAATCATTTGCAATCCGAAGATTGTTAGCAGTCACAATAGGTTTGTTGGAAGATGAAGATGAGATTCGAGACTGTCAACAACCCCATAGATTTTTTGCATAAGCAGCATATTGCAACCCATATTTACGTTGATCAGTAGTTGATGACTTCTAGTGGCAACTCCCTAAAAACTTGGTATTTCCCTGAGGGGGCACGGGGCAGTGCTTTACATCCTGCGTCATACAGAGTGTTGTGTGTCTGATGCATGGTCTTGTCGGCTCACATTTTTTGGAAAATCTCGCAAAACTGAAACCTAAAAAGTTGTTTATTAACCTAATCTTTGCTTTAATTCCAGTATCGAACCTGAAGACATTACAGCTAAGTGTACTTTCAGACAGAGATGGTTGTTTATTCTTTTGTGACAACTGATTTACAGAGATACACTTAGATTTTTGGACCTTGTACAGCTGGCACAGCTGCAACCGCGACGAGACTCCCCTGCATATTTTCAAATTAGTTTTACCCGACTGTTGATAACTTTTCAAACTGACATCATGACATTGTACTGAAGAATATGTACAACTAAATAGTGCTGATTAAATTATGTCTAACAACAGAAAACAAACACTTGACTTTCACCCAGGAGACCGCTGTTTGTGTCTTGTGTCAAACCAAGAGTCAACGTTGGGTTATTTTAACCATGTGACATAGTATGGCATGTGACGTATGTTTAGTATCCAAACTACAACCTTTTTTTTTCTAAACCTAACAAAGTAGTTTTGGTGCAGTTGTGACTGTTATACAGCGTCAGTCGTTTTTAAACTGTGACTGTCAACAATCATGTACAACCTATTCTGTTGTTCAGGTTTGAGGATGTGTTGATCTCCTGCCAACAATAAGGTGGTAATTTAGGCAGCGCTCCTGTGGATTACAAACTACCTATGTGGTCGTGTTGTTGCAGGACTTGTTATATTTACGTAGGTAACACAACTGACCATCGTATGCTATTTTTAGGTACATCCCTTGTTCTAAACTGCCAGTCTGAAAGCACTCTCAGTCTCAGTTACTCTAGAAATAAAATTAGATCTAAAATTAGATTGACCATTTCATTATCCCACCTCCTCCCCTCTCACTACCTCCCCCCTCTCTCTCAGTTTTCCCTCCTCAGTGAGTCATTTGAAAACAAAAAACGTGTGTGGGTTACATTGTGTTTTAGCTTAATAATAGAGATTCGACTCTGCTCTTTCCGATGGACAAGTTGTTCTTCTTCCACCGATCACAGCTTGGTCCTGCTTCATTCACATTTGCTTTTGGTAATACCCAGGTCTGACACCTGCCTTGTGTATAAGTTACAAGGCTGCATCTGTTACAGTGCTATCTTTGTAACCCACAGAAAACACCTGCTTCTTATCCTCCAGTGATTCAAGTTGCTGCTACAGTTTATATTTTCATCCTTTCATGAGAGAAAGCCCCGCTCCTCCACTGAGCACTGGCATTAGGTTTTCCATCTGAAACACCTGTGGTGATTCAGCAGGGCCTGGAAGAGGCTGAGTAACAGAGGAGAGGCCTGCGTAGCTAAGAGAAAAAGGCAGATGCAGGAGAGAGTGGCAGATTGCAGGCTGAAGGCTGTCTGTGGGACAGAGATACACGTAAACAAATGGTGGCCAGTGGAATTCTAACTGGTCTTTTGTGGGCTCAGAGTAGCTGATAGGTCTAGTTTCAGTAGACTTAGCAGGCTTCCTCAGATCTTCTCTTCTCCCTTTTACCATCTTAATTAGCCTAATGAGTTGGGCTGGGAGAAAAAAGCGTTGAAAGCTGACGAGTTTGTTGCAGGCAATTATTGTACTGTCCTTCCTGTACCGGCCTTATCTGCTGAAGGGCGGAGATTGGGATCAGTGGACTAGCAGCCTCTTCGAACCTGGTGTGTGCTGTGGAGTCTGGTATTGATCAGAGGAGCAGAGGAAGAAGAGGACGAGGAGGGGGCTGCAGACAGAGATTAGTGAGCCCTGATGTGCTTTGCTTGTGGGGATGCTTGCAGCCGCTGCTGTTGTGGTTGCTATACCAGGTGATTGCCTCTATAAAAGCAGTGGACTGGATATATTAAAGGCCACATCAGTGTTAGTCTGCCTGACAGTGTAACAGTCGATTCATTCTCCTTTTCTGCTGTCTTTTCTTTGTGCATCATGTGGCCTTACTCTGGTTGCAGTCCTGCTGTTGTATTGTTGCAAATTGCTACAGTTACATCAAAGGCAAAAGCTGTACCACTTTAATGTCAATGCATGTAAATCACCAAAGCTTCAGCTTGTTGTTCTGGCATTTTTGTATCCTAATTTATGTGTGCCAATTGATTTAATGCCAGTCCTTGGCACATGCATTGCACTTACAGTTACTCTGTTTCTTTCTCACATCCATCACCTACCCCCAGGCTGTAACCCAACCCCACACCCACAACATGTTGGCAATTTTTCTAATAGAAAAATTATTTATAGATAGACAAGCCCATTCACAGAGACAACTCTGCTTCAATGTCAGAGATGAAAGATAAAGTAAACAAACAAGAGAGGCCTTCATGATATGTTTGTTTGATGCAGATTTGTCAAGCTGCACCTCATAATGCCCACTGAATGTACACAAAATAGATGTGTAGATACTGGCAAATCGAAGCTAACGTTACCTACACAAATGTAAATCCACTGCAGTTGTCACAGTATAGCTAATGAGACGGATGCCAAGTGCTAACACTTTAACACTAATCAGTAACAAGTGGATCTTGCGGCTGAAAAAGTTTTTGCATTTTCTTTTTTACTGATAAAATAAGATTGCACTAAGTGCTTTTCCCCAATTAACCTTACTTGCAAGAAACATGGACTTGGTCAATGGTAGACATGACCCAAGCTACTGAGAGTTTGTGTGTGGAGTACTTGTGTGCAGATGTGAAGTTCCTATATCTGAGGCTTGGCAATTAAATGCTAACAGGCATTGAATTCAAGAGTTAAAGTATGCTGTGAGAACATTTAACATAGACAACAAACTAATACGGATGTTATGAAAAGGAAAATATGAATTAAGTCGTCTCTCGCTATTGTTGCATTTTATACTTTATTGATTTGGTGGGAACAATAGACTGCATGTAATTTACTGATATGATACATTGGATCAATATTGGTGCCCATACTAATTATATTAAGTTGAATTGTTATCAGCCGTTATGTTACCTATTGCAATAAGTGTCAGTGATGTCAATTGTCAGTGCCATTATAAAATGTTTTTCTGTTATCAGTCACATTCATTCACTCATTATGGACCAATGACTCATATTTAGTGCTACAGCAACCCCAGCCCTCACGTTACATTCAATAAAAAAAGATTCCAAGTTATATGCAGTGAGGTATGATTTTCAATTTGGGAAAAAGAGACCACTGATACCAGATTGGTACTTGGTATCAGCCAGTTGGGCCATTGGAATTGTTATCAGGTATCACTAGAAGTAAAGGTTGGATAAGTACATTTCTTGGACCTTTTTCATGGCAGACATTTTGACTTGTCATAGCAGGAAAAGGCCATGCAATGAGCCAGTATTCACATTACCAGGACCCTGAAGCCAGCTCCCCTAAATTGAATGCAGTTGTTTTTAAAAAAATTCTCTTTATGTGCATGCTGTGCATAATTCATTCATACTCCGACTAATTTATTTTTCAGTCAATGTTGACTGTGCTACTAATATTGAAGTGTTTTTCATCACTATTGACCGATGTGTTTATTAAGCAGCGGCGAATGTGCTTTATTAGACGATGCTTGTGTAATTATTGACAAGTCAATAAACTTATCAGCCACGCAGACAGCCAGGAGAGGAAGGAGGAAGACAGTGAAGCAGTTGGTCAGACACAGTGATGTTTTATGAGACTACATCACATAATCCAAGACCATATGGCATGTTGAAACATCTAAACACAAGACTTGGCAAAAGAAACAAGCGGCCAGATTAAAGGTCCAGTGTGTAGGATTTAGGAGCATCTATTGGCAGAAGTGGTATGTGATATTCATAAACGTTTGGCCGTCACATAATTTAGTAAACAAGCTCACCATCTTTTTTTTCCAACACTAGACAGCCTATCAAACAGAAGCCAGAGGCTGCATTGTATTTAGTTGCTGTAAGCTGTAAATTCACCACTTCTAAGTAAGAGGCAGAAGATAACGTGTTTTCAGAGCCTTATGGGGCAAGGTTAGCTTCTTCTCCTCTGGGGAGCTGCTGCTGTCTCACTTAGACTCACCCTGGGTCTGGGTCTGCAGCTTCCTGCACCGGAGAGCACCGTGAAAGTGAGGAGCATTTACTCGGCAGCAAAATCTGGGGATCAAAACATACCCAAAAGTTCATTGCACACTGACTGGCAAAAAAACAAACAAAAGAAAAGGCTGCTTGACTTGAGGGAATCTCAGTAGTCTCTAGACAGGGCCATTTGCATTTTTACGTTTCTACATTTTTACGTTTTTGCGTTTTCACCATTGGCCACCTCAGTTCTCCGATATGCTTAACACGCGGGGGAAATTTCATTTCTACAACCTCACCACTAGATGCCACTAAATCCCTCACACTGGACCTTTAATTTTCTGGTTTAATAGATTTAAAGCAACGCAATCAAAATAGCATTAGACTAATGTAAAGCAATCAATACACACCAGCGTAGGAAAGTCAAAACAGGTCATATCAAGTATAATTATCAGTTAGTTATCAAGTCATAATTACAGATCACATTTTAAGGTCAGAAAAAATGGCTACTTATAATGTGGCCATAAGTAAATTTAACCAAGAGCATGTCAGACATGAATGTTTTATTATAGTCTTAAGTCAAAGTAAGTTGCATAAACTGTTTATTGTTTTAATAATACAATAATAACACACAATAATGTGTTATGTCAGAACGCTGCTCTTAAAGCTCCAACACTTGGCAGCATTCAGTGTTTCGACTTGCATAAAACATAACAAAAATACTTGTCTTAGCTATCTAGCTAACTAACAAAAATATCAAGGTCGTTTTTGTTTTTTTATCAGTGCACTTTGAGGGTATGCTTTGTTGCTACTTTAGTCAACAGTTGATGTAATATGTCCCGAGGTTTTCATGTCTCCTTGAAACATGTTCCAACCTGTTTTAAGTGTTGACTGTTATGTATAGTAACAAGTGTCATTGCTTTCCTTAGCAAAATTAACTGATGTGAATTGATCTACGGGGAGATTATCACTTTCCTGATTTTACCAATGACTGTATCAAATTTTATCTGACTCTCCCAGTGTCATATGTGAATGATCCGCTTTTACATTTAAAACATGTGTTCTTTTAGATCTGAGATTAAAGCTAAGATCCAATTAAATTAGCTTTTGAGTATAATCTATCAAATGTTTTTTGCAGCGCTAGACATCAGATATATTGTAATCTGTTGCTTGAAGACTGTGAACACTTCTCTGCTAATGCCTCTAAAGGGGTGAAGCCTCTATTTTTCAGCCCTGGCTTTTCATCACAGTACAGAGGTTTATTAGTGATGCCATAATGAATCACTTTTGAGTGTGATTGCCTGTGGGCCTTCTGGGAAAGGTACTGTGTTGTTAAGAGGGCGTCTGGCCAAGTTGTGCTAAAATAGAAAGCACATTTAATGAAGCCAGAGTGCATTATGGGTCAAGTGCATTGGACAGTTGCCCTTCAGAGACACAGACCCTTCACCCATAGACATTTAGGACTGCCCTCACATATGCACGCACAAACCTATAAATTCACACAAACATGTACATGGTCACACACTTACATAAACACACAGACGTTTAACCTTTTCTGCCCACCTTTACAGCATAAACGTTCAGCACTAGGGCTATAGTAATACAATAAAAGCACAGTTCAGACCCCTGTTTGGTGCGCGTTAGGTACAGTGGGAAAAACAACTTGATAAGGATAGGTTTCTTTGAACGTACTTTGAACACAAAGCAGCGCAAGTGTCAAAGGCTGACAGACAAAACCCTCCTGCTGGAGACTGAGGTAACATTTTATCCACTGGCAACTTTGGTAAACAATTTTCTTTATAAATAAAGAATAATTTCAAACACTTGTGCATTACACCGTGCTAACACTGAACAAACACTTTCCCAAAAGGCAACAGGTCACAACAGGCTATAAAACTGAAAAGCATTTCTTGTGCTATGAAACTGAAAATACAACATAAAAAGCATAATAGAAAATAAAACTAGGAGTATTAAAATTTGTTCCACCTTGGCTATATTCAAATATTGAAAGCAGTTGAACATTTATCATCCTGATGGTGGGCACATCTTGGTGATGCCATCCAATGTGCATTAGCATGTTGGATGCAATTTTGCTTACAGACCCTACAACGGTGGAGCAACACCAACACTCTGTCCTCATCTTATACACAACTCTCTCTCTGTTGCTGTTGTAGTTCACTGGGAACCTGATACAGGTCTTCAGCTCTGGTGTTTCATTTACACATGCCATAGTGTGACTCACACGGCCAATCAGCTAGTTGGGCTAACTTCTGCATGTTAATAACTGCATATAGCTAAAAGTTTCTGTGTAGAACTTGTGCTTGTTGGCTTGGGTTTCACATTACATGCATCAGTCTACATAACACGTATCCTGCGTGTAGCTGCGTGAACCGGATTGACCTAGTACAGTGACACTTCAGTACAAATACATGAACTGTTACGGCTCTATTTAGTGCATATAATAAATATGTTGAACATCTTGACAAAATAATTAAACAGGATGATGATAGGGTTGTCTGTATGAAGTATTGCCTTTTATTAGAGTAGCACTTCATCTGGTACAGGTATTGAGCCAAGAGTACACTCAGCATCTTTCTCTGCCTTCTTATGCTGGCATCTCATTAGAGGCATGTCAAGTCCCAATGCACAATGTTGCGGTGATTATACTGCAGAGATGGTGCAGTTTACTGTGATTGAAGGAAAAGCAAGAGAAGCTCCTGGCTGCCGTCTGCTCTCATCATGAGCAGTGATATGACCATGGGGTTAATTGTGGTGCCAGTGCAAGACGGATCAAAGGATTTATAAAAATAGCAGTTGTCATACGTCGTTCTTTATCAGTAAAACCTTTTCAGCTCTAACAAAAGGCCCAATTTTGGTCCAGAGAAAGATGAATGCATGTGCAAAGAGAGGACACATTAATACATTTTTGAAAATAAAGTTCTACTTCACATTTAAAATATGTGATAGGGCCTTTACAATCATGTGCTGTGTGTTTCCTCGTCTAACAGATGCTTCTTGTAGGAGTGTGCCCCCCTCATGTTATGATAGCTGAATGTTGACACACCTCCATGGGATCGGTGCTACTTTCAAAGACCCCCAGTGGCTCTGCTCAATAACATAGCGTTGAAAACAGCACCTCTCTCACAGTCAGATTTCTATTCCAGATATCCTGGTAATACCCAGCAGCAAGATAAAAATTCCTTAGCATCTCCTGGCCAGTGGACGACTCTGAGCAGTGGAGAGCCAGCTTTGATCTACCAACCCCCTGTGATGAACTGCCAGCACCTAAAACAATTCAATCCATCCTTTTTATTGTGAGCTTTTCAGCCAAACGTTGCCTGATAAACATAAGTTTACCATTTGGTGCCACTACCCCTCTTGTGGTAAGCCAAGTGCCCTGGTCTGTTGGCACCAGTGTTCCAGGATGTGATCCCTCACCAGCCTCCCACACATCGACATGACCAATTGTATTTGTTTGAATTTATAACTGAGGTTGTACTTTATGCTAGTCGGCTCAAAAATTGTCAAACTCCAGACTGTCAAAGGGTTGGTTTGAATTCTTGGGAGCAGGATTGGTTTACACGTACAAACCACCTCTAAGAAATTATAATCGTGATTCAAGCCTAATCCTTCAGATATCTCTAATGATGTCTGGGTGAAATAATACATCCTAACCAAGCATAACATTATCTGCTTGGAATTTTGAGCTACAGTGGTTAATCCTCTTGCTCTCTCTTACTCTTTCATTTAAAGTGATGTTAGAGGAGTGTTGAGGTTATATATGCTAATCTATTCATGACAATAAAGTGGTTTTATAGCCATGCTGTCGTTCACTAACAAAATGTTTTTAAAACTAAAACATGTTTGCATGTATTTTAGATTTACCTTCTTTTTACAGTATATTATGACTCAACAAACACCAACATAGATATACTTGGCAATATATTGATCAGTATTGTGATCTGAAACTAGACATCGTCTTAGATTCTAGATGTTGTAAGTATTGTAAGTATTGTCTTGTCCTGTTTTAAAGGCTGCAGTAGAGTAAAGATGTAATTTTCGGAACTTAACAGACTGTTCGAGCTGTTATGTTATTTGCTTTTCTTTTTGTTTGATATCTAGTGTTGGCAAAAAACTGTTGTTGCACATTTCTGATCCATGGTTAATGTAGTTAGCGTGCATTAGCTTGTTGGGCTAACTGAAAGTTGCTATCACCCTGAATGTCTCGCTGAGCCCTGTTCAAAAATCATGCAGTTCAGTAAAGTGTTGCTTAATAATCTTTATGGAAAAAAAGTAGAACAAATAGTTTAATATTTGTATTAAACAGACAAATCCAATTTGACTGACAAAATTCTGACTTAGGTATAACCCTAATATTATGTTCTGTAGCCCAGTTGATACTGGATTTTTGAGGCCTATGTTAAAATACTGATGTTTGAGAATTGGAAACTTAAAGGAGCTACATGTAAGAAATCTAAAGCAAATAGTCATAAAATCCTCCTAATATGTCACAGAGACTAAAGGCCCGAACATACTCGGGCGGAACGTACGCGGAACGGACTCCGCAAGGAATGTCTGCAGTCGTTTGGGCTTCCATAGTCGAGCGCACTTCCGCGTTGAAGTTTCCTGTAAAAATGTCCGTGAAAAATCCCTGCAATGTGAAAAATACATGCCGAGCAGTCACTGGTGTGTGGAGTGGAGTCCGCGCGGTCGTTAAATCTGAGCTTTGTGCGTACAGGGCTTGCGGGCATCCGCTTTGAGTCTGCGCGAACCTCCGCGGAGTCCGTTCCGTGTACGTTCCGCCCGAGTATGTTCGGGCCTTAAGGAATAATGTTCATATAACATACTGATCTCACAGACAACAATAGTACAGCCAGAATATTCACATTTAAAACATTTTTACAGTCTGCAAATCATGTTTATGTTTTGAATTTGTGTTTTGGCCTGTTGCGCCACCTACCGCCATCTACCAGTCACACAGTCAGTAGAGTCTCAGCATCAGTTACAGTTACGACTGAGCTACAGCAGCACGGCAAGCAGCATTAGCAGTGTCCCGGTACATAGCATTAGCAGCCGGCTCCTCCTCAGCTGTATCCCGGCAGCAGCGTAAGCAGCAGAGAAGCCGGACTTGCTCCAACGGTCCGCTGGAAAACCGAAGATCAAGGAAACGGCGACGCGGCCCTGCCATGGCAGCCGCCCGTGGGCAAACAAATCAGTCTCCAGCGTGCCGCTGTCCAGCAGCCTCAAATTTGTAGGGGAGGGGGGACGGAAACGACTCGCGGCAGTATTTTGAATTTGAGTGCAGTAACCGTTTTGGCCACATTCTTACATACGGTGCCTTTAAGATACTGACATATCTGCTGGTAGTTAAGTTTTTGCATGTATTCATTTTACAGTTAAAAAAACAAACTTGCCAGTGCTCTCTCAAAGGTGCAGTGAGTCATTCTAATCCAATACAATTTTTGTCACTTTTTGTCACGGCCCGCCAGCTGTCCAATCCAGTGTTCATCAGCCCTGGTTCTCAAAATGGAAAACAAAGTGGCTTGGTCCCATGGATTTATGAAGAGACCAGGATACTGCATTGGCAGTGGGCCCCTGTTCATTGCTATTTAATCTTGCAGCTCTTTTAGACTTTCCAAATGTTATCACACACAATGGATTAAATCTTGATAGTGAAGTGAGTAATTTTATCAGGGTTGTGACGTTAAAGAGAATGTATCTCCTGATTGATAGACATCTCTTTCCCAATGTACGTCTATGGGAAAAAGTCTTTTTGGGCCCAGTATCATCAAATGACAAACACCAGAGATTGCAGTACCACTGTTTGGCCACTACAAAAATTGTCTTCAGACCCTGGCAGGCTTCCTGGGGCCTTGCTTGGACCAGGTTACACAGCACTATGAAGGCTATACTCTCTCTTCCACGTCCCTGCCTTTGAGAAATAGAGCAACACCATGATAGTCATGAAACATTCATAACATTGGAGATATTACCTTGCTTTTGAATGAGCGCTGAATGGCAGGGGTAATATCAAAAATCTTGCTCCAGAATCGCTGACTACACATACATGCCAATGCAATACATCTGCAATGAGATAATACTGACCAACATCTGAGCCAGGCTGATTTATCAGTCAGTCATATACAGTATATGGTTAAGTTTTGAGAAGGATGTTGTGATGCAACCTATTTCATGCTATTGTACTGTAATACCCCAAACAGCCCTTCAGATGCAGCTTGCTTAGCCACATTTATCTGCTGATGAATGTGCTGGTTCCAGAAGCTCAGGCTTTAAGTCTTAGTGTTTATGTTTCATAGCTTTCTTCCCAATGGTGTTTCTTAAAGCTGCTCTTTACTCTTTTACACTTCTGGAGGCTCCCAGCCAAACACAACGGAATGCCTTTAATTAGCTAGAGTCTCTGCATACAAAGATAATTGTGAATAATGCAGTTGCAGTACCCATGGGTGAATGAACACAGCATTTGGCTCATGCCTCGGTTTCTCCATAGGGCATTTCAGACCATTTTTTTCTCGATCGAAGGTTAAGTGTTGTAAGGACACTGCACAGAGGTGAGAGAAGGCCGTCCGATCATATTGACCCAATGATTAATCTTCCCTTCCCCTGATGTTTTGTGAATTGGGTTTGGATGTGCAGTAGCTTTGTTGTAAGTGGGTGGACAAGGTGACCCGTGCTGTAGATCAAACTGCAACAACTGCTTGGGGACAGGGTCCTGCCCGCCTGACTGGACATCATTTTTCTCCATTTAGCCCCATCTCACACCTGTTATAGGGTGGTGGTCCACATGAATGCTCACGGCTCCGCTGGGATAGAGCCATGTTTTCACTCGCATCGCTCTGTCATTAACAGGAGTCAACAGATGTACACCACCTCTCTGCTGGCTTGAAAGGACATAAACTCTCAGTTCCATGTTTAGTTTTGTACGAGGGATTTGTGTTTAGGTGGAGCAGAAAATTTTGCTTTATGTTTAAAGCTGCAGATTCAAGTCAACAGTTGGAGACCCCACAGTCGATTGCTTCAAGTCGAGCAGATGTTTTTTTTGGTCAGTCAGTGTGCGGTGTTCTTCTGGGGACATTTAAGTCCTCAGATTTAGCCATAGAGTAGGCACTCCTCATGCTGCCTTTTGGTTCAGACAGCCTTGGACCCGGAGGAGGAGAGGCTTTGCCCAATCTGGGTCCGAATAACATCATCTTCTGCCTTTTGCTTAGAAGTTGTGTATGAACAGCTCACAACAACTTGGTATGATACAGTTTCCAGCTTTTGTTTGATCTAATGTCAGCAAGAAATGTTGCACATTTCCGGTCTGTCATCAGTGCAGTTAGCTTGTTAACCATATTATATTGGCTAAATGTCACTGTGATGCAGAATGTCATGCTAATCTCCATTCAAACTCTCAAATTCTATATGGGAAAAAAGGAACGAATGATCGAAAATCTGATTTGACTGACATTTTCCTGAGTCGGGTACAGCCTTATTTATGTCTAAACACTTCCAGCTAAAGGAGTGCAGTGCGTTGGCTGTGAGAAGCTTAATGTAGAAAAATCACAATAGCCTGCACATGGTGTAGGCTATTGTGATTGCCATTTCAGAGATGCAGTTCCTTGGTATTTCTGTCTCTCAGACACATTGACATTTCCTTTGCTGTATTGATGCCTGATACACTTCCTGTGAAGACCAATGTAGACACAAACACACAGACAAGATAATGGACGCGCCTGTGTTTGCTGCAGCGTCAGTGTCTGTTGGTGATGTGTGTTCTTAATAGTAACTTGAAACATTCATGAGTCTTTTTTTAATTTGTAGTATAAAAACTAAGAAAGCAAAGTGAGTCATAATTAATAGATTGTTGATACTTGACAGTTGCTAAGTCCTGCCCCTCAAATGCAGACTTGCCAGTCATAGCGTAGCATCATTCATCTCTGACAAGGGTGTGACTACTGCATGGCTGTGCTCCGAAGACTCTCATGCAATTATTTCAGATTTCCTTTATTTTCAGGCTGGTTTTGTGGATTTTGAACTGAACGTTGGAGGGAAGCAGGGAAACTGCCAATATTCAAACAGCTGTGTGTCCTCGTAGTGTGGGCAGGTGAATGGCGTATGGCTTCCACCATTCTGTCGACAGTCCAGAGTTTGACATCCTGGATATATCCTTCAAACGCATATTGTAAATCAGGGGTGTCCAGCTTTTTTGAATGGGCTCCAGATTAGATAATGTGAAGCCATCTGTATATATTTGTCAGCCCAATCTGCAGTTCCTGCATAGGCAGCCTGCCTTGACGATTGAGCACAACAGGAATCACTGCATGGTTCAAAGGTCAGCTTATGCAAGCACCAACAAAATACTTTTTTCTCAGAAAAATACTTGCTGCTCCATCTGTTTTACTGAAAAATAACACTGTGTGTCCTTGGAAAGGTTAGGTTAGAAATGTAAGTTTGCGTTATATACAGTTTTTCACAGAAGTATTGATAGATTTGATATTTTACCAGTTTTTGGCTTACACTAAAAATAAATTCAGTTCCCACACATTATCCTGATTGGTACTGACTGGTTTCAGTTTTAGTGAATTAGCTGAGCATGACAGGATCTCTTTTGCACCAGCCCACAATAACGTGTCCGGCGAGCCAGAAATTCACACACACAAACACACACACACACACACACACACACACACACACACAGAGTTAATGACTACTATGAGGGGTGAATCATACCAGCTAATGTGTGGGTATGCAACGTTAGGTTGTCCAAGTTCAAGAGCTACAGGGTAGACATGCCAGTGAAGAGCATTTTCCCAATTGTCAAAGGAATCACTAATTAAAAAGGTAAAAGTGAGGTCCTGACAGTGAATGCCTTAATGACATGTCGCTATGGGGCGTGTTTACCGTGTTGACTGACTTCCAGCTCGTACTGTGTTTATTTACTTTTCTCCCTTTTTTTGTCCTGTTGTTTTTCTTCTTTTTTTCTTTTTTGCTAATTGTTAGTGTGATTAGCACCATTAAATATTGAAAGCACGTTTGATCTAATCTACTGTATTCTGATGACAAACACTACAGCTGGCAAGCTTATGTGATTTTTAAAAAGATTTTCCCACTCTAGGGAGGGGATTTATACTTAAAGGAGCTTAAAGAACAACAGCCCAATTGCATTTTCTCCAGTAGCTTCTTTGATTGTCTTTCTAGTGTCTTCTATGACCTATGACGCTAGAATAGCATATGCCACAAGCGTCTTTGCTCTGAAACGTGCTCCATTTTAAAGTTCCCAAAGAGGAAAATGTAGCATAAACAAAGTGATGACAGAAGTTTGGATGTTTTGAGTTTGAACCCATATCACTACAGCCTACAGCCTGGGTAGCCAGCAAATAGCATTGTCACTAGCCATTTAATTACCTGATAAAACTGAAGGGGAACTATGCCCATTTTCCAAAATTCAATCATGTCATTCCCGTTGTGTAAGACAGCTCATAAATATTAGTAGCCATAAACAACTTCTGCCCGAATCCAAGAGTGCTAAAACTGGAGCTGCTCAATGAACAATGAATTGGGAAAGTTGGATGGATGATACTGAGAGCATCCAGGGGAATGTTCTGAGTATAAGTGACCATTTTCTGTTTCAGACCTGAGAACACTACAAAAGATTAAAGTTCATTTGAGTATAAAAAAAGGTAAGCATTCGGTGAGTCCGCAAAATCAACCTCCCATTCACTGTCTGTGGAGCAGCTCTAGACTTTTCCTCTATGACATCTCAAGTTTGAGACTTCCTTCTCTGGTTTTTGGCTTTGAGTGAGAGTCACTCATGATTACAAATATTGATTGAACTTTCCTAGGCCATGGAAAAGAAAACATACTGGAATTCTTAATGTAGGTGGTAGGGCTGCCCCGACTACGAATTTTCCTAGTCGACCAATAGTTGTCATTTAGGGCCATTTGTCAAGTAGTCGCCCGCATGTTTACGACAGTTATATATTTTGGGCAGGGCAACACAATGCTTTGAGTTCAAGGTGTGAGAAAGAATAGTATCAGTAACATTGTTAACACTGTGCTACATTACACAGAAATACAAAACCGTACTAATGAACCTTCATTAATATAGGCCTATATTTTATCTACAAGTGCACATCACACACTGAGTGAGCCGCCTGTTAATGACGCTATCGGAAAAGCAGTAATGAATGTGCTAAGTGGCTAATGGGCATGTAGCTACTTCCATGTTTCAGATGATACGTCATGTTTGTAGTCGACCAATGAAGATGAGTTTACATATCACCTTGGGTTCATCCTTAACCTTCTCAAAATGATCCCACACTTTGGATTTCCTGCCCGACATGTTATTAACTAGGCTGTGGAATAACTACAGGTACCAGCCCTGGAAATTAACGTGACTCCTGTCTGAATGCTGAGTGTGGGCACTTCCTGTGTCTGTCCTTTCAAATTAAATTCCCACACTGTCCAGTCATATAGGTTTTGATTTATTTATTTTGCGACTTAGCGACCAATGAAATTTTGCCAACTAATGACCTTTTTGGTCGACTAACATTTGGTCGACTGTTAGGGGGCAGCCCTACTAGGTGGTGCACCCCTTTTAATTGTTGTTGTTCCAGAGTAGGCCTGGGTAGTATACCTGTATTTTATCAATATCATGACATTAGACTAGATTTTGTCTTAGATTTTGGATATACTTGTGTAATATCGTGAGTGTTGTCTTTCCTGGTTTTAAACACTGCATTATAGTAAAATGATGTAATTGTCTAAACTTACCAGACTGTTCTAGGTGTTCTGTTATTTGCGTTTGCCTTAGTCATTATGTACACAGGTCTCATTGTGTAAATATTTTGTGAGCACACCAATTTTGAACCTGACAGTATCATTGCTATTCTGTCCTCACAATTGCGTTCTGAGCAAGGCTAGACAGATAGCGAACAAAAACTCCAATAAGCCGTGTTCTTGAGAAAGATGTGGCTTTACTGGTGGTCATATTTGTAAAACTGAAAAATACAATACAAAGCATGTATCAATGTATAGTACACAAAATACATATATGCAGACATGAAATAATAACGACAATGTAAATAGTTCCATGTATGAAATGCTCATCAACTGAATGTAATGAAATGAAATAAACTACTTCTTAAATGACTATTTTTCAACTCCTTCTTTTCACAGGTAACATGGCAGGTAAGTATTTTAATGTAACATAAATATCCAGCAAGAGTAAGTAACTCAGGTAAGTAGCATAAATTGTACAGCTTTTTAGCTTAGCATAGATCTGCATAGGAATAAGCTGAAAAGTGCAGCAAATGACCAGCGTGTGTAGCCTACATTCATCTGACAACTAAATAACATTCTTCTTTTTAGAACAATCCTCATGAAAACACTCTAGCAGTATTTCAGATCTTTACTTACAGACATATAAACCCCAAGGCTTAGTCGAAAAGAGAAAACTGTTTCTGCATCAACACGGTACCTTGCTCTTTGTTCAGCTGAAAACAACATGGAGGATAAAAAAAAAAAAAAAAAAAAAAAAGTAAGAAAAAGCACTACCTAAAGTGTCCACTAGGGGTCAGTAAAGGACGAGTACTAAACGGGGGCCAGAACAGTTGCGATATTGATAAGGAAGTATTTGGTCACATATATTGTGATATTTGTTTTTCTTCATATTGCCCAGGCCTTTTCCACAGATTGTTAGCTACATTATTGTTCTAATTTGCTCATTTCTAACTAATTACATGTGAATAAATTACACTGTTATTTCCTTCCAAGGTTTGTAAATGGCTGCTGTGTGAATAACCTCAGTCGGCCTTTATTTGAAAATATGTCACTAAGTACATCCTTTTTGTAAGAGCTTATTCAATATTATCATTGACTGAAGGTCAGAGATTTGTGTGGACCAGATGTGATGTCAAGAGTCACTTAAAGTGTGGCAAATGGAGATAAACTATACAACAAACAATACTGTATGTCTGACGGATGCTAATATTTCTTGCAATTGAGGTGTTTCACCCAGTTTGATGGGGAAATAAGGGATGTTGATGTTTTTCACCATTCTATAACGCTCTAAGGACACTTAACTTGCTTGTAGCTTTGTGACCCTGATGTTTAAACCCATATTTTTCCATACAGTTTTACAAGCAAACGTGAACCAGTATGTGTATCAGACACACAAAGCCCTCTTGTTAGCTTGGCAGTCCAGGGCATGTGCCTGGCTATTGATTATAGTATTGATTGAATAGACGATGTAGCCAGTTCCATTGATAACATATAGAGGAATGCCTTACACAATGCATGCAGTGCGTGTGTGTGTGTCGGTGGGTGAAGGTGAGGTGGGATGGTTGCATGTTTGTGTAACCCACTTATTTGTACACTATCGGCGACTTAAAAGGACATAGATGACAATGAAGACAGCATAAGTGCAGTGAAAAATCTGCCACAGTGCCACTGTCCTCCACTTGAGTGACGTCTCTGAGTGATTGTGATACGTGCTCTATCAAAGGATCAAAGAGAGATGGAGTTGCTCTGCCATTCAAGTCAAACAGAGTGACTTTGGCACACACTTGGTGTGATGTGCTAGCTGATGATAATTGAAATTGCTCCCCTCTTCACTCCAAGCTAGTGCCTGTTTTTGTTCCCCATCTATCACCCCTTCTGCGCTCCCTGCAGTTAGTCCCCTCCCGCCGTCTCTACGCCCCCCCCCCCCATGCCCTTTCTCCCCGACTGAGTTGCTCTTCATTCACCACTTCCTTCCCTTTCCCCTTTCTTTTCCCCCCTGTTTTTTGGCTTCTGTCTCGGAGCAGAATGTCAATGGTGCTTGGAAAGTGTGTTTAGGATTCACACAGCGTGCCTGGCGTAAGCTCATAAGAGTAATTAGATGTTCTCTCACTGTTGTTCTTCCCTTGAAATGGAGGCTATCGTTTTTGTCTCTTCTCCTCCCCTATCGTTTGACATTCTGACGTCTGCATGGGCACAAAGAGGAACAAAATAAGAGGGAGGCAGAGAGAGAGAGAGAGAGAGAGGATTACAGATAATGAGAGAAACAGAAAGAGAGGGCAAGGGAAAGAGACCTCTGACGGGAGCGGAACACAGAACTTGGCTAGAGGAAAAGAAAATGGAAGCCTGATAGCTTCTGATATACAGTACACGTAATGATTTATTTAAGGACTTAGACAATTAACAGGCCCACTGGTGTATACAAAAACGGCTGAAGAAATAGATACGTAGCAGCACAGCGTGTCAGTCTTGTGTACGTGTGTGTCTGTGGCGGCTTTTCCCCTTTCCCACCGATCTCTGAGCCTTTCTCACACAAACACACATAGAGCACATACATATACATGTAAATACAAAAATGGCAAATCCTTTATTCAGTGATCAAATATAGTCTGATGTGTGTGTCATGTCCTTGTCAGTGTCTTTTCTCGTCAACAAGACTTTACGCCAACTTCAAGCTTTTCTACACTAGAAGAATTCTAATCCTTAAGTGTTGCTGGATCACGTTTGGCAAACAGACAACCAAAGCGCAGCTTATGGCTCAAGGGGCTCAGAGTAAATTTGAAGTCTGTCTGCCTTTTTTCGGCTTTGATAATATAAGCTTTGATAGAACAACTGCATTTAGCTAAGCAAGCATACATGATCAAAATAGCAAGTTTTCACTGCACCAAGAATGCTCAGTTTACACTTAAGTAAATTAATGATCTTTAATGTTTAAAGGCTCAACATTATGCCTTTATGATATCTTTACCGCTGCACAAAAAAAGGGTGGGTAATCACTTTGAAAGTTCTTATTTTCAGAACACTCAGGGCCGAATTCACAAAAGGATTGCGTGGCTTTTGCGGCCACTAAACCAGTAAAAATGGAGCAAACAGATGCCGTCTAATTCACAAAGCACGCGCAGAGGGTGAAATTGATAAACAACGTCTAATTCACTAACACCAGCGCTAATAGCCACATGCAGTTTGAGTGAAGTAAATAACGTCTTTAGAAAGCTGGTGCAAACTGGGTGCTCCTCTGTGGAAGCCTTTTGCCCAGACTTTCCAGTGATCGTGGCAGCAGTGATCATCTGTTAAATCAGTCTGTAAATAATATTTTGACATTATTATCATAATCATTATTACTTTAATGGCATCCGAAGATATTGATGCGTTGAACAGGTGACAGTCTGCGGTTGTTCTCAAAACGCACTTCTGTCACGCACTTCAAAAGCAACTTTCAATAATTTATTTTACGAAACGGGGGAAACAAACGTGAACAAAAACGGTTCCATAATTCATATTAAATTCAAAAGATAATGAAAAAACAGCTACAAGTGAGAGGGAATAGTGATAAAGTGGTCAAACTTGGTCAAATCCACAGCCTCAACCCATCCGACACTGTTAGACTGACTCACCAGCAGACATCACTACATGAGGGTATACGGTATTCAGTACTTTGCCAAACAAAGTCTGCCATTGTTCTGCCACGGTGTTCTTGGCGCAAAGCCAGCATTTATACTTTGCCATGTGGCTAATTGCAATCAGGGGCAAACTGCACTCAGCTGCTAAACTTTGTGGGCGTGTTTGCGCTGGTATATCATTAGCGCAATATCCTTTGTGAATAGGACGTTAAGATGGAGCAAACTGCGGGTGCAAGTGAAGTGCAATTCAAGGTGCTGTCAGCGGCCGCAGTTCATTTTTTGTGAATTCGGCCCTCTGTTTTAAATACATTCCAGTGCACAATTCCCAATTGTAGATACAAACCTCTAACCTCAACTTCAGTCATCCTTTAAGAATCACTTAGCACTTCCTGTGGAAAAATCAATGCATTTACATTCTCAACTTGTCAAAAATGGCAGCTTCAGTGACCCTTTACTTCAAATGATGACGCTCTCAGTACCCCCGTAGTGTCAGTGTTGGAAGTATCTGTGTCCGTGTCAGTTTCAGGCTACAGTCTCTTTCAAAATAAACTTCACAGGAAATGTGGATTTTGCCACCAACACTGGGAGGCACTCTGTGAGCCTTATGAAGAGGACATTGACAGGATTACAAAGTGTCTTGCTGACTACGTAAACTTCAGTGTGGACTGCACTGCCGCAGCAAAGACTGTCCAGTGTTATTGAAATAACAAGCTAAAATATCATAATTTCCCCTCGGGAATCAATAAAGTATTTCTGATTTCTGATACTACTGCAGATTTAGGCAGAAAAAATAGCCCTACTTGGTTAGGTTTTAGAAAAACAATAAATGATAATTATGTTTATACAATAACTTAACAAGTATGTCACTTGACGACTATATCATGTCATGACCATGTCATGTGATGTTGGCCAGTAACTATAGCCCCGTTTCCACCGAGCAGTACGGTACAGTTCAGTTCAGTTCTGTATGCTTTTTTTCCATTTCCACGGTGGATAGTTCTGGATGCTACTAATGGAACTGTTCCGTACTGTCCCCATTTTTGGTCCCCCCTCTGTTGGGGTACCTAGCACACAGATCTGGTACTAAAAGGTGGAGCTGTGAACACTGCAGTCTGTTGATTGGTCAGTAGAGGAGGTCACTCTGCTCAGGGCTGAGTTGAGGCTGGTTTTGAGGCTCATGTAACCACTGTTCATACCGTGGAGAGTTGTATTACTGTAACTGTAAAATGAAAGGATGTTTTGCTGCCTCTAGTCGGAGAAAAAATAACTTAATTCACTGGGCCGACTGCCGGCGACTTTAAGGTGGAATGTTAACTTGTAATGTTACTCAATGCATGAGGTGAAGACCTGAATCAATCGACACACCTTAAATTTCACTGTGACAACTTTGACCATCACTTTAGTTTTTATATGACACACACTTTTAGTGATGAGTGGATCTTCAAGCGTTTATATATATTAATTTTGGCCGGGTTATGTGAACTGCATATATTCTAATCCTCACTCATTCCTGTGGGCTATGGCAACACTAAACCTCTGAGCTTGCCTTAGAAGGACTAAATGCACAAACCCACTATTTTTAAATATACCATGGAGAGAGACTCTCACTGCAGCCTGTTTAATTTTGTTCTAAAAATGTCAGCGTGCAGCCTCGTTCTGTGGATGATAAATGACGCGTAGACTTCCATCTGTGTCACCGGTAATGAGGAAATACACTGAGTGCTGGACGGAGCAGTGAGTGACAACAACCACGCCCACATTTAAGGGTACTCACCTCATTGGGTTCGGCAAGGTTAAACAGAGCCCAGCTTAAAAGCTGCAAATGCATTTTATGAGTGAGGAGCTGCGTTGCTGACTGTGTGGCCTTCTGAGCAGATTTACATGCACATCTGCCAGTCATTTATTCCTGTTGAGAGGCAGGCTGGCCTGGACCTGTCAGATTGTATATGTATCTGTCTCCTCTGCTGGTTCTTTACCATAGACAGACTTGTTAATTGAATCTTGGGCTATACTTCAAGTGTTGGGAATGAGTCTCATCGATAGCTAGAATCTATATTTTGTGGAGACTGGAAACAGAAGGAGATGCCAGGCGGTAAAGTTCTTGTGTTTTACAGCCTGGGGTCTGATGGTCCCAGTTGTATTATACAGAATGCTGAATCTATTTATTAGCATAACCTCGCAGTAACAATCAGCAATGTAGCGCTCCCAACAATATCCAAAAACACAAGAAAACCTTTCTGTGCTTTATGTAGATTGACTGAATTCTTAGGCCAAACAGTCAAAAACAGGAGTCTTAAGTCCAAAGCACACCATCATCACAGTGCAGCTTGTATAATTTGACATCCCTAGTACACACTGGACTGCACAGCATATAAAGCAATATATTTAGCATTTTAAGTAAATTTAGAGCTCTGCCCTGGATTCAGGAGTTGTTTGTGTCTTATTTTATGTGATAACTTACCAGAAGAGACAATCTCTCCAACTACTGTTCACCAGGAAATGTCTTTTTTAATATCAGCTTTAGAATACCAGGACTGTAGGTCACAGAGGCCTGGATATTTTTATACCTCAAAAATAAATTTCTCCTGTTCCATTGTAATAGCTACAAGACCACAGATGATGACTTGCTGTCTCTTGACAAGAAAAGAAATCAAAGTACACGAGTTGGGATATGCCAAGCGAGGGAGAAAGTATAAAAAACAACACTGCTTTTCTTGAACTGGTTCCTGAAGTCAGTACTGGAAAATAGGACAGTGGCGTAGTCGTGTTCTCGTGTTCGTCTGTGCTGCTGCACCTCTGCACAGCTGGTTTGATGTGGATTTACATAGCAATAACAGAGGTGGCGGCATTTACAGCGGTTCTATTTTACACGGTTGGTTTGCACGTCTTCACTTTATGCCAGTCCAACCCATCAATCAATGTATTCATTGATTTTACTGATTTAAAATTTATGCTGTGTAGTTGTCAGTTGGCTGAGAAATCTTAGCCACAGATGGTAATCACCAGTATTCTGCTAATAGGATTTTATTTCACTGCCCTTTTATTTGACTACAGCAATGTCTCCAACATGATGTGTACAGATGTGTCACGTCACACTTTTTAAAATAATACTGTTAGCTTTAAACCAAATGTGTACAGAGCTTTATATCAATTAAAATGAACACAAAAGTATTGAAAGTGTGTGTGTGTAGGCTGTTAAAGAGAGAAACAAATTGCCAGTTTGTTAATGTGAGATTGATGAAATACTAAAACATACAGGTTTTCATAGCAGTGGATATAAGGATGTGAAGTTTAATTGTTTTGTATAATGGCATTTCGTGCTTTCGTCTCTCATGACCTATTTGTCAGTGCTTTTAAGGTGACTTGGGTGACATCTCGGTGAGTGCTGCGCTAAAAGCATTATTGTGAAGTATTTTCTAGAAATGGCACATTTCCATACATGTTGTTTTTAAAATTGTTACTTCACCCAGAATTACTCATATGTGAGGGGATGATAATGGCGAGGTTGACACAGCAATTTTTTGGCGGCACGCAGTGTTCTTGAGAATAAAAAAATGATGGATGATGATTAAAGTCTTGGCTGACTGAATAGACACTGGACAATTCCTGCTCTGCAGTCTTGTTCCTCTGGAAAGAAACCTACTGGCTCCTGTGGTGCTGGCCATACCCCTCTCCTCAGACAGACTAATATGCATCTGTGGTGTCATGGAAGCTGTTTACACCACCCAAGAAAATAAATATTTCACTACCTCTTCATTCTCTTTGTTTTATGCTGCATTGTGAAAGTGAGGTATCATGATGGAAAGCTGGTTTTGAAGTGCTACAGACATCATTTTATTTCATTTATTTTGATATTACTCACTTTGTGCAGATCACACAGCAACCTCTGGTGTTGACAAATGAAGCCACGCAGAAGTGTGAAAAACTGCAGGTCCTTGAATGGCCACTTGAGGCTGGCTCCAAAATGGAGTAAATGCCTATAGACAGCCATGTTAAAATACTCAACTTTACAGCAGAAGTAAATATGTTTATAGCCTAGGGGTGGGCAATATATAAAGACTATGTTCAATATATCGATATATTTTCAAGCAAAATATAAATTTAGACAGCACCGTTTATATCGATGTAGGATTAAGTTCCATTACATGACGCATACCAGTGTGCATCTCTCCTCTGTTAGACTCTGCCCTACTCATTCACTCACAAGTTCTCCAGCAGCACTTTTTAGAGCCGCAGCCTGACATGCACCTCCCCAGAAATGTAACTACACGTTGTGGCGACACAGACCTCCTGCCAGTGGAAACAAAGCTTTTATCTATTTTAATTTCACAGATAAGAAACATTAAATTGTGAAGACAATAAAGCCTCCACAAAATAGCATTTTAAGTCATGTGTGTGATTTATCCTGGATTCATATGAAAAGAGGAAATCTCTGCTATTTGCTAGGCTAATTTATACAATGTAAAATGCCATAGGCTTGTGCTAATAATGTTAGCATGTTGTATTTGTTTGGAAAACATGTTTAGTATAAGACAGTTGTTTTGAACCTTGAGAAGAGGAAAGTCCGCTGGCCACTAGGCTGATATATACAATGTAAAATGCCATAGGCTTGTGCTAAAAACATTAGCATGTTGTATCTGTGGGGAAAATGTGTCCAGCAAAAGACAAGTGCTTTGTTTGTGAATGCTGCGAGTTATAGTGAAGCAGATTTGTGTACCTGAGTTTGAAATTGTCACTAGTAAGCTATGTTTAATGTATGTTTTAGTTGTGTTTTGAATCAACTAAACTTGACAGCACTTCACAGAAACCCTGCTTCCCACTAGTGTTTTGGAGGTGTAACTGTTGCGCAGCTGCATATTTTCAAGTGGAAATAAAATCCCTGTCTTTGCATTTTATTTTGATCACAGGCTTGTGACATCTCAAATGTGGCTTTGACTTGCAGCTGAACGTGAAGCCCATTTCATAGAAAATACTGAGGTATATATCGTGTATCCCCAGTCAGCCTGTAAATACCGAGATATGAATTTTTTCATTTTTATATAACTCACCTGTTTTATTAAGGCTTAAAGTTACCCATGATTAAGGGTGTGGCCGCTTTGATTGACAGGATGTCTACGAGATCTCACATTAAGTTCTCAGTCAGATCCACCCCTCCCTCCTCCACAGCTCCATCCTCTTGTCCAAATCTGTTCCCCTCTGGCCCCCTAAAACCAAGATGGCAGGGGCTGAAATGCAGAGCTCAAGGATTCAGCACTTGCATCCACAAACCAATGGGTGACATCATGGTAGCTACATCCATTATTTTATACAGTGTATGGTGCAGATGCAATAAATCCATGGCACATCAAAGGACCATTTGATTTTGAGGACAAACAAAAAATCCATTAGCCGTTTCAGTGGCCTGAGTGCTCCGTGTGCGATTAGTTGGACTTGTTCTCTTCACTTCGATCCAGCAGAGCACTTAGTTCTACCCAGCTTTCTTCAACCTGTCTTTCCTCCTTCCATCTCTTCGCTCTTTTTTCACTGTATCTGTCTGTCTATACCCCACCAACCCCCCTTTACTCAATGACCCAATTAAAAAGAGCTTTTAAAAACCGCTATCAACATGTTTCCCTCAAAGTTAGATCATCCTCATATCCCAGATTTTCATTGTAGATCAACCACACACACACATACTGTAAATATACGGTTATGCTACACTTGCTTCTTAATAAAGCCTGAATTAATCTGAGGGAGACTCTTAAAGTGAAAGAAGAAGTCTAAGAGAGAGAAAAGAGAGAGCTGAAATGAGCATTATGTGGAGGTTCCAGGCTGCCACTTCTAATCCCCCACAGTCAGTGCTGCCAATCGACGTAGCCCAGCTAGTTGCTGCTGATGGGGCTTGATGTGAATGTGGTGGGAGTGGCGGTACACTCCCACAGAGAGGCAGAAGCGGCAGCGGTAGCCACTGATTAATCCTCATGCTGGAGCCACTAATGATTTATTTATTTGGAAATTACAGAGCCCTGGGAGAGCTGGGCACGATTGATAAAGAAACTCAAGAGAAGGGGGGTGGTAGGATGGAGATTTACCACTTCCTCCCACCTCAGTGCTTGTCTATGCATACTTTTATGTATGTGTGTAAGCTGGACGATCTATACCCAGGGGGTGCATCAAAAGGGTAATTCTCATATTGACATCAGTGAAAAATTTCTAGTAGAATATTTTTCTGATGCGAAATGTTGTATGGGTCTTTTCTGCCGCAGGCGGGAGTTTAGCGGCAGCACACTCCTGCTGTGAAGATATTGATGTTTGATCATAGGGTGTCTTGCTCTAACCATGGAGATAGATTTTTTGTGCAAGAAAGGCAATTAGCTCATTTTTTCATGTTTGGCACACACTGAAATTGAAGTCTTTATGCTGAAGTTTGGCAACAGTGTATTTAAACATCTGCCAGCTGTCTGTGTCTGAAGCAGACTGTGGCTTTGGAGCCTGGGGTGGTAGATGCTGTTGAGACTCATTATTACACAGACTCTTTACATCCATGAAAGCGCAGACGAAACATACAGCTCAAAATCACACCAAATGAAATTAGTTATGATCAGCACACCGTGACATGATGCTCTCTGAGGTGATGGTTTGTTCTGTGCTAAGACATTATAGTGAGGATGTGTCAACATGAACAGGGTTCTAGGTTGATGATGAGCTTTCTCGCTCAGTCTGTGTTAATGGCTCCAGTCAGTGAATCATCACCATTGAGCCCTGCTAACATGATTTATTTTTGCTCATTAACGTTAATTGAAGTAGCTCTCTTCTTCTTCTTCACACTGAGCCTTACGTAACTACAGCCAGGATCATGGGCGCTGTGGGAAGGGCATAAAGATCTCATCTAGAGACGATGGTGGGCTTTTCCAGCTGGGAGTTATAAGATGTTTCTTGGTGCAAAGTGTAGGCAGTGTGGTAGTGTAGACATAAAATATAGGAGAATACTGGAATAAATCTTGATGTTACTGGTTTTGCTCCTGTTTTCATTTTTCTTTTGACTTTATTGTGGCTTGTCTGCGGAAAGTATCCAAAACTGATGATACCAAGTTTAATTGTTACTAGTTATTTAACTTTTTGTCCTTTGGATCCCAGTGATCTTATGTACATTTTGTTTTGATTTTATTGTATATTTTTAATGATCTTTATTCAGATTTTTTTGGCTATATGCTTTTTTTGATAGGAAAGGGGAAGGGAAGTACAGGGATAGGAAAAGGCAAAAGAGAGGATATGATATGTAGCAAAGGGCAACGGGTTGGAATCAAACCTGCAGCCTTTGTGGCAAGGGTGCAGATTTTTCATATGGGGCACCCACCCCCCTTGGTGAGGCATTGGACAGCTTTTACAATTTGGTTTTAGAAGCGCTGGTAGCTCACTAATTTTATGATGATGACTGTTTGTTTGAGGAGCTAACTTCCAGAGATAATTAAGCATCTCATCCACCTTAATTGTCTGAAGGTAGCTGTTCCTTTTTTGGAGTTTAATTTTATTGTTTAAGTGTCACTTTAATTTGCCAGAGAGTTTTAATTGAGGTGTAACAGTCCAGGGAAAATTTTGTCCAGATTTAGATTTGTCAAAGTGGATCTTTAAAGATCAGTCAGGCTTCTTGTGTTTCTCACTCTGCAGTGAATTTTTCATTTTCCATCCCCTTCTTGCTTCACTGTCTGTTGTATGGTTTGACTGAAATTTAGGTTAGATGTCATGCAAGGTAATGCTGCAGTACCTCATACCAACTGTCACTGATAGATTGGATTTTGTCTTTTTACAGCTTCTTGATAATTTCGAAACTGTGAAAAAAGGTTGAAGGTTCTTTTTTTCTCACAGCCTTGTGAAAGCTGATATTTGGTCTCAGTCTGTTTGTGGAGAAGCACAATTAACTCTCTTTCTCACTTCAAAGATGTGTTTAATTGAGGCCAAGTATTACATGCATATCACTCTGCAGCAAATACTAATTATCTTAAACTAAGGCGAAATGTTAGAAGGGACTGTGCCATCAAAAGAAGACTAAAAAAATTGAAAAATCATTTTCTTTAATTTTATTGTTTAAACATGTTAGAGTAAAAGTCATCAGGTGAACAAGGAGTGGAAATTGATTTAATTTTCTGTTATTTCTGCAGATTATTCTCGAAAGTACAATGTCAGGCTGCCAAGACCTTACTCGGAGCCTTATACATGTATATATGAAATTAGTGCACATGGACACATATAGCATGTATCACAGTCTTAAAAAATACATGCTCCTGATTGGCTGGCTGATATCAGTTCAATCAACCCTCTACATGAACACTCAAAATATACTCAATTGTGGTGAAACATGACAGCAGTTCTAATTAAGTATGTTCATGAGTTTTTCACAATGGCTATATTGGCTACCTCACGTGACCTCTCTGACGAAATACCAAAACTACAGACAACTCTCTCTTGTAAATGCAAAATTGCAGTACTTTGTTTACTAGGTATATACTGCATTAACCAATCTAACTGTGTTACATTTTGGCTTTGCCAGCAGTGTTGTAGTCAAGACCACTAAAACTCAAGTCACGACCAAGACTAGAGTGTATTGAGGTTGAGACAAGCCCAAGACTTTGAGGGGTTGAGCCCAAGTCAAGACCAAGACTGAGGCAGGGCTACGCTTGGGTTACCATCACATTAAAACTATAGTAGTACTGAATTTGGGACTAGTAATTTGGTACTGCTTCAGCGATAGTTTTGGCTTGCTGGGAAGCCATTGAAGCGGCCGATGGAGTGGCCGACAGAGTGGCCAGCGGAGCAGTTGCTGAGCTCCATGGTTGGCTTCCCAGCTTTGGGGTGCTTCCACCCCCTGTCTGAACTTGAATTAGGTTGCTCAGTGGAGCTCCTTTGCGAGCCTCAGAGCTCTGTGGCTGGTTTCCAGGTACTTTACAACACTTTCACCTCTTATCTAATCTTGGTCTTACCCACATGCTCTCTCAGCTACTGATATTTAGCGCTAATGGATTTAACGTAAATTGGTACTTGGTAGTACAGATGTAACTGTCAGTACCCTTAAAAGTACCAAGTTCAGTACCCAACTCCAGGCAGGGTGAGACCAAGTCAAGACCAAGACCAGACCAGTCTGAGTCCCACACCCCATGACACATTTAAAAATAGAAATTTGAACATGTAAATCATAGGAAGTCCTCAAGTTGATGTGAAAGATCCACATAACCATAAAAAAACCCAAAGAAAACTAATGAAGATTCCTCTTCATACACCTCTTTTATTGTCACATAGAGTGTGTGTGTATCTCTACGTGTACCATGAGAATGTCTTAATAAAATAATGAAAAGTCACTGCAGAGGTGAGTTTTATATAAAGGAATTTTCTTTTTTCTATGAGCAAACAAATAAAAACAGTACACGAGACCAAGACCTTTAAAAAGTGGTCTTAAAGCCAAGACTGATTTTGAGTACTACAATACTGCAAGCCAGTCCCAGCTTGGATGACCATCCCAAGGTGAGAACACAGTTCAAGGTTTTTTTCTGAATAAATCCTGGTGTTAGGAGACAGTTTTTAGTGTACTTTACTGTCAAAGGGGCATTCTGCAGCCTGAGGAAGGTCGTTTACTGAATGATTGTGGATGAAACTACAAAAAAGCAGGAGAGAGGGACGCCTAATTAGACTGCTTGCTTCGTAAACACAGCCTTAACTGCATGTCAAAGCTGGATTTTTACATTTATGGCCACACAAATTAAACAAGCCCATAAACTTAAAATCATTAAAGTAATTTTCACCTGTGATTGATGCACACCTTGGTCAAACCCATGGAGAGTGGGCACCATTATTAACAACAGGAATACCCACTTGTGTATGTACATTCGTGAGTTATTTTACGACCTTGTATTTTGCATTAAAGCCAGAGTGTAAGAGGTGTTTTGCTCTTAGCTAGAAAATGCTACTAATGAATTAATGTAAGATGATAAATTAGGGGCAAATGAAGGAACTCAAATCCAAGTCTGATGTAGTAACTGCATGTTGATGTACTTGATAAACCAATATAGTAACATAGTGTTGGAAAGTATTCTCTTCAGAAAGTCTTGTCAGTTTTCAAATTTGCAGGCAGTATCATATGTGTGTGTGCTTGTGCAGCAGTGTGTTAATAATGTCCTACATGTTCTCTCACACACAAACACATTCTGTTGAGAACATTTTGCAGATTGCAATTAGGTCTTTCGGGTGAATGTGAGTGGATCTTTTAGCCTGCTGGCGAGTGCAACAGTCTGAACAGGGCTAAACAGAACAGATGCCCCCTGTGGCACCATGACTCAGCCTGATTAATCCAGGGGCTTTGCTCATATTCAAAAACACAGAGAGCAGAACGTCTCTCTCGTCTTCCTCTGCCATCTCTCCTCACCTCTGCACCTCCACTTCCTTCTATTTTCGTACTCTCACTCCATCTCTTCCTTTCCTCTCTGAGAATCTGCATTCTTTCCCTGCCTTGCTTTCTCACATCGTCTTCCCACTCACCTCTCTCTCGGTTTTTCTCTTCCCCTAACTCTTTCTCCCGACCTCCCTCCTTCTCTTTGCTTTCCCAGCACTCTGCACAGGAGATAAGTGTATGTGTTGCAGGATTAAGGTGAATCTTCTCATACGCACTGTTTCTTGGTCCTTGGGAGGCCAACTGGAGGGTAGCAATCTGCTCAATGGGACGTGACAGCTCCTTTAATTAGAAGCAGCATGCCGAGCTGTAGGAGAACATAGGTGTTTGGTTAGGGCTCTCTGTCTAAGCTCCAGTCAGTGTCTTGGTCCCCACCTGCTAATTTGACTCTGCGCCTCACTTGTCTCTCGTTTTTTGCGAGTTTCCACAGCAGACAGCAATTCCAAACGTAACTTCAATCAAGTCGGCTTAGCTGGTTACGTTGATGGCCTTTGATCAGCCCTGTATCTTCCTCAGCAGATTCCTCTCTGAATGCATGTTATTATGACATGTAAATTGCTCTGTGGCAGTTTACGATGTCAACAGAGCAATAATTCGCTATGCCTTCCTCGAGTTGTCTGCAAATCTCACATAGAAATTCATCCTGATAGTTCTTGTGCTTGTTCAGCCATTGTATTAAATGTGATTTGAATTGTGATTTAATCATTTTCTTCAATTGCTCAGCCAATAACTATGAATAGCCAGCAAGAAATATTGCCGACAGAGCCCATTTCCACTGAAGGCTAAAACTAAAACTAAAACTAAATCTGAAAGTTTAAAATATATATTTATTTATATATATATATATATATATATATATATATAGATGTCGTATCTCACTGTATTGCACAGAGGGAGTTAGGTGTGGTTTATATTAAATGAAAAAGGATCAGAGTTACGGTCAGTGAAAGAAGTAAAGCGAGATCATTAGTCACAACTGTGATCTTTTTATTATCTTCTCTCAGATAAATTCTTGGCCATGATAATTACTGTGGTATTCATTATGTGGGTGTGTTGTAATTAGACACACTTATTAAAAAAAGCACAGAGAGGACATTGATTGGGTTCAAGTCTCTGTCAGTGTCACATTTAATTGAGTGCCGCAGGGAATGAATAAATGAGAAAGAAAAACTCTTGTCATTAATGGACACACCACACATGCTAATACACACACACGCACATTGCACCCTTGGTCAACTGTAAAGTGCTGTCTTAGACTGGAAAACACAACACTACTTCATCAACACAGGGTTTTAACATGCAATAAGTAGCTTGTAAGAACATCTTGAAAAACTGTTAAGGTGTGTAATACATTTTTGTGTGCCTGGAGCCCAGCTCATATTGATTCTCTTAAGGTTTCAGTAATACATTACTGTGAGTGCTCATTACTTCCATAGTAAACAGAAACTGGCAAGCTAAACACCATAATCTGTTTTTAGAAAAAAAGAATAGAAAGGAACGAAATAATCAACTTCAGAGATTAATTGCTGAAGGAAAAAACAGAATCCTGATAATAGCAAATTTCAAATTACTGAATATATTAAGTAGTAAACATCCTGAGGGGTTGAGACTCCAAAGTGGCCCAGACCTGCTGCCTTTGAGCCAGAGACTGATGTTGTTCAATCAGTTGAACAATGACTCTAAAGTGCTCATGTAATCAGGAGATAGTAAAATGTGAAGTAGTGTATCATCTGCATAGTAATGATAACTGATCTTGTGTTTCCTGTTGATATATTCAAATGAAAGTACACCCATTTAAGATTAAACAAAAAAGGTCTGAGATTGGACCATTGTGGGACTCCATACAACATGTCAAACCTCCTACAGCTAAAATCAAGCAAATAAATTGTAAAAGGAATAGGTAGGAACAGTTAAGTGGGACAAAAAACAGCATTATCCAAGTGGGAATAATGAGGGCCACGTGTGCACAAATACAGGACAAAGTTGTCCAAGATCAGTTTAGATTTCATCCCTCTGTCGCTCTTTCAAATAACAGAGGTATCCCTTTTTCACCAGTTTGTTGAGTCTCTCTGCACTGGTATTGCTGACCCAGAACACATTAGCAAGTCACACAGGCACACAAGTCTCTCTTATTGAATGATGTGAACCTTATGAAGATGAATGCTTTCAAAGATGTGCGTCATGTGGAGTGCGTATGAGTTTTCAGACCTGTCAGATGATCAGATCTATCGTCTGTCACCAGACTGCCATGACCAGACACACCACTCCAAATCAGACATACCCACTGACTCTATCTGGTTGCTTTTGAATCCAGCATGCAAGAAGAGTTGGGGACTGAAAGGGTCATTGGGCCTCAGAGATGTTATCCTTATCTAATCATGCATTGATACATGTAATGATCCCTAAATGTGACTTGAGCTTGGTTTGAAACAGTGTGCACCAGTAAGCAGGTAACATGATTGGCCTATTTTCTGTAGGCCACTGGTTACTATGCCCTCTGTCTTTACTGCTTTGACTGGCACCATAATATAAAATCAAACCAAGTCTGCGCCTCCTTTAACTTTTGTGAGAGCCTGTAATCCTTTTTGTGTTGTGTCCTTTATGTCTTGTTTAATTCCTCCACACCCCATGTATCCCCTCCTGTCTGACTCATCCTGTGTGATGTTCTCTGTTGTCTCAGTCTTTGACATGACCCTCCAACTCTCCCCACCGCTGTGGTCTCAACTTAATTACTTAAGTCCCTCATTCCTCACTCATTCTGGTGTCATTTCAACCTAACTACCCCCCCGGGCTTGTCTTACCTTCGTACCTCTGAATGGCACCACACTGCACCTGCGTCGCCACCATGCAGAGAGATTGATCTTTCTGGCCAAACTGTCACCCTGACCCTATGTGATGCCTCACCCCACTCTCTCCCTCTAACCTCATTATCAAAAGTTGCCTGGGTGTCACAGTGGGGTTTCAAGAACAGCACAGGGTGCAGGCAATGGATCAAACTCATTAGGGCAGAATAATTGTTACATTGCAAAAAAAAAAAAAAAAAAAAACCCAGAAGAGAAGACGGCCTTTAATTTGATTACACCATTGTTATTAATTACAAAGGTCTGGAGAGGCTTCTTCTGTTCCATAACGATGCCACATGTGTGTTTGTGAGAAAGAGAGAAAAACAGGGTGAGGAAGAAGGAAGGGGCCACACAAAGATTTGTTCCATTTGACAAGGAAGGCTGTGAATAAAGATGACTGCCTCATCTATCAGCCTCCAAATAAAGAGAGCTGTTTTACTGTTTAATGGCCACTCCACTGTGCTTCTATCACCCAAATGAGTCCAGCTGACATTTCCGTCTAAATCCCATTTAACACAGAGGCTGGCCTTATCTTCCAGTAGGGATTCAAGCCAGTAATTCCTGTTTGCATGTTACGTAGAGAGAGGTGTCAAAAGCAGTTTGATGTGAATGAAACACCTGGGATTTACATGCGCAGGTGTAATAAAATTCACCATCCATTTACAGACTTTTAATATTAGTTCTTGGTGACCCCACTTATTTCTTTTATGCCTGTCTAATGTATGTACGTTCTATACCGAGTGGCATCAAATGTGTTTTCAAAAGCTCTGTTTTTAAGAATTGCTTTGTAGAATCCCTCTAGGTTTACAGTTTTCAGCCTGTTATATCCGGAATAGGGCTCCTGAGCACTGCAATGCCTTTTCGAAGTCTAATTAATGAATGTCGAGCATTGCAAATTGTGCTCTGGAGTCTCTTCTACGAGTAAAAGTCTCTTCATGGTCATCAGTTTTAATGCTTTGGCCTTAACTCATTTTGGCTATACTGCATACTATAAATATATGTAGAAGGCAGTACTATAGTATGTCGTCTACAGATGGCTGGTTAGGCCTTGATACAGTAAATTTTACATGACTCTAGTTTTATAGTCTCTCTACTGTGGATGTGGGGCCAGGACAAGCAGATAATTTTGTGATGCTTAAACCAACTGAGTAACACAGGAATTGTTGTACGTTTTGATGAATTCATGCTCTTGGGTTCTGTCTGACAGTGTTCTCCATGACCCAAATGTAAACATGGCATCAATTTACTCTTTTGATGGAGAGCACATTGCAAGCATCTCCACTGGCAGAAATTTTGCTAATAAAAACAGAGACTGTCATAAAAAATAACCTGAGCAAACAGCACTGTTTTTTTCTTTTCTTTTATTTATTGTTTTACGTGTAACTAATTTTACCCCATTCTCACCTCCAATTAATGATTATTTTACTTTGGGGAGCACTTCCATCTCTATAAAACAAAACAGAAACTATAATAATCAACAATTGGAAAATGTGTTGTTTAACAACAGTTGTACTCAACAGATATTTTGATGCTTTGGATGCAATTTTTTTTTTTTCTTATACAACATTTACATGTAAGATTATTGTTATAACCTCACTATTTGACATGCCGTTAGACATACAGTACAGGCCAAAAGTTTGGACACACCTTCTCATTCAATGCGTTTTCTTTATTTCCATGACTATTTACATTGTAGATTCTCACTGAAGGCATCAAAACTATGAATGAACACATGTGGAGTTATGTACTTAACAAAAAAAGTGAAATAACTGAAAACATGTTTTATATTCTAGTTTCTTCAAAATAGCCACCCTTTGCTCTGATTACTGCTTTGCACACTCTTGGCATTCTCTCGATGAGCTTCAAGAGGTAGTCACCTGAAATGGTTTTCCAACAGTCTTGAAGGAGTTCCCAGAGGTGTTTAGCACTTGTTGGCCCCTTTGCCTTCACTCTGCGGTCCAGCTCACCCCAAACCATCTCGATTGGGTTCAGGTCCGGTGACTGTGGAGGCCAGGTCATCTGCCGCAGCACTCCATCACTCTCCTTCTTGGTCAAATAGCCCTTACACAGCCTGGAGGTGTGTTTGGGGTCATTGTCCTGTTGAAAAATAAATGATCGTCCAACTAAACGCAAACCGGATGGGATGGCATGTCGCTGCAGGATGCTGTGGTAGCCATGCTGGTTCAGTGTGCCTTCAATTTTGAATAAATCCCCAACAGTGTCACCAGCAAAACACCCCCACACCATCACACCTCCTCCTCCATGCTTCACAGTGGGAACCAGGCATGTGGAATCCATCCGTTCACCTTTTCTGCGTCTCACAAAGACACGGCGGTTGGAACCAAAGATCTCAAATTTGGACTCATCAGACCAAAGCACAGATTTCCACTGGTCTAATGTCCATTCCTTGTGTTTCTTGGCCCAAACAAATCTCTTCTGCTTGTTGCCTCTCCTTAGCAGTGGTTTCCTAGCAGCTATTTGACCATGAAGGCCTGATTCGCGCAGTCTCCTCTTAACAGTTGTTCTAGAGATGGGTCTGCTGCTAGAACTCTGTGTGGCATTCATCTGGTCTCTGATCTGAGCTGCTGTTAACTTGCCATTTCTGAGGCTGGTGACTCGGATGAACTTATCCTCAGAAGCAGAGGTGACTCTTGGTCTTCCTTTCCTGGGTCGGTCCTCATGTGTGCCAGTTTCGTTGTAGCGCTTGATGGTTTTTGCGACTCCACTTGGGGACACATTTAAAGTTTTTGCAATTTTCCGGACTGACTGACCTTCATTTCTTAAAGTAATGATGGCCACTCGTTTTTCTTTAGTTAGCTGATTGGTTCTTGCCATAATATGAATTTTAACAGTTGTCCAATAGGGCTGTCGGCTGTGTATTAACCTGTCTTCTGCACAACACAACTGATGGTCCCAACCCCATTGATAAAGCAAGAAATTCCACTAATTAACCCTGATAAGGCACACCTGTGAAGTGGAAACCATTTCAGGTGACTACCTCTTGAAGCTCATGGAGAGAATGCCAAGAGTGTGCAAAGCAGTAATCAGAGCAAAGGGTGGCTATTTTGAAGAAACTAGAATATAAAACATGTTTTCAGTTATTTCACCTTTTTTTGTTAAGTACATAACTCCACATGTGTTCATTCATAGTTTTGATGCCTTCAGTGAGAATCTACAATGTAAATAGTCATGAAAATAAAGAAAACGCATTGAATGAGAAGGTGTGTCCAAACTTTTGGCCTGTACTGTACTTTATTTGCAATGGTCTCATTCATACATATTTTACGTACTCTATATATTAATGAACAATGTCCAATGTTAATACAATGCTGTTGTGACGGGATGTCTGTTGTACTGAACCATGAACATAGTCAGTAGTTTACCATGCAACAGAAACAGCATAACGACCACACTTGACATACAACTCCTCCAATATGTGGGTTTGCTCATATTCTTATGCCTGTTGTCATAGATAGTCAGAAGCTGTTTTTGTTACAAGAATGAGAGGATAAGAGGATTTTTTTAAATGCTCTCAAATTAAATCTTGAAGTTGTACAGAAGCATTGTGTGAGACTTTTTGAACTTTGATTGGCCATTTGTAGAGATAGGCAAAGCAAGAGCAATGATTTTGACTGATAATAATTTGTTTTGCTTGATTTTTGAGAAAAATTATTTTTATTAGATTATATAACGATATTACTTGCAACAAAGAAAACGGGTATTAAAGCATACTCAGTTCTTTACTCAGACTTGCACAGTACCTATATACACCTGTCTGCTATGAGCACATCCAATGCCACTCTTTGCTCAACCACACAATTGTGATCCTTTAAGCTACTACCCAAAGTAGCTACGTTCAACATCATCCTCAACCCAATCATATGTTTTGTCCAAGATGTAAGGAATGATCTTTTGCATTTTAATTTGTATGCTGTTTTAGGATTGACCGCCATTTCATTTATCAAGCAAACAAGCCTGCCTGTGTAGGCAAAGCGTAGTCACGTCACGTATATGAGAGCAGATGTAGTAATGTTGCTTGCTTGCTCACTTTTTTTGAGCGCTGGCCTGAACGGGCAACTGACTGAATGTATTTAACGGCCTGAGGGGACATTTTACTAGCCCCAGGCCATGAGGCAGTCCTAATTGTTGGACCCTGTCTAATGGTGACAGCTCTGTCTGATTGACCAGAGAGTCAACAGCATGGCATGTATCTGACAAAACTACAGCCACTTAAAGAATGTTAGTCAGTACGTTGTTAACAATAGTCAGAGTGCAATAGCACAGTCTTCCGTGATGTATTTGTCACGTAAGTTGACATTGCGATGATGAAAAAAAACGATATTCTTCAAACATCCATTATTTTATTTGACATTACAATGGTCTAGACTCATTTGAAGTTTAAAGCACACAAAGCTCAAAGCAGTGTAATCAGACATCATTAAGGTAGCCTTCCTGTGGAGATGAAGGGGAGAGGTGAATTTTCTCTTTCATCTAGAAGTAGCACAGGTTTCACACACACATTAACACATTCATACGACTTTATCTATTCTCATCTGCCACAATGGCACTACGCCAGCTGCTTATTAGTAATCAGTATTGTAATAGTGTTCAACAGGAGAAATTCTGGTGGGAACGAACATACTTTTCATGTGTAGATGAGTGAAATCTGGGCCAGTAAATCAGTAAATGTGGGTTTCAGATATTCAGACAGTGTTGACCCCAGAAAATATAGCGTAATCAGTTGAACGTTGTCGCGTTCAAGCTGAAATGTCAAGCAGATTTGCTCTGGATGAACAACAATTGAGCATGGTATAGATTTTTTTGTGGCATGTTAATTGAGATGCTTGACCTTTTTAGAAATTCAAGAATATTACGCTAATAAGTGCCATCTGTGTGGGGAAAAAAATGCAGATTACAGAACATCACGCTCATTCCTCTTACTGATCTTTTAAATACGCCGGTTGTTTTGCTCTAGCACACATTTCACACACAGCTTATTCGTTCATTGAGTCATTTGTCTTCAACACAGACATGAACACACACAGGAACAGGCACACACAATTAGAGTTTTGTGCTAATTGTTGCTGTGGAGCTTGTTGACATTCACACAGTCACGTTGATCCAATTGAGTTGCGACTATTCAACCAGGCCGATGTAGCAAGAAGCTGAAGGTGCTTCAGGATATGAGATGGAGATCACAGAGCAGGGTAGTTTGTGTGTGTGTGTGTGTGTGTGTGTGTGTGTGTGTGTGTGTGTGTGTGTGTGTGTGTGTATGTGTGTGTTAAATGGGCATCAGTACACTATCTCTTTCCTTGTGTTGGTCTGCATTAATGAGCTAATTGCTGTTAGCATGTAACTGCAATGTTAAGTAGTGTCTAACAGCAGTGACACTATGTATCGATCGATTAAATGTAATTCAGGTCCCCTGTCCTTATTAATGGCTGCAGCAACGTATCACTTCATGCATCTCATCCCATGAGAACAAGGATAACTACAGTGGATGGGGGAAGAATGGATTACAGGTTGCGGTATTGGCTGCACTCCCTTTGCAACCCTGTCCTTTGTCTTTCGGGTCTCATTAGATAAAACACTGTTGTCACATTCAAACCACAGTGGTAAGGTCCGTGTTTTCACCTGCTGTATGGGCAGTTTTTTACTAGACTTCTGCAATTGTGTTCGAGCTGAAAGGTCAAACGTTTGCTCAGATAAACTGAGGATGTTACACATCTTTTATGGCATGTTAATTGAGATGATTGACCTTTTAAAGTTCCAGAATAAATGCTAGTAAGTGTTGTGTGTAGGTGCTGTATGTATGAGTACTGTTTATGTGGGGAAAACAAACTGCATCACTTTATAGACCCAGTGAAAATGCTGTCTTTCTAATCCTGTTACTGTTGTAGTTGTTGCATTATCTCTTTCTATATGCCAAGTTTAAGTCCTAAAATCATCATTTAGCACTCATTCTTGAAGACTGGGACAAAACCTTTCTTTTTTGGTCTTTGATTTTTACTCTTTAATTAGGCTGGGGAAATAGATCATCGTCTTGACTATTAAACCTTGTAATGCTCTAACCTCCCAGTCCTTTAATTTTTTCTTGAATAGCATACATAATGGATGTCAGAGGTAAGATCTGACAGAGTTGAGGTCTAATGGAAATTGACAAAAAGTTATACATTTATTAATTTCACTGCAGTTGTAGTGAGTAGCTATTTTACTTTTCAAAGCTGCTTCTCTTAATGCCATTCAAAATACTGACTTTTAAAGAATTATTCTTATTTAGTTTGGATTTAGAAGGGCTACAGAGTTGACATGTTATGGTTGAGACATTTCCAGATAGCAATATTATTTAATGAATTTATCAAAAAGTAGAAAGTTTACCAGTACTTGAGCAGCATTCCCGCCTTTTTGGAAACTAGGAAGTGAAACCGTAATCCTTGTAATATACAGTATCTCACATAAGTGAGTACACCCCTCCCATTTTTGCAAATATTTTATTATATCTTTAATGGGACAACACTATAGAAATGACACTTTGATATAACTTAAAGTAGTCAGTGTACAGCTTGTATAGTAGTATAGATTTACCTTCCTCTGAAAATTACTCAAAACACAGCCATCAACATCTAAACAGCTGGCAGCATAAGTGAGTACACCCCACAGTGAACATGTCCAAATTGTGCCTAAAGTGTCAATATTTTGTGTGCCAACCATTATTATCTAGCACTGCCTTAACCCTTTTGGGCATGGAATTCACCAGAGCTCACAGGTTGCTTCAGGAATCCTCTCCCACTCCTCCATGATGACATCATGGAGCAGATGGATGTGAAGACACCTTGCGCTCCTCCACCTTCAGCTTGAGGATGGCCCACAGGTGCACAGGTGAGTTTGGGGCTGGATACATTCTTGGCCAGTCCATCGCCTTCACCTTCAGCTTCCTCAGCAAGGCAGTTGTCATCTACTAGGTGTGTTTTGGCTCATTATCATGTTGGAAAACTTGATAATGAAAACTTGCAGCTCAGTTTCTGAAGAGGGGCAATCATGCTCTGCTCTGAATTCAGGTTTCCCTAAATGAACTGAGCTCCCCAGAGCTGGCAGCGCTCATGCAGCCCCAAACCATGATGCTGCTACCACTATACTTGACTGTAGGCAAGGGACAGTTGTCTTGGTGCTCTTTCAGCATGTGTGGCACCTTGGTGAAGAGCACCAAGACAACTGTCCCTTGCCTACAGTCAAGTATAGTGGTGGCAGCATCATGGTTTGGGGCTGCATGAGTGCTGCCGGCTCTGGGGAGCTCGGTTCATTTAGGGAATGAATGAATGAATGAATGAATGAATGAATGAATGAATGAATGAATGAATGAATTCCAAGCAGAGCATGATCGCCCTTCTTCAGAAACTGGGCTGCAATGCAGTTTTCTAACATGATAATGACCCAAACACACCTAGTAGATGACAACTGCCTTGCTGAGGAAGCTGAAGGTGAAGGTGATGGACTGGCCAAGAATGTATCCAGCCCCAAACTCACCTGTGCACCTGTGGGCCATCCTCAAGCTGAAGGTGGAGAAGCGCAAGATGTCTTCACATCCATCTGCTCCATGATGTCATCATGGAGGAGTGGGAGAGGATTCCTGAAGCAACCTGTGAGCTCTGGTGAATTCCATGCCCAAAAGGGTTAAGGCAGTGCTAGATAATAATGGTTGGCACACAAAATATTGACACTTTAGGCACAATTTGGACATGTTCACTGTGGGGTGTACTCACTTATGCTTCCAGCTGTTTAGATGTTGATGGCTGTGTTTTGAGTAATTTTCAGAGGAAGGTAAATCTATACTACTATACAAGCTGTACACTGACTACTTTAAGTTACTAAGTGTCATTTCTATAGTGTTGTCCCATTAAAGATATAATAAAATATTTCCAAAAATGGGAGGTAGAATTTGATTTAGTTGACAAAAATTTTAGACACATCTTTAAAGGGCCAACATTTTCTTTAAATATATATTTTTTTAAACAAAGATGATTAGAGCAGTACATTTTTATACACTAATGTCATCAGTACATAATATTAGTTTTAAATTTTGATGGCTTTTAATACATTTTTCAATCATTTTAAGTTTAGAAGTAAATAAAAGAATGAAAGCAGATCACAATATTTTATAAATCATATTTATTTCATACATTTCAGTCCTTTACAAATATTGTTACCTCCGCCAAGGAGGTTATGTTATCACCGGTGTTGGTCTGTTTGTCTGTTTGTCTGCAAAATAACTCAAAAAGTTCTAAACGGATTTTGATGAAATTTTCAGCAAGTGTTGATAATGGGACAAGGAACAGTTGATGCAATTTTGGTGATCGGTTGAAGTGAAGTGGATAAAATAATAAAATTGCGGGAAATCCGAGCTGCTTGGCGGGGGTCTGTGCTCTCCGAGTGCTCTAGTTTAATTGAGTAATTTTAAGGAGTTTTAAGGTTATTTATTTATGTAGGACATGATTTGTCCAAATTCTCAAAAATTAGTGTCATATTTCGAAAGTCCTCTCTTTTATTACCTCCGCCAAGGAGGTCATGTTTTCGCCTGCGTTGGTCTGTTTGTCTGCTTGTATGCAAAATAACTCAAAAAGTTATGAACGGATTTTGATGACATTTTCAGGAAAGGTGGATAATGGGACAAGGAACAGATAAAAAAGTCTATCGTCTGACAGCCTCAGCAGCAATTCCATTCCAGTTTCTAAAGACGGTGAAAATAGCGCCATCTGGTGGCCGGAGAGCACGTCTCGTTCTACTTGCTAAATATTGTTGTAATTCTGAAGTTGAAATTGATGTTCTGTGTTGGAAAAAAAGAAAGTGAAAAATACAAAAAAAAAACATATTATATTCTGTGTTGGTACAAAATAAAAACGAAATAAATACACCACAGTGTCTCCATGGTGAAGGCATATATAACCTAATAATGATAGTGATGCAAATAACCTAATTGTGATGTAGGCTGCAAAATCTGATGCAGAGGGGAGGGAATAACACCTACTTGGCAGAGGTCTGCACTCTCTGAGTGCTTTTCTAGTTTTCCTGTGAAATGTTTTAGTATTTTGTATTTTGGATGAATCTTGGGTGAATTTTGAGCTCTGGGGCGTAAACACAAATTTATCAAATCATACAAAACCGCCTCTGACAATTAGAGTGGATCACAAGGGTAGCAATGCCATATTTTCGGAAGGGTGTATTAAGATATTCGTTTGGACAAACAATGTTTACAAAAGAGTACAGCTTGGATCCAAGCATGCAGATGAAGGAGGTGTGGGTGTCCTCTTTCAGATCCAATCAGTGTGATTTTCTTAATGCGTCTACTTTTTACGGTACAATCAAATCTCTGGGTGATACCCCATCCACACAGTCCATTTCACCTTTCATCTCAAGCCAGTACTTAACATTTAATCAACAATGTAATCAGAATTTCAAATTTACTCTCAGGCATATTGTCCGTCATTAGGTCCTCTAGTGGAACATTTGCTCAGCTCCATTCATCCATTTATGTACTGTATTGTGTTTAATCTCTATTAATCACTCTCCTTTATTGCAGAAATTCCAATCACACAGATCACATTGGGACTTGTTTATGTGCAACACCTGCAGTCCTGCATCAAAGAATATAGCAAAAATATTATCTCCATAGAATCTCAGAAACCTGTTGTGGTGATGTGACTGTGTAAATAGGAGTCTTATGAGTTATTGCACCAGCACATTGTGGGAATTTGTGGATGAAGGGTTGAGTAATGGTCGGATTTACAAGCTCAGAGTGTCAGGAAGTGTGATATGTTAGACATACTCAGGGTTAAAGCTTGAGATTTGTTCTGACTTTTCACAGTGGATTTTATGAAGTGCTGACAGACACAATTTTTTTTTTTAGATAATTGTCTGTCTGTCACTGGGCAGACATCTAGATGAATGATACATTTGATCAAGATTACCTGTTGTCCAATACATCACCAAGAAAATTGTGCACACAATATTTGCAGCAGCATCTTTCCCCCACCGCTTACAAGATGGTAGCAGCAGGGCTGTACATGTCCCAGCGGTCCCCATCTCCAACAGCATTGTAGCTCATTCATAACTCTTCTGCTGTGATGACACTCTGATTAATGTGCCCAGACATCAGCAAGCTGCCTATGCAAGGCAGAAGCGACGCACAGAGTCTATTTAACAAACAGCAAGAACTGTCATATCACTGTCCATGCCACCCTGTATCAATGCTTATCTACTGTGGACCACAGGCACCATTTCACCCGGGCCGGGTCGCCCAGCAGCATTGTGATTTTTAAGGAAACGGCCCTGTTTGGAGTCATTATGGATAGTTTGTACTCCATCACATCAAGAGTGCTTTTTCACACTAGTGAGCCTCCTGCAGGCTTTATTTCTTATACACATTTTAATGAGAACACACATTGGAACTGTAGAGCACATTTTCAGTCTGCCTGGATCTCAGAGTCTTTTCTGACTGCTAATCATCACCCAAAACTCTCATGAAGCCACATTTAAAATTGAGTTTTTAAGGGCCAATAAAATGTGGTCCCTTTCTAGAATCTCTGAACATCATAATGTAGAACTAATGAGAATCTTGAGTCCCTAATGATATAATTGAATTCAGCTCAAAGGTTTGAATGGGCATATTTGCATGCTTTGGATGACTTTGGATGATCACTTTACATTGTAGCTCAGTGGAGTGATCACCACTTGTTTTCTTTCTTTTTTTTTTTTTCTCCCAACACATTGCAGAGCCTCATTGAGCAACTGGCACACATGCACACTGCTCTCTTTACTGCCATTAACCACATACCTGGGGTGCTTGGCCACAGTAATGATGCTTGACTCCAGCACCCACAGACTACCTTCCAGTGTCAACCATCAATCTAGCCAACGAGAGTGCAGCTATAGCCCGAGTCGACACGCTGTCGAGTCCTCTACTCACCACCCTGGATCAGCTGGCTCCTTTGTTAAATTATACCTTATCTGATGCTTTATCGAGTGCGTGCATGTCACATTCGCTGCGTGTGTGAAATGGTTGTTGATTTGACGGAGGGTTAGCTCACTCACCTCGCTGTTGGTAAACAGAGAGAGGGAGAGTGGGTAAGATTTATCACTGAAATGAGTTTGGTAACAAATGCTGATAATGGCAGCCCTTGGCAGTAAATAAGTGGAAAATGAAGAGACCAGCGGGGCTCACAAAGATCATTTATTCATCCCCTCGAAGATTCTGCTCAGATTCTGCTTAGTCATGTCCTCACCTCATTTCCTTGGAGTTGATTGGATCACAGCGGTTGTGGGTGACTGTCAGCAGCTAACATGATTGAGAAGGAAAGTGATGCTGCCGTTCATATCCAATAAAGTAAATTGTGTTTAATAACTCCATTCCCTTGACTGTCAAACTTCATGCGTTCATTTCATCATTCTGTTTTCACGGCTCTGCCGCTGCCATTACACCGCTCTATTTCTTTGACAGTGTCGATCGATTTTATGTTATATTTAAAAAAGAAGGGAGTTCTGTGTGCGGTAATAGAGCCATTTTTATGTCCATCAAATTACTCCTGTCTGCCTTCAGTGCTCTGTTTTATATATATTCGGCAGGTGTGATGAATTCATAGATCTGTCGTAAAGTGTTATAAATACTGTGAGATATATATGACATAGACTATATATATACTAATAAAACCAGAGGCAGGTAATGCATAAAACTCATAGAGAAAGATTGAAGGAGATCATCTACATTCATGGTGTTTACGTGTGAAATTTCACAGGCCCTGACACCGCCTCTGTCAGAGTGAAAATGTATTCATCTCCCCGGCAATACAATTCTACTATGAATTCTTTTTAGAGGGAAGGAAGCGAATGATGTGAATGTTGAGAGCCACACTTTAGCATGAGATATTACATGTGGCAGGGCAATTTCTATCCCGAGCAGGAGCTGCCCTCGTAGTCCCGCGTTTAATTTTCACGTGTGATTGCAAAAGATTTTTCTGAGAGCCGGCTGGTGCTCTGTCAGATTAGCTTCAGTGGAATTGGCACTTTTCCCATAAATAATCTGATAAATATGGAACAGTGCCCACAATCATACTTAGGTTACATTTTATGCCTCCCCACATAATTCGAAACCATCTCCACGCCTATCGAGTCTGACATGTCCTATGTGGATAGAAGACAAGTAGGTATGTGACTCACAAGCGTCTTTGTTGTTGATTGCTCTGAGCACTTGTGTCATAAGCGCGTGATTTTCGAGTGATGAGCGGTGTTCTCCGAGCAGGTGAATGTTGGCGAGGAAATATCCTAACCATCTGCACGCCGACACCAGCGGCAGCCACCATGCTGCAGTACGGCTCTCTTGCATCCTTTCTCCGCCACCTCCTCCCTCTCCTTGCTCTGACGGAGACAGGAAACAAGTCTCTGGGAAGTGAAGCTGCACAAAACCCACGACAGCATCTCATTATCCACTAAATAGCACCAGATTAATTACAATGACAATGACAGATGGCTTGTTACTGGATCATTGAGATGGGACCCAGGGGAGGGACAGAGACATGCAGGTACAGAACATTGACTCTGCAGCAGCCACACACATGTAATATTCACTGATGGAACCCATTTGATGGACACTTAATTTTTTCACTGAACTATGACACATGTAGTCTCTTTGCTTCAAAGCAAGAACATGTAAAGATAGAACATTGTTATTGATGCTCATTCCAGTTTTTCTCTGCACAGCATGTGTTTAAAACAATATCTCAGTTATTCAGAATTCTGGATTACCCATAAAAAATATGGAGTATAGTTAGAGCTCATTATTTTTCATTCAGTTCGGTACTCACACATTATTCTTCTCTTTAATTACTTGGAGGGACTGATCTGCAGCATTACCCGCAGCTCTTTTGTGTCTCCCCACCAATCTACTTGTATTATTGGAAGCATATTCTGGGCTGTCCTTGCCACTAGAGGATCCTGTTTACCGTAAACCAGCTGTGTCCTCTTGAAGCTAGAGAATTTGAGTGAATATAACATCCCATCAAAATATTCAATATTTCTGTTTGGTTGACTTCGAAACTCTTAACATGTTTTAGTACAATGACCCGCAAAGTGCAGCTCACTACACAGAGTAAGTTCATTTGACTTGTCACACTATTCATCTCCTAACTCCTAAACCCCCGACCCTCCTTGACACGCTGCTCATTCCTACTGAGCTGCTTACTCTGGCAGGACTGAATTACATGCTCATGTTAGTGTGCTCTACAAAGTGCCCTACATGAATTCACCTGCTGCAGAGCACTTGGCAGAAATAGTAGAAGTGGCAGATAAATGAGAGGTAGAGGGAAGAGAGTTTTTTTGTTTTGTTTCAAAAACATAACAGCAGAATGCTTTGCGGAGAAGTATCGGATTTAACAAAACATTGAACAATTACATCAAAGATTTTAACAGCAACACTTCATTTCAGAATTTTTCAGTCCCTAGACACATACTGTATATTGCCTTTGAGTTTTTTAACGCTTAATGACATTAATTTAATTCAAAATAAAAAAATATTGCCCTCAAATTCAATCACCAAGAACTGACTTGTGATTAGATTCTGACCATTGCCAAGCCAAGCATTCAAACTGTGACATAAAAGTATACTATACTCATACAAAAGTAACCTCCTAAATCATTGCTTATGACCCCCTAGATGTGTTAGGTGGTGTATTTATCTGCAGAGACTCTGACCTCTGCCTGTATCTTTCCTTCTTATTTGACTGTGTTTAGGATGTCTTTGTGTGTGTAGCCCCCAGTTAATAACAGCGTTTATGTGAGGTCGGGACTTTATAAAAAGGTAGCAGCCAGGCAGCAGCACACATCCAAAAGGAAGCTACAAAAATCACAGACACAGTGGACAAAGCTTGTTCCAAAATGAGGGTGAATCTGGGGTTGGCGTTCACTTTAACAGAGCGAAGCAGGGTTGGCCAGTTTTCTGTTTTCTGTTGCTAGGTTGCGAAAGCATCACCTTTCCCATTACAACAAATGTTTCTACAATGGTACAGTGTATGACAAGCAGCATAGGGAGAAGGGGAAGTTGTTGGATGTTGTGTTAACAAATGGTAAGCAACAATTCCTACATGGTGTACATAGGGAAACTGTGCAAGATTGACCATGTAATGGGAATTACCAAGAAATATTGTTGTTACTGTCGGAATCTGTGACCATACTGCACAGGTTTAGATCCCATGGGGTGATACAGTAGCACACAAGTGCTTATAGGCAGTAATGGCGACATCATTTATAAGCCTATAGCGGCTTCAATCTGAAAGTTATGTCGTTTTTTTCTCCTTTAACATGGCCACCTGTAACCATTGGTAACCAGTGCCCCAGGGAAGTGCCTACTTTAAATACAGCAGTAAATCAGGTCAAGCATTGGAAATGCATAATATAACTGTTCCCCTGTGACCTGTTTACAATATCCCATAATACCCAAGGGTGCCACTTTGTGTTGAAAGTGGTGGGGATATAAGGGCTCCGATAAAAAACATTTGTCAAACCATCCTTAACGATTAAGTAGTATAACGGGGTGATTGGTATCAGGTCGGTATCAGGTCAGAGGAGATAATTACAGCAGGGCTGGGGGAAAAAACAGCATAACGATGCATCAACGGGCCAAGCCTAGGTTACTACCAAGGGAGTAGGTTATGTTTGAACAATGCATATTAAGCGGAGACCCAGGGGTTCTCCCTCAAGAAATTCTGGGGTCAAACATTTTATGTCCTGCATTGCGGGGATTTTTTGTGCCCCAAAAACTGGCGGAAATGTGTGGACATGTCCTCAGCATCCCCAATGTTAATGACACCTGTGATAACACTGCACCAGTTTATTACTTTTGATTGTGAATTTCCAGTTTATGAACACAAAACAACTATTGTTTGGCACATAGCAACTCTTTTCCTTTACAGCATGGAAGAAAAATATACATTCCACAACAATATTTGTCAAAATTGTTTGCCCTGTCTATTGCCTCAGCGTGAAGCAACTGCTATACACCAATTTATAGGAGGTAAAAGTAATGGAATTTTTATACAACTCATTTTTCAGTGTAGGTGTATGCAATCACAAATGCATAAAGACAGTGCAGGGGGTGAAACTAGAGCTTTGTAAGAACCCTTCAACATGTCTGCAGACAGGAATTGTATAAAAGTTGCAAGGACAAAAGATAGTCACAATACGGACCAACACCACCGAGCAACTGGCACAAGTGTTTACATGCTTAGCAATGAAACCTTTGTTTGAGTTGCATCACTGTACTAACACTGGTTTCACTCCTGGGCATATTTATATGACAGCATTTATGTGTGCCTGAAATTCAGCTGGAAGAGAGAACACATGAACTGGGCATGCACTTTATTTATTGTGGTAGGTTCTGGTGCTGACTCAGACTGTCGACCGAGGCTTGAGTAGATCTTGGCATCGCGTTCTGCAGGTGGGCGTCATAGCTGGCCCCAGCCATGAGTTCTCAGCTCTATGGTGAAAGGTGGATTTGGGTTTGTGGTGGGTGTAATGATGAGCAACACAGTGATTGGGTTAAAAGGCCTGTTTATGAATGAGAATAGGCACAATATAAGGTCTAAACACATGAGACAAAGTCATAGGGAGGAGAAGAAAGAAGAGGCTGGACCAGAGTGAATGGTGCAAATAAACTTGTCTGAGACTCATCGCTGAACTTCAGTAAACAATTGTCTTGCCACCTGAGGGTGTGGGGAAAATTCAGTCTGGTTCAGTGTTTGTGTTCTTAATTAAAGTGTAGTGCAACTAAAAAGAAGTTACTTTCACCATAGCAGGGTTTTTCCTGCCTCAGAATGAGGCAGAGGTGGTACCATCCTGATCATGTGCATGATACATTCTACTGGCATAAGCAAGATTTTTTAGGAGTTGTAATACTTAAATGATTGGGGAAAAATACAGTCATTAATAAATTGTGGCCAAATTGTCACATGGATTGTCATTGATGTCTATAATGTGAATCCTTGGATATTATGGATGTTTATCTACAATTTTCCCAGTAATATTTGTAACATTACTGAGGTAGCAAATCACATGACCTAGTTAAACTATGTTTGAGACTGAGAACATGATCACAAATACTGATACACTGAACATCTTCTTAAACAGTTTAACTCTGCCGGCAAAACATTATTTACACAAATGTATATCTTCTCTTTCTCAAGCATTAGGCTTCTGTCAGACAAAAATGCATTAAGCATTTTTCTCCAATTAGAGTTAAATTTCTCCAGTCACCTTGAGGCGTCCTGTTCTACATATCTGCCAAGTTTAGTAAAAATCGATATGGTGGTTAGGCCTAGATAAGAAATTAGCTCTTTAGCGTCCCCATTTTGTTTGATGGGGTTAATAATGGAGGGGTCCCCTCAGATTATGTGTGGTCAAATGCCTACAGAGTTGCGTGGTGATCGGTGAAACCCTTGAGATGTTATACACCTTTATGTGATGAGCCACGCCCTCCGCAATATTCATTGCCTTATAGAAGCTCAGTTTTAGTAAGTTTTCCAACTTTTGCCAAGAGGTAACTTTAGATATTGGTCCCTAGATTATGTTCACTGAGCTTCATGCAGATTGGTCAAACTTCGTAGGAAGAGATGGATTTGAAGTGTTTTTGAAAAAATTCAAAATGGCGGAAAATCTATATAACAGGAAGTTATGGGTTCTTGAGGCAAATTTGTTCCTCATGAGGAGAGGCATCTCTGTGCAAAGTTTCATGTCTCTACGACATATGGGGCATGAGATATGCCCATTCAAAGTTTGCAATTTCAATCAGTTGCTATAGCGCCCCCCTTTGGCCAATTGATGTAATATTGCTTCATTCGCATCCTCCCATGACCCTCTACCACTGTGCCAAATTTCACATGGATTGACCAAGTCAGTGAGGGGAAAAATGTGGAACAGACACACAGACAGAGTTTTCGTCATTATATAGTAAGATACATTTCTGTCAGTGTTAATTACATTTTCACTTATATTTACACATTCAGAACATTTTGTTACCCTCTTTTCTTAAAAGTGCCTGAACAAAACCTAAAAAATATGTGTAAAACATTTATTTTGTGGTATGGTCATCTACTTTGAATTTGGACCAGGTGAGGCTTTATGATAGGGCCCCATTATGTTTTCCAGCTAATACCACACAATTCTAGTCATCTAACACCCACTTTTTTCAAGAAAATATTCAGGCTAAGATTAGAAAAAAAAAAAAAAATTCAGTATGTTTTCACTCCGATAAGTCAGAGTCAGATTCTGACTGTTGGCGTTACCCCTAAATGAGACCATGTATGTACATATACTAAAAATGGAGCAGGGACAGCTTTCTGTTTACTTTGGGTATGCCTTAGAGAGCCATTTTGGATAACATTAAATGAATTTTACAGGATGCTTAAAGAACTTTATTTCCTTACATTTCACCGGTGTAGGTGTTATAGTCTCGGTGCATGATAACATTCAGACTCACAAATAAAGTGCATGAAGCGCCGTTCACAAACACTGAGTCTGACTGTTGTTTGCAGTAGCATTTATTATATCTGACTGGCGATATGAAACTCATCGAATAGCAGGGAAAAGGTGTTTGGTTTCCTTTGGTGACTTTTATTTTTTTTGAAGTGATGGCCAAGTGGAAACACTGGCACACTAGACTGGCCCCTGATCTACTGCGGTCAAAAACTGATGGCTGTTTCCTTTCTCTTTGGCAGTGCCTTTCTTGGTGCACTGTGCTGATTATGATAGCTCCACCACATCAGTGCAATGACATAATTGCAGTTACAAATGACAGAACTCCAACAAGTGCTCTGCTCTTTATAAAATAGTGTTTTCTATTATAACACCTGTCAGAGTTTTGTCGTGAGCTGGAGGCATGATGAACTTTGACAGAGGCTGCCACCTCGTAATTCTCTACGCAGAAAAAAGCCTGTATGGACTGAAAATAGCCAGTGGTCTCTTCTTGTGCTTGTTGTTGATGTCAAACACTATAATCTAAACATTAAGTACTCAGATGGAAACTTAAGTGTTTTCTTTTTGTTTGTTTTTGACAGCAGTGGCATCCAAGCCATCTGCAGAACATTGGAAAAGTCCATTAAAGGATCATTAGTCTCTGAAAAGTTTTGTTTTAGTTGAGAAATATACAGAGCAACAGCAGCCTAACATCACACAATGTCTTTTAAACAAAGCAGTGTTGCAAAGGAATAAAACTGTCTGTATGTTATCCATTTGTTAATATTACACTCGTGGCCTTATTACATTTCCTTCCAATCTTACACATAACTGCACCATACAGCTTTACTCATTACCAGCCATTGTTCCCTGGGCAGCCACTGTTCTGAGTTCTTTAAGCGCAAGGATACACTTTAGATGATCATAACACTTATTTTGCTGTGAACAGTTATTGTACTGTGACTGTCATAAAGTTTCTTTGGAGTATAAAAACAAATAAAAAAAAAAGTCACAGTTGAGATTAACTTTCAAAATCTCTCTATCATTGGGGATTATTCTTTTCAAGTATAAGTATGACCGCTTTGATTTATTTAGAGTTTACTATGCATGGACTCCATATTCTGTTGTAAGACTATAATGCTATACAAACATGGATAGGAGGTGTAACGGTGGGACATGTCTCAATTTGGTCCTTCACACTCCATTTGTGCTCAGGTCCTGGAAATGAAAAATAAACACGACATGGTAAACACACCACTATTAAGAAGATACTATTTGTTAGACCACACAGGGGTGTTTATGGCTTTTCCTATTATGTTTTTTTGTCTTTGCTCCCCATAGTTTACTGTTTCTGTCTGCTTTTGTCTTTCTCTCAGCATTACCTGCTGCTTTGAGGTGAAGTGGCTGTTTAGTAGATGAAAGTGTTTATTGACTTTGACCAGTTCTAGCAGTAGTGGCATAAGCCCGTCCATTTAAATACTTCCTTTCTCAGGGGGGCGCAAGCATTTTCCACACCATAAATATTGTGAATCTCCAAATACTGTAGATCTGGGGCTTACACTAAATCCAGTCGGATAAAGATTTAGATTAGGCTTCTGGAGACCCACTCAAGTCCTCAACTGCCCCACAGTTATTTAGGCAAGCAGGTAATAGTCATATTCCAGACGGTGCTGAGTGAAAGAACAGCAGTTATTTGAGCTGACCACTGTGATACAATGCTGTTGAGTGCCTCCTGTCAATTTCAGTGTGTTAAAATACAGACTTGGAGTGAATTGCATTACTTCCAGTGTGCTCACTCTGTCTTGAAGAGTTATTTGGCAATGTCAGCCTGGACAGGTGCAAATCGATAAGCGCATCAACTTTTAGCAGACTTTGGAGAGCATCGCCAGCACTGGTTACTGTGCTGGTTTTGTGGTGTACAACACTCCACTAGACAGATGGATTTATTAAAGATGTGTCAGTTAAAAAAAACACTATAAACACCACCGTGGACACAGTGAAACTCAAGAATTAAATTGATTCCATGTGAACTTTATAAAATGGGGTTTATGTCGACTGTGTTGTTCCTATTTTTACAATTTAGACCTTTGCGTAAATCATTCTATTCAAAACTAACACTGAAGCACTTTCCATATTTATATAAACATGTCAAGAATCCTCAAAGACTCCTACTCCTCCTCCGCTGACAACATGAACCAGCACAAGACAAATATATATCTGTCATACTTATTGAAAACTACATTGATCTATCTATCTATCTATCTATATATCTATCTATCTATCGTTCAATCGTTCTATCAATCATTCTATTGTTCTATCTGTCTATCTGTCGTCCTACCTATCTATCGCCCTACCTATCGTCCTATCTATTGTCCTACCTCTCTATCATCCTACCTATCTACCTACGATCCTACCTATCTACCTATCTTCATATCCATCTATCTTCCTACCTATCGTCCTACCTACCTATCTACCTACCTATCTACCTACCTGTCTACCTATCTATCTTCCTACCCATCTATCTACCTACCTATTGTCCTACCTATCTACCTACCTATCTATCGTCCTACCTATCTATCTACCTATCGTCCTACCTATCTACCTATCTATCTTGATACCTATCATCCTACATGTCTACCTACCTATGATCCTACCTATCTACCTATCTTCATATCCATCTATCATCCTACCTATCGTCCTACCTATCTATCTACCTATCGTCCTACATATCTATCTACCTATCGTCCTACCTTTCTACCTATCTATCTTCCTACCTATTTATCTTCCTACCTATCTACCCACCTATCATCCTACCTGTCTACCTATCTATCTTCCTACCTATCGTCCTACCTATCTACCTATCTGTCTTCCTACCTATTGTCCTTCCTATCTACCTACCTATTGTCCTACCTATCTACCTATCTATCATCCTACCTATGTACCTATCTATCTTCCTACCTATGTACCTATCTATCTTCCTACCTATCTATCTACGAAACAACAACACAATGAATTGTAAGCAGTAGGGGTGGGAATCACCAGAGGATCCATGATACAATATTATTACGATACTTACGTCACGATACAATATTAAGATTTCTAATGTGTCATCCAGGTCATGGTAATCGTAAGCGCTAATAGCATAAGTAAGCAAGTCCAGTTGCCTACGCTATTAGCACTTATGATTATTTGTAATATTAAAGATTTATATATTCAAAAATATCGATACATGGCACTGTGTGACGATATGATATTGTCACACAAAAATATTGCAAAACTATGCTGTATCAATTTTTTTCCCCCACCCCAAGTAAGAAGTAGTAGAGTCGTGCAAAGCGTGCTGAAATAAATATAGGATTATTAAGTAAGAGTAAGAATAACTTTATTCATCCCCAAGGGGAAATTCAATTATCTGTCAGCTCATCTATTATAAGTCAAAGAATTACAAGGCCTGATGGCTATTGGTATATAGGATCTTCTGTATCTCTCTGTCCTGCATCAAAGAGAGAGGAGCCGTTCACCACAGTTTTTTTGGTCCATCAAGGTGTTGTGGAGTGGATGATCTGGGTTGTTCATGATGGCCTCGATCATCTTCAGTGTGCATCTCTCCACCACCTCCCCCAGTGTGTCCAGCCTGACTCCAATCACAGAGCCAACTCTTTTGACTAGTTTGTCCAGCCGCCTTGCATCTTTGTGTCTGATGCCTCCTCCCCAGCAGACTGCAGCATAAAACAACACACTTGCCACCACAGACTGATAAAACATCTGCAGCATTTTACTACAGATGTTGAGACATCTGAGCTTCCTCAAGAAAAAGAGGTGGCTCTGCCCCTTTTTGTAGTGAGTGTCTGTGTTTAGGGTGTACACCTAGATACTTATAGCTTGGCACCACCTCGATGTCCACCCCACAGGTATTCTATACTGGCTGAAGAGGGGGCTTGGACCTGTGGAAATCTATGATCATTTCCTTGGTCTTTGAGATGTTCAGGAGGAGACAGTTCTTGTGACTCCAGTCACTGAAGGCTTTTATCAGGTCCCTATATTCAGACTCCTGCCCATTCCTGATACACGCCACAATAGCAGTGTCGTCCGAGTATTTCTGGATGTGTCAGGACTCAGAGTTGTATTTGAAGTCCGCCGTGTACAGTGTGAACAGGAATGGTGCCAGGACAGTCCCTTGTGGAGCCCCCATGCTGCTCATTAATTTCCCAGAAACACAGTTCCCCAACCTGACATACTGTGGCCTTCCTGTCAGGTAATCTGTGATCCAGGAGATAAAGGAAGGATCCACTGCCATCTCTGTGAGCTTGTCTTTGAGTATGTTGGGTTGGATGGTGTTGAATGCGCTCGAAAAATCAAAGAACATGATTCTCACATAAGCGGCAGGTTCCTCCAGATGAGCTAGGGCACGGTGAAGCGTGTAGAGGACAGCATCGTTCACTCCAATGTGTTGTTTGTATGCAAACTGCAGGGGGTCGAGTTTGTCTTTGACCTCAAGTCTCAGTAGGCGTAGAATCAGCCGCTCCAAGGTCTTCATGATGTGCGAAGTGAGGGCTACTCGTCTGAAGTCAAGTTCAGCTGGACATTTAATTTTTGGTACCGGCACAACACAGGAAGTCTTCCACAGTGCCGGCACCCGCCCCAACTGTAGACTGAGGTTGAAGATCTTGGTCTTCCCAGCTCCAACCTCACCCCCATCTCTGTGACAGACAAGGGTGGAGGCACAGGTGTAAGGGGGGGGGTGGCTGCTACATTGGAGTTGTACACAAGTTGTGGAGGTGGAGGTGAAGGAGGAGGAGGAGGAGGAGCAGCATTGGAAGTGGGAGTGGCTGCTGTATTGAATCTGTTGAAGAACTGATTGAGTTCATCAGCTCTTTCTGCATCACCCACCACTGGCTGTCTTTTCTTGTTGTTGTAACCAGAGATGATGTTGACTCCTCTGTTGACTCCTCCCCACATTTCACGGATGTTACTGTGTTGTAGATTCCTCTCCAGTTTCTTTTTGTATTCCACCTTTGCCATATTAAGTCTCTTCTTCAACTCATGTTGCACTTATTTGAGCCGTGCTTTGTCACCATCTCTACAAGCTGCCTTCTTCTCATTGAGGATTGCCTTTATGTCACTGGTAATCCAAGATTTGTTATTGTGGAAACAGCGTACAGTCTTTGTAGGTATGACTGTGTCTCTATATAAATATAGGATTATTAGGAGATGGGCAGCATTTTAATAAATGTATTTAAAATAATTTCTTTTTGAGAAGTTTGTAATTCTTCTCATGAGTATTTTGTAAAACTTGACAGGTTAATTAACACTGTAGCACTTTCCATATTTATGTAGACTCCTCAAAGACTCCTACTCCTCCTCCGCTGACAGCATGAACCAACATAAGACAAATATATATCTGTCATACTTACTGAAAGCAACATTGAGCGAAACAGCTTTCTACTGACATACAGTGTACAACATATAACCGCCACTATTTCAGAATCAGAATCAGCTTGAATGGTCACGTAAGGAATATGGCCCGATTTTTATTTGTTGCTCTAAAACACAGAAATAAACAAGGACAACAACGGTAAACAAAGGGAAAACAAACAATGAAGTACCATCTACAGATATAAATATACACAAGACCATAGCCATGAAGCTGACATGGGGGTGGGGAGTGACCCTGATGTTGTTTATGATTATACTTACATGTATATTTATAATTCATATATTTTCTCTTTATTATTTATTATTATTTTGAATGTTGGTGGGGAATGAAAAGTGATATTTGTAACAAAATACTTTAAGAGCCCGTATTAGAAATACTAAAAAACGCTTTTTAATATGGCGTTTCATTCATTCAAATAAGACACATTTTTATTCCCCAGGTTTAAGCTGTAGGAAAAAACTGCACAACAACCTAATCACAGTCATTTTCTCAGTTACTAACACAAATCTACAAATTAAGCTGTCTCCTCACATCATAAAACACAAACTCCAAGTAGTGCTTACACTGAAAACATTTTTTATATAGGTAAACGCTTGTGGACCTATAATTTTCTCCAGCCTTCTTGAGACTGGAGATGCAGCAGCGTAAATCGGTCCCAAATGTATGATGCAGAGTGAGTCACTAGCACTCTGACAGGAGCTTACAAGTAGGTATCTATTCAGCTCAGTACAAAGCATCTGCATTAACACTTACTTTGGCTCCAAGGTCAGTTTTTATATTTTGTGATGGTGACTTTTGTGATCTCAACTGTATTTCCATCCTTCAGACATGTTCCTCTTCTCTGTCGCAGTCTGCATAATGGCCCTTCTTTCAAATCAAGTCATAGAAAAACATGCAGAATTGGCAAGGACATGTGAAACTTAAATGGAGGGCTCTGGAGTGGAGAGGTGTCAAGGCACAGCACGACATGAGAGGCAATGGTTCCAGGTATATTAGAAAATCATTCTGCTCTCAGTAAGCACCATCACAAATGATTATAATTATACTGCCATTCACATTCGCAGTTGTTTGTTGTTTATCATGTATCGTCGTCCCTTTTCAAATCTGTGTCCCTTTTCAGTGCTTTTTCCTAGTTAATGTTCTAGCAGTAGCAGCTTTTTCAGCTTGTAAGAGAATTACTGGTGTCAGAATTTCACCTGAATAATAAGCTGTTTTATAATCATAGATTTATTGTCTGACAGGCTGGACAGCTGTTATTCGCCCTCTGTTGTTTTCTCCACTGTGACGTCAGGTAATGGCTCTGCAAAGTGCAAGCGGCTCTCTGGGTAAACAAAACAGGACCCGAAATATGTCAAGAAGAAATCCTGGAGGCATGTGGTGTTTGCTTAAGCTGCAGTCTGCTATTGGATGCTTTTTTTGTTGTTGTTGTTGTATTTAGTCAGGTGCGCTTTGTGTTGAGGCGGTTGCTGTGATATATTTGGTTCAGAGGCACATAGAGATGGAGTATGTGTGCGGGCGTTTGTCTGTGTAGGCTCATGCATGTGGGCACTTTTATGTATGCGTTGGTACTAAATATTCTGCAGTGTGTGTCTGCGACTGTCTGCCTCTCGGTCAATGTTAGCGTCCTGCAGAGTGTTCATCACAGCTGGCACACAACCTGGAGGCTATTTAATTTACTTTCCCTTTATCAACTTGTCACTCCACTTTGTCATTAGCCTCCATTTGGTGAGGAACAGGTACAGATGCCGTATGTTATCAGTGCTGGTCATCTCTTCATTAACACTGTAGAGAGTGTTTAAAGTGTGAAGATGGATAGACTCAGCATCTTTTTGTATTTGCGGTTATATGAGTAAAACGTGACCTCTTCCCAAAGCAGTCTATTTATTGTGACCAATTACAAAGTAAGTCAAAAAAGGGGGCACGATTTCTTACATTTCGTACACATGAAATACAGCGTACTTCATTTCCCGACACAACTCTGTGCCACCATAGCAATCCGTCAGCGATATGGCGTAGCATGAGATTATAATCAAGAAATCATTAGTTGGATTGAATAACACTAAGATCGTAGCCAAAATATTGCACCAACCATGTTTATGATGCCATAACTTTTAATCTCAAGGTGGCAGCCAGCTCCGCTCTAGAAATGGAAAATATTACTACACGTTCTTTGAACGAGCGCAGTGCTGCTGCAGTCTACAGTTCAATCCTGTTCCAGTGGCAGCGGATTGGACGGTGTCCAATATTATAGATATTAATGGGCACTTTAAATACAGAGAGAGTATGAATGACACGATGAAAGTGAGCAGAGTGTAGGCGAGAGCCAAGTGTGTGTGTATGTGTGTGTGTGAAACAGAAGGTTGTGATGACCGCTTTGAATGCAATATCTGACCTGCCTCTGGACATTAAAACGCTTAATGTTTAGACACCATTAAATAAGGAAGAGGAAGGTGTCTATGGCCATCTTTTACATGTGATTATGGAGGTGCTTCCTGTCTCCCTGCTTTGAGCTTTGTATTTTAAGCTTCAGTACTGGGTATTAACCTTTAAACACAAAAGTACAATATTAATTAGAGGTTAATTAAGGCAGGTTGGTAGCACAAACAAGGGTTCATTTTTTTATATGTTCTGCCACTGTTCTCTAACTCTGCATGTAAATTAACATCTAAAAACCCCAACTAGAAAAGTGCACTCAGTAGCAGAGCTGGCCCCACCCATTATGAGCTACAAGCAGTTGCTTAGGGCCCTCAACGAAGAATAACAAAGAAAAAATTGGACTTCCTAAACAATTAACAGAGAGCATTTTGTGCCATTTTTGCTTACAAATACTGATGAAACAATAAGCTCAAAGATGGGCAAAATGGACAGTTTAGATATTGGTTCCTTGTCTTGGGCAGCATTAGCTCAGTCCATAGGGACTTGGCTTGGGAACCGGAAGGTCGCCTGTTCAAGTCCCTGTCCGGACCAAATATGGAGCGTGGACTGGTGGCTGGAGAGGTGTCAGTTCACCTCCTGGGCACTGCCGAAGTGCCCTTGAGCAAGTCACCGAACCCCCCCAGCCGCTCAGGTGCCTGACCAAGGCAGCTCCCTCACTCTGACATCTCTCCACTTTGTGCATGTATAGGTCCTGTTTGTGCATGTGTGTGTCTTTTGGACCTGTGTGTCAATGACAAAAGAGTGAAAAAATTGAATTTCCCCTCAGGGGGATTCATTAATTAAGTATATACAATTTAAAAAAAAATGTTAACACTTAAAGGGATAGTGCACCCAAAAATGAAAATTCAGCCATTATCTACTCACCCATATGCCGAGGGAGGCTCTGGTGAAGTTTTAGAGTCCTCACAACACTGTTCCGTGGGTGGGAGAGTGGGTAGCAGCACAACTCTACCTAATGCAGGCTGATGGTGCCCCAGATTAAAACGTCTAAGAACACATAATTGAAACCACAAAATATCTGATGATGTGAGGACTCTAAAACTTCAGCAGAACCTCCCTCGGCATATGGGTGAGTAGATAATGGCTGAATTTTCATTTTTGGGTGCACTATCCCTTTAATTTAAACAGTGCTTATTTTGTCTTTCCCCAGAGAAGGACCATTCAAAGGATTAGGGGGGATTAGACAAATACTGTTTTTACTGTAGTGCATTTAAAGATGGTGTTGCTGGTTATAGGTCCAACTTTAGTCTTAACATGCTTATTTGTACATTATGTGTGCTTAAACTAATTTTTACAATATACAAGTGGCAACACATCACAATGAGCGGGGCCCCTGAACCTGTTTAGGGGCCCCCAAAAGTCTAGGGCTGGCCCAGCTCAGTAGAGTGCAGATCTCTGCCAGGGGACTGCCTGGCCTAATGACAGCCTCTCTAGACAATTTCAAGCCAGTTTGCAGCAGTACATTCAAGATATGTACCAGAATCTGGGAAACACATGTTTTCTCTATTTTTGATGGAATTGCAGCATGTTGAACAAACCAGGTCAAGTTTTCCTGCTAACATGCACTGTATGTGAAATATAGATATGGTGTAATTATGAGGATGAATGTATTTTTAAAAACTAAACCAGAGCCAGAAATCTTTGATCCATGTTGTTCATAACTGGACTTTAAATAAAATTAACTTGGTCTGTACGCTACAGCACAACAAAGGAGGAAATAATAACAGTAAACACAATTAAAACAGACAAAGAAAGAAACCTTTTAACTACATAGTCCGCTTTTGTACTTATGGTAGAGGCACAAATGTCAAGGAAAAATGACCAAATGAACAAACTGTATGAGTCTATAAAATCAGGCAAAATGCTCCTCTTCTGAAAGACTCCAGGCGTGGTATGATGCCGAGCAGCAGACCGAACAAAGCCAGGTCACAGGCGGCTCACAGAGGGCTGAAGACAACCAAAACAATCATGTCTAATTTTATTGGATCATAACACATCAAGTATGGAATTAATCTGCAGATGCTCTGGTTATAAATTAGACCAGACTTTTTCTACGGATGTCAGTTTTCAATCAGGACAAAGGCCAAAATGTGGCCTGCAACAGACTGCAAGGCTTAGACAAAGAGACAGGTTGCTCTGTATATACAAACATAGATTAGAATCTTGTGTTGGGTGCTCGTGGAGATGGGAAACAACAGGATTGACAGGAAGGCAATCCAGGCACTCCAAAAAATATTGAAAAACGAGGAAGGAGAGGTGAAAAACCCTTATTGTAGTGACTAAATCATTAAAAGAGCCAACATGTATGTCAAAACATACAACACAGGTATTGCCCCACCTATATAGTGGCAGGAACCAATCAGAGGCCATCGCATGACCCATAAAATGGCATGACAGATGAAACAAATTGATAGTAATGAAAATAGAGTGACATGAGATAAAAGGTAACGATTTCCAGTTTTTTAATAACACAACCACAAGAGATCCTTCAGCATAGATGTGCATGCAAAATATTACACTGATTGGTCCAGTAATTTGTGAGATAAGCTGCAGACGGAAAAATATACACATGCAGACACATGACCAATCGCATGATCCCCTCCAGGCTTGTGCTTTGCAGAGATAATGATGTACACGTTCTAAAATGCACATCCACACACACTGAGATGAATGAGTACTCTTCTATATGTCAGCAGTATTTCTCGTGTCAGATTTTCTCATGATTCCAGATTATCAAGTATTGACTTGACGAGACTGTTTTAATGCACCCATCAAGAACAAATGATGTGAAATATCTTCCATAATGTTTTTCTCAGAGAATTAAAGCTGCCGAAGACTGTAAATACAACAGCTTATCCCATTTAAGATTGATTCAGCACACAGTGGCTCATCTCTTTAAAATAAATTGTGGTCCAATGCAGACAAAGCTATTAGTCAAACGCATTATCCTGCCTTTGTGGGCTGGCAAAGAACAACAGTGGGTGGGTAGATAGGGAGCATGGAGCTTATGGGAGTTGGGCTTGATCACAGCAAACTCTGTGAATGTATGTTAAAGAAAGATAAAAGTTACCATGCAATCTCAGCCTCTATTTTGATAGCTGACAGCCGTGATGGACCTATTTCAATAATGGCATCCATCTACTTGAGCTTATGCAAATGCAGGAAAATGAAACATAGAACATTTCAGGAAAAAGAATTATTTGTTCTGGAGAGCGGGACCATTTATCACATATAACGTGATGGAGTGGCTGTGAGAGACTTGGAGAGGTGGAGATTCCAATGAATTTCATTTGTGGGGCAGTCAGCAGAACGCCTCCACATCCGAGGTTGAAAAAATTTCATAGATTCTACAGACTGTTTTTAAATTTCAAACAGGATGGAAAAGGCGGAGTGCCATTATCTCCTTCAATGCAATTACTGTGGTGGATTTGCTCAGGGAAGATTTTCTTTTATCATGTTTATTCAAATGTTTATGTTAATTTTCTGGTTTAAGCGTGCAGGTTGTTCCCTTTCTCTCTGTGTGTGTGCGCTGACGTTTGCCTGTGTGGGTGGATGGTTGAAGTCTACAGACAATTTGAAAAGAAAAAATGCTTTCTAATGAACGCTGCCTTGATAGTTGTAGGTTGTGATTGATTCTGAAAGCTTTCACATGAATTCCTGTGCTTTTAATCCTCAAAAAAAAAAACCCATATATACAACATACTTAACACTGACTGAGTGAAGGGAAATGTACTGTATATGAAAAGTGGTATCCAAGAAATGTGGCATCGGCTATTGTGATCATTTCATGAGAGTTGGAAGAGCAGAAATGAGACGGGAGCACTCTGGTGTGCAAGTACAAAGTAATGAATATGATGGAGACTGTTGCCTTGATTTGCTTGTGTATGCTGGGCAGTATGTTGTGCTTCAGTGTGCGATAATAGTCTGTTAAATGGGAGAGATGATAACGGTTCCAGCCTCATGGTTTGATTTCTTCCTTCATCAGCACTTTGAATTTAAGATGAACTGGCCTTGGCCTCACCCCACAAGGCAGTCTCTCTCTCTTCACACACACACACACACACACACACACACACACACACCCTGGGTGAGGTTGACCATTACAACAATGTTAGCACTGTCTGCCTTGCCTTGCTTTCATAATTAGAAATCGGACCATGCTCCTCGTTCACAAATTCCCCACTCAGCCACCGTTGCTTGGGGCCACCTCTCTGTTTGGATGAGGGCTGATTAAATTCAAGTCACTGACTAGTCACAACGGCTGTAACAGAGGAAAGGAAAGAAGAGCAGAGGAGATGAGGGGTGGGGGGGTGTTGCTGGGAGAACAGGCTGGAAGTGTGATGGCTGTCTCTCTCTGGGTGTCATCCCCTTTAATCACTAAAGTAGAGCTGTTGAGAAGCAAACACTGCTGTTTTCAGTCAGCAGAGGAAGGACTTGATTCATGTTTTGTGGATCTGATTTTATGCTGTTTACAAAGCATACAGGGAAATCATGCCTGTTTGAAGATGTGGCAAGTGATGCCCTCAGGCTCTGTGCTGGGCATGTGTCCCATGCCATGTGTTAGAGTAATAGCAGGTGTTTTCAGTTGTCCCGCTGTATTGAGGGCGCACAGTAGACGTCACAGCCTGTCACAGCTGACATTGAGGCGCCGCTGGCATGCAGACGTGTTGAATAGCTAGTTTCTTAGAAATTGTGTTAGCAAAGAAAAAAAAACTCATGGGCACATGTATAATAAAGTGGACAGCAGGCTATGTAGTACCTAACCCTCAGCTAAATTTAAATTTCATGGTAACCCTGTGGATAAACCTCGTCATGAATTATTGATGTCAGCAATTAGAGGGATGGTGGTTGACAGATCCACAGGAGGGGGGAGTCTTTCTTTTGATTGAACTTGATATTTTGTAATCCATAGCATTGCATTGCAAAGCCAGCCCAGTTTCTGCAAACATACATACATATCATATCAACATCTCTAAATTGACGTAGTTCTGACTAAATGTATTTCAATCAGGAAAGACTCGTTCTGAGAGAAAAGAATATTTATGTACATGTGTGCGATTAGACCCCATCATGATGTCATATATATTCCTGGAGGGTGGTAAAGATGTAGTATAACAGGGAACCCCCAATGGAGTCGAGACACTGATGGTGGTAATGCTGATGATCAAATGAGATGACAAAGGAGCTGAGGATCTGGATGTGAAGAGGAGTGGGCCTTTGATGAGCTCGTCCTGGGCTCTGGATAAGGGTTTGAGGGTGAATGGGGTGGAGGAAGGCGCGACGATTCCGCCTAAAATGACAGCTGACAGGAGCAGAGAGGAGAACACAATGAATGGCTGAAGGAGATTGTGGCAAAGTTAATTGGCGAACTAGGAGAGGGAACTCCCACAGTCAGCTGATTGGAAGACGCCAGTGGAAGGGGGATAAAGAGAGAATTGTGAATGAGTACAGCATAAAGAAAGTCTCCCTGATTGAACTTACGCTGAGCTTCATATGAGCTGACATTGTCATCGGTAGATGGAGGGGATAGTGGGTGGTGTGGCGTCTGGGTGAGACTACTGCAGAGACCTACAAACATGATCACCAGTTGTTTTTAGCATCGGTAAAGACATCGCTGCATTTCCAGTGGGCATTGAGCCACCAAAACCAGGTACTTTAACCCAACACATGATCATTTCTAACCATAAAGAAGTGTTTTTGTGCCTAGACATAACCATATGTTGGGCTGCCTAGTAACTCAACAGGTAGAGCGAGCATCCCATGTACAAAGGTAGTGTTCTTGCTGCAGCGGCCGCAGGCTTGATTCCAACCCATGGCCCTTTGCTGCCTGTCATCCTCCCTCTCTTTACCTCCTTTCACACCAATAATCTGTCCTGTCAAATACAAGCAAAAGCCAGAAAAAAATAATTAAAAAAACAAAACAAAACATAACCATAGCATTGCAGAATGTTAAGTTTCAACATATCCACAAGGCTACATACTAACGTACAGTATTACATGTCCCTGGTTTGTTGAAATGTACAATGCCAACATTTATTCTGCTGATTGGATTTGCAAAGCAGCTCAAAACCCATGACAGCGAAATAACTGGGTGACCCAGAGTGTGGCTGATCTGTTTGAGGCCTCAGATCAGCCCTACCCTGGAGCCAGAGATGACTGGCTATCTCAGGGAGAAGGTTATAGATGGAGACAACCACACGCTAACTTGGAAAGCAAATGAAAGGCATATTCCTCTCATGTCAGATTACACAGAAATAGCTGTGCTTGCCAGCCACCAGTGTGGCATCTGAAAAGTGCCTTTAGCATGGCTTTTTATATTGTTGTGTTTGTTTTCCTCTCTAGAATTCTGTTTTTGAGAGATGACGCTGAAAAAAAATAAAGCTGGCACATGCTGCTGTGTTGACAGTTATTTTTTTCATTTTTACAAATTTATTTCAGCAAAAAAAATGTGAAGGTCATTATTTGTTTACACTACTTACAGCCCTTTTAATGTCCTCTTGCCAATTTATGATGTCTCTATATATATATTTGTAATGCACATTGATTTATTTGACGTTACTGCTGCTTAATGTCGTCCGACCAAATGGACCATTTTTGCTTTACCATGCTAAACTACAACCACACCAATGTATATTTTGGAGCCTTCCATATTGTAGGCTTCAGGGTGTCCAGAAACTAACCCTTGTGCTGTTCCAACGATAGCTCTGGCGCGATATCCCTTTCAGAGGCTTTGTAATTCCACCTTGAACTGCTTGATGATGCCTTGTGTTGGATCTGTTAATCAGAGGCTGTGTTTTTGACTGTGGCAGCTCTGATCTCAAAAACATTGTGCAAAAAGCCAGAAAATCCTTCTATCCTCCAATCTATATTTTTAGGGCAGCACCTGGACTAAAGAGTAGGGTAAATGTAATAAATTATGTGTAGATTTTCCTTTGCGTATTTGGTAAGGCATTGAGCCTTGTTGTCAATCCATTTTTTGAGTATACCTAACCTTGATACTTTCTGTATTTTCTTTTAACTTCATCATTAAAACCATGCTCCTCTGTTTTTCCAGCAGCTTTGAAATTCAGTGCACATTCATTATCACCTGTTGATCGAATTCATCCTTCATGCCTGACAACATGTTATTGATCTTTGTCCTTCAGCCTTTGTCAGTAGTCTGTTTGACTGTGGATATTAAACAAGGCTCCTAGATTCCCGATTGAATCAGGGGTGTGCTTTTAAGAGATGTCAAGAAGTGTCTGTAGTGTAAGACAAAACATTCATTAACTTTGTGTTGTGTTTTATCCGTTACTGCAACACTAATTTCCTGATCCACAGTTTGCCCATACAAATTTCCTGGCCCATAAACCTCATTTGTATTTCTGGAGCATCAATAAAAAGGGTATTAGTTACAAGTTGACAAAAAGGGAAATGAACTCAGAAAATCTAATGTGTCTTTACTCATTAATTTTAGTTTGTTTGTGTCCAAGGCACAGACAGGCATTATACCAACTCTGAGCTGCACATCACAGGCTTCTCTTGTGAATTCAGATGTCATTTCGCAGGAGGTAAATCAATTACTGCCAGACAATATGTAATTGAGATGATCAAATCAGTGGAGAAGCTGAGGGAGGATAGGAGTCATGAAGGGGTAGGTGTGATCGAAAGTGATACAAGAGAAGATAAACAGGAAGCCTGGGCAGGGAGGCAGCGAGTGTGGGAAAGTAGGAAAGGGTCCAGGAGGGTAGGAAGAAAGGGAAAGCAACAAGATGCTGCCTGTGAGTCCAGGTTTTTGTCCACATGACATTTGGCCTCATTCACTACTATTATTTGTGTAGAAATGTTCTTGCTTTGCGCCAGAGTCCTGCAGATCCGCTCTTGAACTGGGACTGCAACATGCAAGACCGCATCCACCCCTCATTCTGCACATACAACTTATTAATTCCATCACAAATCCTATTGTAACTATGCGCTGTTCAAATAATTCAGTTAGACAGCTTGTTTAAAGTGATCCTTTTGAACATTTTTATGCAAGTGAAACTAGGATGATATATTTTAAAACAAAGGTAATTCAGGAAACACAACTTGAATTAATTTGTTTTGCTTGTTCCTGTAATATGGAGCCCCATATCTCTACAGTTAACGTGCTTGTTAATACACCTAATTGAAGCAGTGCTTATATTCCAGGTGGCACAGAAGACAGAGTTCGCACACAAGTCAGCACTCAGTGGGTTAATACATCAAATTAAATTATTATTATTCCCATTTTAATATATTTATCATCCAACACCAGCGATCAGACCGGCATGTTCTTTTTTTCACCTAGAACAGAACCTGGAAATAAAATTAAGACAAAATACCACCCAAGAATCACCTTTTTGCACGTGACCCACCAGGTGAGTCCTTGACCTAATGCAGGACTCTGCTTTGCATACAAAATAAGTGTGTAGACGCAGTCGCACCTGCCTATTTTGTACTCACCTCCGCTTATGTTAGTGAATCAAGAGTCATTCTAAATTGACAGGTGCTTGCCCGTTATCTGCATTCAGCTTACTGTCACGCCCCCATTTCTCTATATAAGGAAATACATTTGCCTGCAAGTATATCATGGGAAGTGGTAAAGTTGTTTCAAGGCACATATTGGTGAATGTCTTGGTGGTCAGAAATAGCTGATAAGCCATTTGCCACTCTTTTCAAACATGTTTTGTCGCTCTCTGAAAATGCGCCCTTTCCTGAAGGCACGAACTGCTGTATCTTACCACAAGGCTAGATGTGCCAAATTAACACCTGCTTGGAGGTAAATCACAATCTTTTATATAACCTTTATATAGGTACAATTTCATGGCACTATAAATTGGTGGGAGTAGCCAATTATTACAGGCCAAGTCAACCAAAACTGTTATATTTCAGTATTGACAATCTCATGTTCTCCGTTCTAAGTGAGGACTGGGACGCTCCGTTTTAAACGTGATCATGATTGATAAGGATGAAAGGGCATTATTAGGTAAATTTGGCCAATACATTAGTAAATTAAGCTTTAAATAGCATTGTCTATTAAAGCTTTTTTTAATGAATGTGGTATGCATTAAGTTAAATGGTGTGTGACAGTCAGGCCTTCATCATTTTGGGAGGCGCTTGTGTGTATCTTGTTTGTGTAGGAGTATTTTGTTTGTGTCAGCTGATTTCTTGTTATGTCACTAGTGTTTAGTTAGTTTTGCCCCAGCCAATCATTATTAAGTGTTCCTAAAACATCATCTTTCAGTTGACGGTTGATAGGAGCAGTTAACAAAAAATGTTAACTGATACATACCTATGTATGTTGATTGTTGTGGTGACTTATGCCCCTAAGTCAGCTTGCAGAACATCTCACCATCCTTAATCCTGTCTACGAAGCTTCGATTGATGTGCCAACCAGGGGACACAGACATTAATTATACCATACCGTAATAGTACTAAATGACCCAGTTGTCCTTACTAGTGGAATTTAACAACCGCCAAGTAAATAAAGTTCATGTGAAATGACATGTAGTCATCTCCTCTTTGTAGTCTTAAATTACAGTATTGTGTTTTTGAATGTATTGTTGGTAGTTTTTCATTTTCAAAAGGGAACAAAAGGTCTTTGGGGAAGTATGAGAAATGCTCCTTTTTGTCTCTGCTGGCTGGAGGGGCGTGTCGATGGCTTGTTTGATGGACAGCAGCTGGCAGGCTGCCATTGTGCTGATAGTAAAGTTAGCTGAGAACTTTTCCCTTGTGACGTTTCTTTGGTGGTTCGTTAGACAACCTAAGGTGCAGGAAAAGACGTGTGTTCATGTTTGTGAGTTTGATAAGAAGGAGAATTTAGCAGGGAAGCTAATGTGCATTGTTGTTCAAAGTCTGTGGCTCTCGTGTTGTGTAGCAGGCTGCTGTGTGGCTCAGTGTGACCGTCTGCTTTCTGCTTTGTGCAAGATTTGATGGGCTGTATCAAAATAAAGTCCCCGTCTACGTAAAGGGACACTGGAGCAGTGTTTTCTGTTGAATTACTGCAAAAGTATGGAGCACCATTATCAAACCAGAAATATAAAATGTGAATTTCTCCCGTTCTCAAAGTAGAGCAAGACAAGTGGTTTACAGAGCAGATGTGTATTCTGTAGAGAACAAATGCAGTTTAATTTCAGGTGAATTTAAGAACAAAACTGCTGCAACGAATGTGCGTATGGACAAAACTGAACGTTTCTTGATACTGTGGTACATACGTGTATTCACCTGAATGTGTGCTGAGAGGCAATCAATATGGAGTCACTGTGTAGTCCAGAAAGAACTGAAAATAAAAAGGGAAATCGCAGTGAGAGCAACTGGAAATATCCTACCCCCACTGACATGGAATTTTAAGCAAAGTACTGTAGGACCCTTCTTTTTGAAAAACAATGTTTGATGTTTACATTGAAAGAAAGCCTTGATCATTAGAAACATAGGTTGACCTCCTATCACATGCACCTTCATGTGTAGCATCTTACAGAGAGCCAAGCCTTATTATAGAATAAAGTACACAACCTGCACATTGTGGATCAATAAGTTTGTATGTGCGCACTTGTTAGGAACATCATGCAATGAGAAATAAGCCCCTTTCCTCTACTTTCCATAAAACCAAAGTCACATTGAGATCAGAACTGTTAACAGCCCCAAGTATGAATCAAAGAGATTCCCCGTCTCATGTGAGCTCATGATCATAATGGATCGAAAGCATGGATATAGGATCATTAGTGGAACAAAACAACAGATGCATTATTGCACTTAAAAACACATTTTCATTAACACACTTCATCAACGCCATTGGTTTTAGCTGAGATTAGGCCATAAAGTTTGAGCCTGCAGGTTGAAATCATAATTAAGATGATGGTTTGTGGTGGTAAAAAGACAATTTTACCAAAAAAGATAAGGTTCATGAAAATTTAATGAAATGAAATGAATAGATGAAATAGTATTACGCCCTAAAGCCTCGATGATATTGTCTTCCTTCACAGTGATCATAGATTCCTCTGCAATGTTTGAAGAAAATGGAGGAAATATTTGATTTAACTCTTTAATGCCTGCCCATTTATAGCTTTTGTTCGAAATCCAATGGTTTATATCAGTATATAGGTGTGAAAACATTTTAGACACTTGAAATAGGCAATAACTGAGTTGTATATATAATGCAACTCATGATCTTGGAATTTTGAAAAAACAAATCTTTTACTGTTACATGTGCTCACAGATGTACAATCAATCACTGTAAATGACACTTTAATATTAATATTTTCCCATTTCCAGAATGAAGAACAAAATTGATATTTGGCTGGTACCACTCATAGATGCAGGCCCAATCCTGTTCCTTACATATACCCCTGCCCCTCCTTTTTGAGTGCCATTTTGCCAGTCGCCACAGACTTACAAGGGGTAGTGATCGAAATGTTCTCTAATAAAATGGTTTAACCCTTCAAGACTCTGATATGTCATTACTCAGCATCGATAGTGCTTGAGTAAAACGGACGCAACTATAGCAATAATTGCATTATCACATTATCACAATGACATCTGCCATTTATGTGATGGTTATAGAAAAGCATGGACGCTCACGATTCATTCACAAGTTTTACACTATCAATCAATCAAACGAGTCATCAAATAAAAACCACCACTGCTTCATTACCAGGTGATTAGCGTAGCTCTGTAGGCTAATGTTAGCAACCCTTGCTCCTACCCTGCCAGTCTACACCATAGACTGTATGAATATTGGACATAGCTACCATGACGTCACCCATTGGTTTGTGGACTGCCATTTTGTAGCCTCGAGTTCAGCATTTCGACCTTCGCCAGCTTGTTTTCTTGGTGCCAGTAGGGACCATATTTGAGTGAGAGGGTAGAGCCGTGACGAAAAGAAGGGTGGATCTGACTCACAGAGTGTCGTGATGCCTCGTAGACAACTTCTCCCTCAAGTTCCCCTGCTCTTCAATATGCATAAGCCTTAATAGAATGTAAATGGGTGGGTTATTGGTACAGTTGTCATTAATGTTAAAATTAGCTACAGAGATAAAAACTATTGTTTTTTATTTCTGCTGTAACATTGGGCATTTTGATATGGGAGTCAATGGTGATTTACTCTGTTTTGGAGCACCTCTGCATTGGCTTCATTTTATTAGCCTGGGAGGATGCCACTTGGACTACACTGACGTTAGAGGAGTGGTAACATGTGCAGCAACTTCACTGCTGAACCTTAGTTAAATTTCACGTGTCATAGGCCATCAAAGAGGGGGTGGGGATGTGCAATATGGGCAATATGTCAATGTGGGACTGTCAGCAAAAGCAATGGAACGTTAGCTTGCTAGCTAGTTAGCTACAGAGACATCAGCATAGTCTACCACTAGTGATTTTTTTTTTTTGTTATGCTAATTAAATTGTTAATGTAATCTTACTGTATAATGACGAAAACTCTGTCTGTGGGTGTGTCTGTGTCTCTGTTCCACGTTTTTCTCCTCACTGACTTGGTCAATCCATGTGAAATTTGGCACAGTGGTAGAGGGTCATGGGAGGATGCAAATGAAGCAATATTACATCAATTGGCCAAAGGGGGGGGGGTCACTATAGCAACCGATTGAAATTGCAAGCTTTGAATGGGCATATCTCATGCCCCGTATGTCGTACAGACATGTCGTAGAGAAACTTTGCACAGAGATGCCTCTCCTCATGAGGAACAAATTTGCCTCAAGAACCCATAACTTCCGGTTATAGAGATTTTTTGCCCTTTTGAATTTTTTGAAAAACCCTTAAAATCGATCTCTTCCTAGGAAGTTTGACCGATCTACATGAAACTTGGTGAACATAATCTAGGGACCAATATCTAAAGTTTCCTCTTGGCAAAAGTTGGAAAACTTACTAAAACTGAGCTTCTATAAGGCAGGGAATATTGCAGAGGGTGTGGCTCATCACATAAAGGTGTATAACATCTCAAGGGTTTCACCGATCACCACGCAACTTTGTAGGCATATGACCACACATAATCTGAGGGGACCCCTCCATTATTGACCCCATCAAACAAAATGGAGGCGCTAGAGAGCTAATTTCTTATCTAGGCCTAACCGCCATATCAATTTTCACTAAACTTGGTAGATATGTAGAACAGGACGCTTCAAGGTGACTGGAGAAATTTAACTCTAATTGGCAACTGGGTGGCACTATAACAACAGAAAAATGTTTCAAAATGGCTAAAATGCGACCGATCGCTGTGGCTCCCCCTGTGGCTGGATGTTGTTGTTTTTTTCCTAATTTTTGGTATGACTTAGTGTGAGTGGGCGGAAGTTCGCTGCATAGATCAGCCTCTCATTGGGTGGAACGAGCCACCCGCTGAAGTCCCGCCCTACCACCTCCGGTTGTGTAGCAGTTTTCAACACGTCCATTACTAACTTTTGCGGTGTTTGATCTTGTGGGGATGTAGCCATTTTTCTACCATGGTTCGCGTCCTGTAGGCGATATTTTTGTGGACATGTTACACCAAAACCTGTTTCCCCCCCGGCAATATTTTTGCAAGCGCACCGATGCTGGCACCGCCAAGAATGATTGTGATTGGTTGAAAGAAATAAAAAAAGCCGGGGCGTTTTTTCCTCCAATCTTAAAGTGAGAGTCGGCGCAGCCAGTCCTTTCTTTTCTTGAGAAAGGTCTGGTGAGCGAGACTAGGTATGACTAAGTCATGGTATGGTATGCTGTACATAATCACGGAAACTGTCAGTGTGTCATTCTGTCAGTCAGTCAGTCATTCTACCAGTGCACCCCACTTTTAAGTCAGTACAACATATAAACCCTTTAACTATCTGCCTTTCAACGTGCTACCTAAACTACTAATGTACAGTTTTAGCCCACTCACTATTGGCAATGGTACCACTGTACTTTCAATAAAGCAATCGTACTATCAAATTCACAAAAACTGTGTCTGAATACATTGCTCTTCTTAATGGGTTCAGTTGACTATTTAATCTGCAGTTTCCTATGACCTGTATCCCAAACACACACCATGTGAAACTGTACGTGGGCAACTGTGCACTCAATGGGTCTCATTCATGAAACGTGAGCAGAAGGAATTTGTGTGTAAACTGTTCGCAGACTGAAATTTATGTGCGTGTCCGCATTCATCAATATTTTAGTAGCTCCGATCTTTTCGTAGCTACTAACAAAATCTACTCCTGCTTCTGACCACTCGTAGTACTTAGTAAGGCACATAAATATTGCTTGTCACTATTGGAAATTACAATTTTAATTCGTATTGCGCTCTGTTATGTACACAATACACAGATGCCTTTGAAACACGTAATCTAAACATGACAAAATATTAAAAATATAACACATTTAGTTAAATTAGTTGGCAATTAGCAGGTTTAAGATCCAGATTAGGTTCATGATTGTGAATTATCTATGTAAATCCACTCAGTAGATTACACGTTCTTTCTACATGTTGAATGATGATAATAAAAATATCCGTAAGGACAGCCGGATCACAGCCTCTTCGGCCTTTGGCCATTCCCACTTCATTCAAAACCCCACAAATGAATCTTCTGTTTGTCTGGTGAACGCTGTATTTTTTGTGTGTGCTTATAGGCCATAAGGTGAACGCAGTTATCGTTTCATCTCGTTCCGACATCTGGGGACTACACGATCTTTACTTAAAAAAGATTGATACATGTTCAGCTAATCAGCAGGAATTCGTAGCTCATAACCCCGCAAGAGTCCTGTGATCGGGGTTGTAATTCAGCACTTGTTCCATCTGAGCGTAATGATCTGTTCCGCCTGAGCGTTATTCACTGGGTCGGTGGTGAAGTGGTGCACATGACTCGTGCTACGGACGGATGAACGGACAGACAGCCACGCATCTTAAACAGGTAATACATCTGGCTACATCTTTCCCACATCAAATATCCGTGATCACCTACACCCGTGTGCGTAAAAGCGCACACAATTCCGTGTCCTCTCACCGTGGATGCTGTGATTTGATGGCCCGATACTCATTGTAGCCCACTCTTAGATGTCGGAGCAGAAATCAGTTTCTGTGAGACTTTTTCTGATTCACCTTACGGCCTATTATGCGTTTCTTTGCCTCCAGTTTCATATCAGACCATTTACGCTTCACCTCTGACATGGTTCTTTGTACCACGGAGACAACATTAACAGCTTCTGTTACCTCTCTCCAGGCCTTCGCTTTGTCTGTCTCTGTCACACCACTACTAACTGAAGAAAATAAAATGTTTTTTCTTAAGTCCACTTCACCCAAAATTATTTCGATCTCTGCTTCGGAAAAATTGTTTCTTCTTTCTCTCTCTTTCATTCTTTGCGCCATGACTGACAGGTCGACTGGATGCACCTACACCTCCTTATATGGTGGTCATTGGCTATTCATGGGCGGGGATTTATGCTAATTGATGATTACCAGGAGCACACTGCCACTTTACGATGGATTGGCATTCATGATCATACACACGTGTTTACGATCAAATCTGAGTTTCCTGCGGCGTTCCTGAATCCGGAGTAGGTTTTTAGTAGCGTAGGCTTTTATGTGCAAATCTACACACAGATTTACTCACTTTTCATGAATGAGACCCAATGGGTATGAACTAGTTTAAAATCTTAACAAAGAAATGAACAAAGAACATTTTTGGATTTGTTTTGTTTCTGGAACAGACATCTTGCCAATGATTACTTCTAACAGTTGGTCTGAAACGTGCCTCTTAAAAGTCTCCATTCAGAGGGCCATGTAGCCTGTACATTTCATCCTGCCCCTTTATCCCAACAAACATCAGGACACCGTACCCCTATACATGAACACGCAAAACAAAGAGGTAAGACCTGAGTGACAGAGTAAGGGGTGTATTAGGATTGAGTCTTGGTCTAGATCACAAAAGGGCAAATAAAACACTATCAACTTTGGGAGATATGAAATAGAAAATTCTTTACTTTTAGTCAATAGAGTGCTATAAAACAAAACAGGGCTTCAATTTTTTTTACCTTTACCTTGTCATTGTTAAGAATACGTTGCATATGATGGATTCTGTGCTGTGGTAGTGAATGACATACCTCATAAGTAAAACCATGACAACTGTCAGAGAAGATTTTTTATGATGTCGATGGCTTGTGTTTCATTCTGCAGACGTATTGTCCCAGGGGAGATTCCAGAAATACAGTACATTCACCCAGGTCAGAGACATTTTGGATGCAAAGGAGAGTAAAAACTCTGTCAAGCTAAACCCTAAGCTGATGTGACATATTGACAGGAGAGAGATTGTCATCCCATTTCTGAAGACGGGGCCTTTATTTGTCTGAACAGAATAAAGGTCTCTTTCTAGTTTGCCAAAATAAGATTGGTTTTCAGTGGTGGTCATAGCTCGGCTGTCTATGTTCTCGTCTCAGTGATGGATATGAGGGAGGAATTTGAATCTTGTTGAAATATTAAAGTATCCAGTTTCAGATTGTCACCAGCAGGATTCCTTACAAACCGCATTCCTCCAGAGGTAGTGCTGTGTGACGCCTGCTTTCATGGAATCTGTAGTAAATTATGCATATACCTGTGTACCCTCAGGGAGGAATATTGTACTCCAGATCATACATTATAAATGAGCATGAACAACTGGAGGAGACACGAACACATGCCATCCTCAGGTAAGGTTAAAACCCAACAGGATTCAAAGTCATGTTGCTTTCATAATTCTGACCACCTAGAAGATTGAGGCAAGGACACACCAGCAGTGTGGATGCCTGCCTTCACTAATGCTCAGTAGTGCTCGCGTGTTGCCTGGATCAAATAAATCGCTCTGAAATCCATCCCTTCTGGCAGGACAGTACACCTCAGGCCTACCTCATCAGTTCCTTGAATATCTATAGCGTTGCATCAGTTAGACCTTTGTGAGAAACCTCCTGACTTATCTTCAGCGCTGTCATATCTAGATGTCTCTCTAGGGCTACCAAGTTGCTGGTAACCTCTCCACGCCGTGCTGTTACCCAATCTGTTTACGCATTTTATTCCTCTCTTGAATGTTGTCAAGTTCAAGGTCAATATCGTCTTCTTAAGTCTCACCCTGGGGTCACAGTGAGCAAATGGGGCATCTCTATTGGCCACGAGAGAGAGAGAGACAGTGGGAGAGAGTGTGTGTGCAGCTGCTCGTTGGTGTGTCTAGTGCAGAACTGATTTAAGGCCCCAGGCCACAGGAAGAAGGCTACTCTACACTCCAGGCACGTCCCTGAAACCAGCAGCAGAGGAAGCACTATTGCCATTCAGCAGCGTCGACTGCAGACGCCTAAATGAGTCTGTTCTGTCCTGCAATGCCCAACGTGGCAGTCCGCCACTTACTCAACTTCTCCAGCTCCTAATATGCCCTCCCCCTCCTGCTGCTACTTCTCTATTCTCTCTTCCAGTTCATCCTCTTCTTTCTCTGTCTCTTTCAGTCTCGCATCTCTACCTTCAATCTCGCCATGTTTCTCTCCCCCACACTCATGCATTGCTTGTCTGCCCATGCATTTTATCTTTCTGTCACCTTTTTTTTTTTCATTCACAGTCCATCACGGGCAGCTGCTACATTCAGATTGGTTACTGTCATTTTATTGCAAGGTCCTGACATATGATCAGAGACGGTTATGAAGCCTGCTGATGTGTAGCTTGTAACCAAAATATTTAGCTTTTACAAGGTCGTGCAGCTGTGAAACATGTTAGTGAATCAGCTAATTAGGTTGCTGTTTTACTTTGTGCTTCAAGGCTTCTTTGAGCTTTCTAAGCCCAGTGTGTGTGTCACCTAAGGATGTGCATGATTAGTCAACTACTTGATTAAACGTTGCAACCCTTGCTAGTCGGCACCAGAAATATTAGCCAGTTTAGCTTAGTTTTTATATTTTTCTTATTATTTTATCGATGTACACACTAAGACGACATATGAATACACATTCTGATGACAATGTTTTTTGTTTTTTACCATACAATATAAGGTGTTTGCTATGCAGTTGCAGCGGCAATTTGATTTCTTCAAATGGCTCATATACACAATATTTTAGTAGTGGACTAGTCTAAGTTTAAACTCCCATTTAAACATCAGGAAAATAAGTCGTTAAAAACATCCATAGTGGTAATCCACATGCATGATTCTTTTATTGTCAAGACTGGATTGTTCCTGAAATGGTTTTAATGTATCTATTGGGAAATGCCTAATTAATTCTGTGTATAGCCCATTAAAAATCTGACCATCAAAGTACACCATCACATGACTAGTAAGGTCACACTTGTCACAAAAGGACAGGTGTATCTTGCTGAAATGAAGTTCCTAACGTGGCATAGTTGGTCATGAAAACATTTCCTCTCAACCATCTGAAACTGCTTCCATTTTTAGTTTTACCTGCTGTCCGTCACCCACTTTCCATTTGTACTGTGTTACTGTCTGCCTTTTTATAGCTTTTTCTTCCCGTACCTGTTCACGATCTTTCTTTGTTGCAATCTCTGTGCGCTTTTTCTGTCCCCTGAAAATGTGTTTGTGACCATTTTTAGCTCAATGCTGTTTTTTTTTTCCAGTGTTGGTTTTCAACAAAAATACTGAAATTTGTCAGTGAAAATGTCAACAAAAAATCTTCCTGCAGCTTGAGTAATAAACAATAGGGATTAGGGCTTTGTTTTGATTAAATCTGTTTGCCTGTATGAAAAATCATATTTAATATCCACCAACTTCTGTGTGGGTTGGTGGAGAAAATGGTGAGGATTTGTTTCCTCGTGCATGCATATTCGTGGCAGCATTGTACACAACTCCTCACCCAATGTCCCTTTTGCCACCTGGGGTTGATGGGGGAGGGGCGAGGTGGTTTAGTATCAGGGATGGTGTGATGACAGCTCGTGAATTCTAAAAGCTTTATCGGTCCCCTGCAGCCTGCCTGGGCAGCTCACTGCTTCCTCTCATCTCTCCTGTGTGTTGCATTGAATATGGCTCTCCAATTGGGGTCACGTCACAGACTGATAGGAAGCTGTATTCCTTCATAACTGGAGGCAAAGGGTTCAGTATTAAGAACAGCAGCAGAGGGATGGCAGGTCTTAACACAAGCTGACTGACAGACCAAGACACCCTCACATATTAACATTAGAAAACAAGAAATGCATCATTCTCTAAGTTCTCTTCTTTAAATTCAATTATTGGCATAGGTTACGGGGGGGCACCAGAGACACATCCCCCTTAATAGTTAGAACACGTGCATTTGTCCCTGGCAATAAAAACATGAAAGCAGCAGAGGACTTCTCATTTTAAAGAACCACTGGAACGTGAATGACACAAGAATGTCTCTGGTAAGGTAGGGGGCAGTCTGATAGATGGTTTGTCTCTTTACAAGGAAATGTGTTTGATCACAGTCTGTACAGAGATACACACATAGCACCTACACAAATGACCGTGACTTGTGTGTTTTGGTGAGTGATGCTGTGGCAGAGGGGACAAAAATCAAACCATTGAGTGCCCGCTTCCAGGCCAGGGTTCTGTATGTATGACCACATGGACGCAGTGTGAAAAATGGGTTGAGGGGGTGCCATGGGGTCGTGGGCTATGATGTGTGCTCTGTGTGTGATGGCTTTGCTTTTGAGGTCTGATAGGTTCGGGGTGGGGAGGCCAATAATTCTGGAGACATTGTGTGTGATGATGAGTATGAGTTGTTCCAACTAGAGGCAGTTAACATGGTGAGACAACAGGGAGAAGAATGGGTTGAATTACACTGTTGTGGAGCAGCAACAGAAGGTGGGAAGCAACAGGAAGTGCTTTGAGTTTACGAATGGCACTCAGAGAGTCTTTATTAGCAGTGTTTGTAAATGCTCAGTTTATCATCCAGGGTGAGGAGACTCCACCATCTCAGCAGTTTTTTTATTAATGCAGGTGGGGCTGTGGGTGGAGTCATGTTATATGGGCTGGAAGGATTAATTAACAGGTCTTTACACTGTTACATATGAAATCTCAAAAGCAATGGCTGCAATCTGCCATTAAACAAAAAGAAGAAGAAGCAATGTTGAGGCGCCACTGTGACAGCTGGCTGCTGCTGCTGGGACAGAAAACACAGCAAAAGCTGCACTAACACTGCTGCAAATTAGCGGCAGATTTCTAATCTGTCAACTGCAATGGAGTATTGGGCCATGTTTAAAAAAAAAAAATTAGTCAGAATATTTCAAGAAAGAGAGTCGCAATATTTTGAGAATAAAGTCATCATAAAATAGGTTGCTTCAAGTCATATGTGCATCTTTTAGCATTTCCTGACAGTCTATAGGCCAGTTATTCTGTAAAATCTTTGGACTGCATTGGGACTTCGTTCCTCTGACTGCTAGCTCTGTGTCACTGTCTTTGCGTCCCCCGTCGTTTATACATAACTTTGCTCTTTTTGTAACTGTCTGCCTACTCCATGATGCTTCCCAGTGAAAAGCTTGGATGTGCAGCTGTGAGGTGCACTTTATCAGAGGTGTTGAAGTTAACGTTTGTGTGGACAATAAGCCAAACAGTGGTGAGATTTATGCATGATCAGAAATATTTTCAGTTAGTTGAATTCAATCTGCGATGTGTTCCAGAGCAGTGCCCTCTTGTGGACACTTGTGACACTTTACAGTTCCTCCAGGATTTTGCAATGTTGCAGTTGCAACAATTAACGCAAAGTCAGCCAATCCCCATGAATTCTGTGCGACCTTGCAGTTTTGTCCAATTATCGCAACTTTACTGCAAATTTGACCTTTAAAAAGGGGTAAAATCTTTATTGTAGACCTGTACGCCCCCTTTTAACATCTTTCATGCTGATTTCAGTGTGGCTGGGTTGATGTTAGCCGTGACAGGGCATTCATTAATTGGGCTCCACCCACTCTACTCAAGTCGAGTAGTGGGCGGAGCCTGTGTCTGATAGCATGGAGGTTACAATATTGTAATCCTAGTTCTAATAGTACAGGCGGAGCCCTTTAACTAGGGGCCCTGTTCTTCCTTCATCACTCGGTGAAGCGTGTGTAGGATGCTCAGGCTGTCAGACAGCTCTGTTATGTACTGTGGGCTCCACACATAGTTTGGTAGGTACGTATTGATTGGCTGGCTACATTTATGCAGTGTTGGGCAAGCTACTTGGAAAGTGTAGTGAGCTAAGCTACTAGTTACTCTAATATTAAATGAAGCTTCACTACATCAGAGCTATCACCCTCAGAAATGTAGCAAGCTAAGCTACAGCAAAATGAAAGTAACTAGTGCAACTACATCCAAGCTTTTTACTAAATTGAACCAACTTCGTGCCAAGTCAGTGTTATCTTACTGATCAATAAAACTGTCAGTCAAACAGATAGGCAGGTAAAAAAGTTAAGTTTCCCAACCATGTTTACAAAGTTTGAATGAATGAGACGGACGCAAAGGAAACGGAGGCTGCGCATTGATCCTTTTGCCTCTGTCTGCAGGAACGAATATAAATCCCATTCATGATGGGGTCAAATGGATTATGTGCATTATTAACCACAAAACAAGCAAATACTTCATCTTAATGATATATAACACTCATTATGCTTCAGCTGAATCCTCTAAGCAAATGACCATGTTGAATTGAAATTAGTTTATCACGGTAAATGTCCGAAATTGTATGAAATTGCTCCAATGCGTTAAACCAATCTTTGCGCATAATCACACAGTCTGATATGCCCTGGCAAACACAGTGGGACTGCTGTACAGACCGTTGGTCTTTCTTACCCTAACCCTGGTTATTTTCTGAAAGCACAGAGCAAAGAAATGTCTTTTTTTCTCCCCTGGTCTGCTGTCAGCAGGAGCGGTGGCTGCAGCAGGGATTTCAGCACCACGGACGGCGCGCGTAAAAAGACTTGACAAGCGTCTCCTTTAAATTTGTTTGCTACTAGTGAAATTATACATAGGCCTAATAAATGAAGACAGTGACATATTTTCAATAAATAACAATGAGTTGAACGTTCATTTCAAGCTTTTGTAGTACAACGAGTTTCAGAATTGTGCGAGTGACGGAGAGCGGGCGGCAGTGTTTGATGCAGGAAACTCGATATGGACTTGAAAATCAATTTCGGAGTGGGGGTCGTTCGGAACGGCGGGGTATCAGAACGGAGGGCTGTCCCCCATCAGGTTCATGCGGAAGTGACTCTGTGTGTTAGCGGTGACAGTTTTATTTCAGTCCATAACAGAAATCCTCGCCTCGTTTGAGCTTCAGAAATGATTTTGGAAATGTAGCTTGTGTGGACGCTACCACGCTAAGTGATCAATAAAAGAGCTTAACTACTGAGAAGTTATTTGATTCAGAAAACAGCGACGCTACCACCAAGCTACTGAGAAATGTAGTTAAACTACAAACGTCCGCTACTGTAGTGACGCTACTGCCCAACACTGCATTTATGCAGATATCAGTAGGCAAATGCATGCTCCTGATTGGAGGAGAGTTTTGCCCATAGACTCTAGCAGAAGGCGTAGCCTGTGCTAATAGAACTAGGGTTACACTATCATAACCTTCGCTCCTGTTCCTTAGTGTCATGAGATTGTTCTCTTTACTTCACCAAATGCAAGATGAAAAACCAACCTCAAAACAATTAGGGCTTTGACTGATGAGATTTCCTTTCCTGTTACTTTGATGATTGTCTTGTTTACACTATCAAATGTCAAAACAATAGTAAACAATCTCCATCACAGTTTTCCTCAAGCTAAAAGTGATGTTTTTTTTTTACCCCAACCATGAAAACCCAATGATTATCACTTTACTCACAACCGAGCTGAAACTAGATAACATGTCAAGTGTGATGTAGTCAAGACCAGACAGGTATATGTTCTTTTATTACAGTCGCTCATCTGACCTTCATCCTAAATCAGTATTTACTGTAAGTGCAACATTGGACAGTTCTGTTGCTGACATGGTAGACACACGGTAGTGATGATCTGTAGCTTCAAGGCTCAAACTGTGAACATCATAACTCTACGTTTGGAATCTGTGGTAATGTGTGCCTGCCAAATGCAATATATTTAGATCCCCTCAGAGGACACTTGAAGCTTCTACTGGATGAGTAGTAAAATCTTCCAGGTGGATTTTTCACTTGTAGTTGCAGTAATGGCAAATATATTTCCTACTGAATATGCCTTGGATTGGTGGGTTGCAATACTGCCCTATAAAGGGCAAATAAATCAAAACCTTCCCAACCCGTCACCTCAGCTGCAGCAGCTCTCAGCAGCCGTCTCACTCATTCACCCCGTTTGTCCCTTTTCCCAGGTTACCTATAGGGATTGATGGTCATGCCAAAGCAAAAACAGAAAAATCCATACCACTCTCCTGCCCTTTCCATATCCCATTGATTTCACGGTGAAATATCAATCTGCATATGTCATGTACTGTTGCAGTGCTCACAACAGAACAACACATGTTTAAAGGTAAATCAACATAAATCTGCTTCAGGACAGCGTTTTATCAAGTTGCTTTAGGAGACTGTTTGTTCCCCCTCACTCTCTTTTACAGAGGCAATCCAATAGAAAAGTCAAATGAAAAATCCATCCAATCCAAAGGCTGATGGATTTTATTCACGGAAGCTAAATTTATGAGTGCACTTTTAATTTGCATGCGCATATACGCACATGTATACAAGCACAAATATACATACAGCACAAGCACACACTGTACACACACAGCCTCAGTGGCTCATTGACTGAAAACCAGCACACAGGAGAATAAGGTCTCAATTTTAACTGATGATTAGAAAATGTTTTCAGTGGAGGCATATTACTAGTATACTGTATATAGTATTTTTTTTCTTACCAGTTTCCTGGAAAGATGGAGAGCAGCCTGAGGTGGTATCAGTATCCTGGAGGACATTATGTCAGATCAGCTTTAACACTTGTTTTGCAGCTATACAACAACGCATACTGGCTACATTTGAGTTGTACTTTTTCTTCCAGCAAAACTGAGAGCAAAGCTTTGAGAGTGTGCATATCTCCGCTGAGGCAGCCCAGTTCTCCAATATGTTATACTATTAATAGTAAGAAAATTAGGGATGCTCCGATATGGATTTTTTCAACCGATACCGCTAACCGATAATTACCTACTTCTCATGGGCGATAACTGATACGATAAGCGATAATTTTACATTTTTGTTTTTCAGAAACAAGTGTATAACTTGTAGGTTATGTACACCTGAGGCTAAGATGTAGTGAGGAAATGTGGCTGATTTAATATTCCATAGCCCTGACCCAACCAAGTCAAACTGATTGTTAACACAACAAAAACACCCTTCCATACCTGCCGACATGAGGCTGTGAAAATGAGGAAGATTTTCTGGGGTATTGTCAAATGGCCTATCCTCAAAGCCCCTGCCCCCATAAAACCCTGCACTACAGATGAACATAATGAATACAAGGATGCAAAAGTAAAATGACTTTTAATCAGTATTAAATTTATAGTTAACGGTAAGAGAGAGGGGAATTATGAAGCCCAGTGTTACTGTGTTATTCTCTGGTGTATCAGTACAGTACATGAACTACACTGCAGAGTCTCTACTAACAGAGACAAACACTGACAGCTGACTCATGTGAACATCGGCAGGTCCATGTTACATCTGGTGTATGAAATATTTATATTTTTACACTGCATTTTTATCAACACCATCTCACCATCCTACGATAGACTAGCCTCCAACTACCAAATAGAATTGTGATGCGCTGTTGATTCACCGCACACATTAACACTCAGTTCAGACAAACACATGGCTGTGTCTTACACACACGCGCAGGGAGAGAGAGAGAGAGATATATGCTCCAGACTGGGTTGCCAGGTAACGATACAAATTACCACTAACTGTAGCATCAGAAGCATCAGCAGCAGAAGTCGAGCCTTTTAAAAGCTTGGTGTTGGATGTAAACCGCTGCTCCTAATTGGCTCGTGCTAACACTGAGGAGACGGTTCTTCAGGGCTGTGTCTAACCTGTTGGTGGGGTGTCGGGCGGTCGGAGATCAGACCCTTGGTGCAATCCTGTTGTCTTCCAGTGGAACTGTGAAAGACATCCACACTGCAACATGTTTTGCCCTCTAGACAGTGTGCTGCAGTTGTTCTTCTTCTCCTCTGTGTTTATTGGCGGCTCGTAAACCAAGTTCAAAGGTGCATGCACCGCCACACACTGTGTCAGCTGTGTAGTCAATGAAAGTAGTCTGGCTTCCTGTTATCGGCGCTATTTATGGGCTATAACTTTAATTATCGGAATAACGCATAATAGTTAAAATGTCCCATTATTGGCCGATAATTTATCGGCCTGATATATATCATGCAATAGAATGTTTCTGAAATGCTAATATGCATCAGGATTCAGGTCCGCAACAAACTAAACTGATGAGATATACTGTATACATATACAAACACAGGACACTTGTGCCAGATCATTTGAAAGTAGATCCTGGTCCACTGACCAGACCTGTCTCCATCATTCAAATTGGCTTAAACATTTTTAAGTTGTCATGCTAACAAATAAGAACCGCAAAAACCTAACAGCAACAGAGCTACTGATTAATGACCATTAGCTGGACTTCATCTTTTAAACACACACTGTTGTGTTAATGATATTTCAGTAAGTTGTTTGCACAACTTGCTAAGTTAACACTATGTATGCCCTTGTCATAAGTTCTGTGTTTACAATGACCGGTAAAGGGTTAATGCTTCCTATTCTCTCAGCATAAAGCCTCGTCTGACCTTTATTTTTACAATTACTACAAACCAAATTCCTGTTGAGAATGTGAGTTTGCAGAAAAATTGAAGCCTAAGGGTAATAATTTCTCGGTGCAGATGGTCCAAAATACATGAGAATAATTTCATAAGGTCTTTTCATAATGTAGCTTTTGCAGTGTGGTAGTTGTGTATATTTTAAAACGTGCCTTGCAGCTAGTCAAGGCTGTTTTTTTCCTCACGACATCACACACATACCAATAGCACACATTTTCAACCAAAACATGATTGCTTATTTCTCTTTCAAGGCGTAATTACATTCACATGTTGTCTTGAAGCTATTTGCAAGCATGTTCAGCACGTAGGATTCAGTCATTAGATTTTGCAAACCATCTTGAATACACTTAATTGAACATACCATTTTGTCCTAAAACAGATAGACGGCCCAGAAACTAAGCAGCATTGCGGGCATCTCTACCTCCATGTATACACTACTCGGACTATGATTGTCTTTATTGCAGTCTCCGTCTTAAAATCAGATACTGATATGAGTTGGAATAGCTCCACATGATGACATTTAAGAGCAACCGCACTATTTATAAGATGGTTGAGGCTGTACTTCAGGCTTGCCATGCAATGTCGCTGCTTAAAAGATGTAAGAGTCACAGTGCTTCTTTAATGGTAAGGCCAGGCAGTACAGTAGGGATTTGAGTCCTCTGGGCAGTGTTTGACAGGAAATAGAATCTGTACCTTTGGCTTGTATACAGCAGCCTGAAGTTGTAAGGAAGAAAGAGGAATGGAAAAGAAGACGGAGGGGAGATGTGTCGGCAAGGAAGGCAGGCTTCAGCAACAATATCCTCTCTGCTGAAACGTAACGTATGTCAGCACTTCAAAAGTTTCCCCGTTATTATTTATCCCACACCTCCTCCAAGAGCTCCACATATTCATTTGATCTAACCTTTTATTCTCTGCCTACTGTAAATGGTCCCGAGCTGGATACATACATTCTCATTGCCAGTAATTACGGACGAGTGGATTCCCAGACTGAATAAAACAGTGCTTTGAATGCAACAATTGATTCATCTCTGTAAATGTACTTGAGCCATTGGAGGACGTTCAAGACAAATTTAAGTTGATAAAGTAGCAGTGCTAGCAGTGTCTCTGTTTTCCTGGTACAATCATGAAGCAGTATAAATCTGTTTTACAGTGTGTCGACGGAGAAGTCAAGCAAATATAATGAGATCAAAACTGTAAAGACAAACCACCAGAACTAAACCATTGTTTATTGACAATATAATAGCATGTGGTTTGCCAAGATGGCTCAATATGAGATGTAAATAGCGATGAAACTGTGATTCATCTGTTGCAAGGATGCCGGGAATATTTATCTATTATTTAGCATTCCTAAAGTACATACTTTATGTAATCAGTTTCTTAGATGGTTGAAAGCCACAATGTGATTATAACATCTATCAAATTGTTCTGATAGCACATGTTGTTTGTACAGAATGAAAATGAATCCCTGTGAAATATGGTGCAGTCCTTTCATTCTTATACCCCTTTCATATCGGAGACGTGTTTGGATTCATTTGTATGCAACAGCTGTCACAGGTAATCTCTGGTTGTCACCATTAGCAGGGACTTGAGTGTACAATCTAGTGCACCACACTGCTCTGCTAAACCAAAGAATTACATCAAATTATTACCAATAAAAGTCAGCACTTTCCCCTCTTCACCTTCACTTACCCACACATGCTTTCTATTAGTCCCTCTTCATCTTTCTCTCTTCTTTCTTCCTTCTTTCTCACTCCCTTTTTGAAGACTCATTCAAATGGTGTTTTTACATCAGTATCATTTAATCTCCATCCCTGATAGAAATGCCAGTTCACAAAAGCTGGGCAGCCTACAACCCACGTACAACCCTAGACAAGAGTAGAGTCGTGAGGGAAAGTCGGCTAAAGTGTTTTGAGTCATTCAGACCACAGACACAGTTTTGACCCACGTCACAGTGTCGGTCTGAATAGGGTAGTACGGTGGAGGTGGAGGGAACACAGGGATAACGACGCACACTTTACTGTTAGTCTTACCTCAAGGACAGTCCTTTATTCAGTTTATGCCGTTGAAAAGAGTCCCTCCCCCGGACAATTCTAACGCTGAAAAGGTGTGAGAGGAGGAGGTTTCAGTAGCCCTTTTTAAATAGGAATTGTGCAAATTTGCAGGAAAGCCCAGTCGGTCTTTTTTCAGCATTGGCAGGATAAAAACAAAATCTTTTGTTTATACAGAATGTGCCTTTTTCAGGGCAATGGGGGGCGTGGGCAAGTAACAAAACATGTAGTTCAGCGTGTGACGTAAACAGTGACGTACTCTGAGGGAAGCCGTGGCTGGTCAGTCCTTCGGCGATTCTCTCATAAGTTGTCCCGTCCTTCACTGTTCCCGTCACTTGATGGTTAATGGTCTCTTCGTTTGCAAGGACAAGGAGGGCGCGCAATTCCTTGTCTCACCAGTTGCTCATCTTTACAGTGTCTTTCAGGTTTGCGTTTCCCTCTTGCTACTAGCTGCTCATTGTTGGTATCATCAACAGCTCCTCCCACAAGTCTTCAACAGCCCCTCCTGTGGCGGAAGGGCGCCTCGTTCTTTTTAAACCAAAAAGGTTCCGCCAATATGTTTACCCCTACGAGGCGGAAAATTGGGCACAGATCAACTCACCAATCCGGCTCCGTGTGTCTAAACGCTCGCAGCTTGCCGGCTAAACGGCCCAACATTCGCCGAAAATCTGGCAGTGTAAAAGGGGCTAGTGGTTCTTTGACCATCCGGCATGCATTTCTGATGGAGCATACCAACGCCAGTGGTGTCCGCAGGTGGGATTAGTGGGACAAGGGGTTTAGCAGCATGCCACACTCATCAAATAATCATTTTTGATACCTTCACTGGAAGTCAAGAAGTTAGAAATCATACACACAGAAGCTTAAAAGTCCAACATTTACCTAATCTTTGAACATCAAGTTGTAGAGTTGATAATTTAGATTGCATGACAGTAGTTAGGAGAAGCTGCTTTTGGATGAGTACCTCGTACTTCAAAAAAAATTCAAGCTATCCCTTCATTAAGGTCACTGGTGCATGTGTATGTGTACATGTGTTCAACATACAGTATGTGTGCAGTTCGTATGTGCTGACAGTTGGCAGGTTGCGCACCTGCTGTGACGTGAGATGGCGATTTCACCACAGTGCTAAGTGATTAGGTTGATCTCTGGGGAGAAGTTTAATTCTCCTTTGACTAAAGGTGCCATTAAAATGCAATGACATGAGATTAATGCTCATCTTGTAAGTGACATTTACTTTCTCATTCACCGTGGAAATTGTCTTGCAATATTGTGTGCTGGGCCTTGTTGTGAATGCTGATGAGTTTCAGGAGCTGTTTAAAGTATGTGTGGTGACAGTATGAAAAATGTTGAATGTGCTATATTAAGAGGAAGGGTATCTAGCTGAGTAAGGGACAAACAGTAAAACAAGACCATCAGCAAAACAGGACTGTGAACTTTGAAACTGCCGTTTACAGAGCAGATTCCAAACGCACTGTATGGTGTTTAAATGGCTGTCCTCAGCATTAGTAATAGGAGTGCTGAAGCTTATACCTGACCGGGAATTTGATTTTTAATGTAATACCATTGTTCTGAAGTTGCCTTTGAGAATGTATAGTTTACCCTGAGTAAGCAGGACAAACCGTGCCTTTATGTATCTTGATTTTCAGTCCGCTCCCATAGGGAGATCTACAACAATAAAATGTCTGTACGTCTCAGGATAAATAAAAAACCCTGTACATTGTGAAACTAATTGCAGTCCTCAATAAAATGTCTACGCTCTGTGCCTCAAAACATCATATTCATCCTCTTTTGTGTTTTCTGACTCAGAAATCCCTTTCTGTCTTTTTCTCTTACAGTGTGTATACGCAGCAGCGCAGCTTTCAAAGCCCAAACTCTGTGTGTGTGTACATATACACACTTGTGCGAGAGCCGGGGGCACACACACTATATATGTGTATGTGAGATGAGGAGAAGCTAAGTGGCTACCACAACCAACCAGATCAGAAGATGGATTAGAGCCCCACACCTCAGGAGATCAAAGGTAGGAGAAGATGTTTGGTAATCAGCCGCCACTCACCCGCCTTGTTCAATGACTGCATGGAGAGAGTGAAGGAGAGCGAAGGCGAGAGAGCGGCCATAATGAATCACAATGAGTTTTGGTCCGTCATGTCCATAAGCCTCCATCTATTGATGGAAGAGGCGCTAAAGGGAGTAATGCAGAGACAGACTTTCTATATGTTCTATCAGGAGAGCCTGAACATGAATCCACCTTAAAAAATACTATGAAAAATGGCTGTTGGTGATATATTCTGCATTACAGAGTGTATTTTATAGATCAGTAGCCAAATTTAGAAAAGCTAATATCATGCTAAATATTTAAATTCATGTGTTAACAGGGCCTTAATGAAATTTTGTTAAAATTAAAATTAGATTTCTAACAAAGTGAAGATCGAAAAGTCTCCAGAGATATAGAATATGCCATGCTGAATTTAAACAGAACTGGTAAATATAAAGCACAGGTATCCACATTTTCTTATTTGAGGTGATATGGAATATCAGCTTTAAATATTTCACTCAGAGATAACGATCATACACAGTTCAGGAGCATCACTGTAACCAAGCAGTGCTACAAGCACAGAGAGAATCTATTTTTGACTGTAGATTATTGAAAAAGTGTTTTGTAATGTTGACACTACCAAAGAGGAAAATCTGGGTTCAAGAGGTTAATTTGAGTAGAGAAATGTCAGCAGTCTAAAGTATCAGGAGGGACCTCTGAGTAGCTGCACACATCTCCAATTTTGCCAGTGATTCTAGAAAGGTCCGCTGTAGCTCTTGTGAGGTTTTTCAGAGAAACAACCGAGCTGGGGAAAACACACTTTAGCTTTTAGTATTGTGATTAGTATTCTGCATAGCTCGCTCCATCTGTAATATAAATAAAAGCATTGGTCAGTGTGACGAGTCCAGGCAAGTTCTCCGGGAGTTGTTGAACGTAAATGTGAAAATGCAGGAGAACGCTAACTGAATTAGAAGCAGATGAAGAAAGAAAAACTAGGACGTAACGAGAAGGTGAATGATTTTGACACCACAAAATACCCCCCCAGGAAACACTGAGCATCACTTGATGGTATACTTAACTATAACATTATAACAGCTTCCAGGGTCATGTTTTCCTTTAAGCTGCTGGAGATGTACTCGCTGCTATAGAAATGATTGTGGACACTGTAATTAAATGGCTAAAAAAGGCCTGTCTTCAAGGTAAATTTGGGCGTCTAGTTGGACAAAAAATTAAACTGAATAAAGCAAACACACAGCTCACAACAACCTGACAGTGACACACTATCCATTCTTTTCTGTGAGTGCCCACAATGTGTAAAAAGTTTTTTTTTTTTTTTTTCACCATCACAAAATGTTTTTACAGCACTTACTTGTGACAGCAAAAGCTGCTTACTGGACTATAATTCAGCACTGTTTGCGTGAAAGGGGATTATTTTTTTATTGAGATTTTCTTCAGCCGAGAGGTTTTTGTCCATCCATGTAAAAGGAATCCATAAAAAATGCATTTTCTCTTTTTCTTCTTCTGCTGCCCCCCCCCCCCCCCCCCCCGGAGTGATCTCTACCAGCCTAGCAAGTGAACTTTTACCTTCAGTTACCTCCTCTCATTTTTCTCAACATTTTGACGACTAATTTTAGCAAAAAATACCTCTTTTAAAGAAGCATGTATCTTGGGATTCTTTCTTTCTTTCTTTTTTTCGTGACACCTATTGTGAGTGTCAATCATTCCACTTTTGCATCGCTGCTGTGCGAAATTCTCTTCTTTGGCTCCTCTTTATCACCACAGTTTAAAGGGAAGAGCTTACATAATACTCAAGGTTCTTCATAACAATGGGGCCAGATGTATTTGTAGTCATAATAAAACTTTTTTCGTCAACAAACTCAGCTAATGCTTCAACTCTGAGCAAACTGGGGAATGCAGCAGCTCTTTACCATTGTTTTAACCGTTATATGCCTTAAAAAATTTAGGTCAGACTTTTGTTTTAAAGAGAAGGCGACTAATAAACGACATGGATTTAATGCATGGATTTGTCCGAACTAGGGATGCAGTAATTGTGAAATTCTGGGTCTATACTGATGTCTAAAATAACAATTTGGCAAAACCAATGGGCTTGCATTTTTTGTCTTTGTTATTTATTCGCCCTTTTGTGCCAGAAAAAAACCCAAGGAAATCTATTCTATAAAAAAACCTGCACTCTTTTAAAGTCATGAAGCCTTTTATACCCTCAATCATACAAATTTATGAAACAACCTTTAATATAACCTTGTTTCATCTTTTAAAAAACATCTTTCAAAAAATGACTGCCTCCAAAGCCTTTTTACGATACATAATATCTTATAATTACCTCTTTAAACATCAACAAATTTCTCCTTCAAATGACTTTATTTATTCAAGTTTAAAAAAAAATACTTTTTACAAGATGACATTGAACACATCATGATAGTATTATAATTTATCTTTGCCCAATACTCATTTTGACTGAACAGAGTTTGAAAACATCATCATGTAACTCAATGCAACCTCCGTTACGATGTTGTTCACAATGTAGTGTTAGAAGGAAAAACTATAGGGGGCGTCCCCTGATGATAGTGAGTTTACAACATCTTTTCATCCTGATGGCATCCCAGGGAGGATCTCTGTTAGATCCAGACAATTTTTCTATTGTCCTTGGAATGACAGGACGCCATTAGTCTCAACCCTGCTTGTTAGTCTGCGCAAAATCGATGTGACACAACAGAAAATCATCGGCCACTGCCATCTGTGAATGTCATTTTTATTGCCAATAGGCCGATGATAGTCGAACGCACCAAAGCACAGCCGATAAATTGGTGCATCTCTAGCAGTAGTTGCTACTGGTCTTTCAAACAGGGGATGCACACTTTAAGTTTATGTTGTTTATTAAATAGCGATGATGTGAAGGTGATGAAGGAGACTCCGCTGACACCATCGTGCTTGTATATAGAAAAGGTTTATTACAAGAAGTACAGCATCAAATCAAGCATCTAGATTACCTGAGAGAGTGTTCGAAGCCAATGTGAACTGCTCTGAAAAACAGCTCCAAGTACTCTGCCTATATAGAGTTCGGTTGTTTTTGTGAACTTTGAGACAAAATGTGACAGGTGACAGAAAGACAATCTAGATGGAATCCAACTTAACCTATCCAATCTATCCTTGACCTGGGCCATAATAAAGTCTCGACCTGGGCCCCTAACTGATCATAACAGACCCTGTCATCACATAACATGTGGCACGTCAGATACTACATTTACATCATAAAATCTGTCATATTGTAGTGAGGCAGTAACTTATAAGAGGAACATTTAATCAAAGTTTTTCAACCACACTCATGCCATAGAACCACAGCAAAACACACCTCAAAGATTTTCAGATGGGTTGTACAAACGGTGAAAATGAGCTATATCTCTTATGGAAATAAGGAACTCTGTCAGAAGACTCCACTCGCAAATATCCGCATGGGACTGAGCTCGAAATGCGACTGTGCCGGTGTGTATTTCCAAAGCGCTGTCAATCACAAAGGGGTTCAGCCTTTTAGACAATTTCTCCAATCATCATGCATACACCGAGCGTCCTCTCCCACCTACCGCTCCATTAGGTCCCAGGGAAGCTGAGACTTCCTGGAAGTGACGATTTTGTCGCATTTACCAATGACCGTGTCGCTTTGCTGCATGAAAAAAACCTGCTCAGCACTGTCTCATAGGAATGCTTGGAGGCTCCGCGTCCACCATGCTGACACGAGAATGTATGACAGGCAGGTAGCATTTGAAAACTGGTGATAAACAGCTGACGTTTGAACATGATAGTCATGATGTTAAATGCATCCTAGCGCATGTTTAATGCAGTGTAGATTCTTACTTTAATGTAAATTCAAAAGTGCATATTTGACCATTTCTTCTATGAAATTTTAGGGGAACTTCAGCCTCCCTTGTTGTCTCAGAGCAATCGCCGCTGCTCTCTAGTAACAACTGATGATACAGTACGTGGTACATTAATGTTTTAGTATAAAGATGACATTTTCCTTATCAGTACATCTTATGTCTGTGTATTGAGTGAACCTTAATGTAGTTTGAAAACTCTTAAGTATTTTATGTTTTAATCAATAGTATGAGTTTGCAGCAGCCCTTTGAGCAAAACCTCAGCTCCTCACCTGGCTTCTCTCGGGCTAATCTCCAAGCTCAAACAATCGATAGAGATTTTAAAACAGCTATTGCAGTTTTTCTTTCAGGACTGGCTGTGTTGTAGGCTTGTGGTTGTATGTAGTTCAAACAATCTGACCCAGACTTCTGTCAGTGAGAAAATAAAGTTTCATATTACAATGTTCTGTTAACGCCAGTGTAACCTTCTATCCTACATTTTGATGGCATAAAAACAGACAGAAAATGTCAGCATGTAATGGCTTTCTGTCCTCTCTTCCTCTCAGGGCCACCGCTCTGCTTTCTCTGTGACCTCCCTTACTGTACGAGTTTTTGCTTGGTTGCTGACAAAACCGGCTCACAAAAGCTGTGGAAGTGGTGTATTTTTGGATAAAGGTGCCAGACTGGACCCTATAGCAAATGACTGAGTGTGTTTTTTTTGCAAGTGCTGTCTATTTAAAGGACAGGATATGTTGCTGTCTGGAGGCTTCCCTGCAACTGCTACCTGCTGTGCTTTGTTCAGATTCAGACAGCATCACAGGAGGCTTATAGGTGAATGCTGAGAGGATCTGGATTTGTCCAAACTGTCAACAATCAACTCGTCATGTTTTTATAGAATCAAACGGGGTGTTAGGAGTGCAATGTAGCGTACATGTCCTAGTTTCTCAGAGTTCAGATTTTCACTGTTAATTCTTCTCTTTTCCAAGTTGGGGCGAAATTCGCCTTTAAATCGATGTGAAAGCTGGCAGATTGCACATGTCAGTGCGGGCGCCACGCCAGATAGATACTGTATGTTCAGTGTGTACAAAGAATGATGGCAAAAACATGTCTCCGCCAGAAATTTTTCAATTACTGTCACAAAAGATATCTTTACCGCACACACCCACACACACACACACAAGTACGTGCGCACTCCTCAGAAATTAATGCCACTTATTTAGCCTATGTCACATTACAAACTCCTAAGTGTGCCAGTGACAGAATAACCCAATTCATATTCATATGCAGGATAACACGCTTTTCATATTTTTAAGCCACCACATCCCCCCACAGGCAGCTCCAGTATGCTGTGAATACAAATGCCAGAACACACAGTATGCTGTAAAGACATTGAATTTCTCCGAGGCAATGGTGCCCTGTGAAATCTACTACTGACAGAATTTGACTTTTTACTGACTTTGGCTCAAGGAAAGTGGTTTGAGGAGATGGTTTCAATTTCATTGCCCACATGTGCAATCTTGCATGAGATGCAAGTATTGAATATCACTTTGGAGCAGATGGTGTATTATAGCCCCTCAGTGTGTGTCAACCACAGCATTCGATTTTGCCATTGGGTAAATCCTTCTGCTCAGCCTTACTGGAAATGTTGAACTGGTTCTGGTATGTCGCGCTTGTAAAATTATCTCTGCTGCACTTTGTTTACTGCATCATTGATGCTGTCGCCACTGCCCATAGCAAATTCTTCTTCACCTGCTTAGCAGAAGCACAGTGCATGTCTGATGAACTCAGTCCCCTCTTTCCAGACTAAGTTTAATGTGCTTTGGTGTGTGTGTGTGTGTGTGTGTGTGTAGTTTGAGACGTGTGCGTATGCATGTGTTTAATGAGCTGTTTGTTGACTGAATTCACGAGTCTGCCTTTAGTCGGCTCCTGTCTGTGTTGCCGCTGGGCCACCTGCCTTTTTCCTGCCTCCTTTCCTGGCTGCTCCTGAGAAGTCGAGATAAGGCCCACTGATGTTTGTCTGCTCCCTGGCAGATTACTGAGGCAGACAGGTACAAGGACTCTGGCAGACAGCTACTGTATACTGGAGGCCAAAGAAGAACTTGTTTTGGGATGCCTAAGCTGACCACAGCCCCAAATCCAGCCAGAACACCATCTGGCCTCTTTTATGAATGTGCTGTTGCTGCTCAGCTAATTACTGTTCAAAAAGACACATGTGAGTCAATGTGGGAAATATCTGGACACTTTGAACTAGGAACTTTAAACTATTGTTTATAATCAAAAATAACATGGCTGATTTTCCTCTTTTAAATATAATCAGTAAATCATAATTACATAAATGACAAATGTAATTTAGGTCAGAAGGTCATCAGCATTCCAGACACCCACTAGAAAAACTCTCCATCTTAAAGGCACTATATGTAAGAACTCTACAGCAAATAGTCGTAAAATCCTCCTAATATGTCACAGAGACTAAGGAATAATGTTAATATAACATACTGATCTCACTGACAACAATAGTACAGCCAGAATATTCGCATTTAAAAAACATTTTTGCAGTCTGCAAATCATGTTTATGTTTTGAATTTGTGTTTTGGCCTGTTGCGCCACCCACCGCCGTCTACCAGTCACGCAGTCAGTAGAGTCTCAGCATCAGTTACAGTTACAAATGAGCTACAGCAGCACGGCAAGCAGCATTAGCAGTGTCCCGGTACATAGCATTAGCAGTCTCCTCAGCTGTATCCCGGCAGCAGCGTTAGCAGCAGAGAAGCCAGACTTGATCGAACGGTCCACTGGAAAACCGAAGATCAAGGACGCGGCGACGCAGCCCTGCCACGGCAGCCACCCGTGGGCAAACAAATCAGTCTCCAGCGTGCCGCTGTCCAGCAGCCTCAAATCTGTAGGGGAGGGGGTCGGACACGACTCGCGGCAGTATTTTGAATTTAAGTGCAGTAACCGTTTTGGCCACATTCTTACATACAGCGCCTTTAAGATTTTATTTAACAGAATATTAAGATTCTTTGTTTGAAATCTAAATGGTATTTTCTGTGGACTAAAAAGAGGAAGTGGGATGAAATATTCACGTTCAATACATATCTTGTTTCAAGAAATTTCAAGAATCAAGTGTTGATTTTTTCTCGATTTTATTATGCCTCCACACCAGCCTTAGGCTTGATCAGAGGCATTATGTTTTCAGATTGTCCATCCAGTTGTCACTCTGTCCATTAGTCCATCACATTCTTGTGAATGTGAAATCTCAAGAGCGCGTGGAGGGAATTTCTTTAAATTTGGCACAAACGTCCAATTTGAGTTAAAAATGAAGTGATTAGAATTTGCTGGCCAAAGGTCAAACCTTGATGGCATTTCTTCAGATTTGGCACAAATGTACATTTGAACTCAAGGATGAACTGATTACAATTTGGTGGTGAAAGGTCAAGGTCACTGTGACCTTGTGTTCATCTTATTCTATTGAATGCAATATCTCAAGAAATCCTTGAGGGAATTCCATCAAATTTGGCAGAAATGTCCACTTGGAATAAAGAATGAACTGATTCAGAATTCATGGTCAAAGGTCAAAAGTCAAAGGTGAAGGTTACTGTGAGCTCACAAAACATTTTTGTTTTGGCCATAATTCAAAAATGTATAGGTTTAGTAGCACAAAATTTCACACAAATGTCTCACACGATAAAATGATGACATGATGACATTTTATATCCAAAAGGTCAAGGCAAATTTCACTGTGACGTCATAATGTTCTGCAGAAACACTTTTATGGCCATTACTTAACATCATAACTCAGGAACAGAGGGCGAGGCATTTCGTCAGAAACTCAATTTGTGATGCTAATCTTGGGTGTCCACCTTTAATCTGTGCTGGCTGTATAGATCTTCTGTGCTTTTTATTTTCTGTAGTAACCATTGTTACAAACTTGTTAAACTAGTGTCAATATGGGTTGCAATTGTTGTGTCTGTGCTGTGAAAGATGCAGTGTAAGCTGTAACTGTGTTGCTAAAAACAGGACCAGATGCTTATTATTTTTGAAAAGTTGCTAATGGAATGCTGATGGGGTTTCTCACGATGATGTCTTTCACTGATAGTTATGAGTAGACATTTAAAAAAAATAAATAAAACGAGGTATTTTATGCAGATGTGAGTGAATGATTAATTAGCTAAGGCTTTTCAAAAGAGACGACTTGAGGAAGAAAAATGGAAAAAAAATCAAGTGATCTGTGTGTGAGCATGCATGTGTGTGTGCCTTTCGTATGTTTAACCTTAGAGCACCGGGCTGTGAGCATTTAGGGTATGATTAAAGCAGATGCTGCGTGTGTAACTGCCTAATTAGCCCTTTTCTGCTTTTGTGAAGAACATTTCACAGTGATAGAATTACTGTACCTCGTAGTTCATCCACAGAGCTCAGGGTAGAGAGGGTAAGGATGGAGCTAAAATCAGCCCCTCCAGGATGTTGCAATCACAAGAATTACCACAATGTCAGCCAATCTCAGTGAATTCTGCGTGACCTTGCAATTTTGTCCAATCACCACAACTTTACTGCAAATTGACTGATTTAAAATAGGTAAAATCTCATTTCATTGCAGAGCTGCGCCGGCATATTGATTCGCACAGTCCCTCCTTGCCCCTCTCTCGTACTCTCTCTGTCTGTTTATCATGAGACTACTGATGTGGGAGTGTGAGATCCGCGCCTGGGACAGAGTCATACACTCAGTGATAGGGCCTAACGTTGCCCATATTAACAGGTTCAACAACAGAGTTGAGCAGCTTCCATGTCATTGTGAGATTGTTGGCAGTGTTCAACAGCTCAGCGTTGGATGTTAGCTGCTGCTGCTGTATTAGCTCGTGCTAACCGAGAGAGCAGGAGGAGACGGTCCTTCAGCACTGCAACAGCTGATTGTCGGTGATCGGTTGTTGCTGCCCAACCCCCTTGCCATCTCAAATAGATTTTGATTCTGTCGGAATTGCACTGAATGCTCATAATAATAGGCTAAGAATCTGAGAAAGCATTGCAACTATTTTAGCAATATTCACTTGCCCCTATGATTTTGATTTACAAAAGGAACCCAGACTGAAACAGAAGGCTGCAGCACTCCCCAAAGCAGCCCTTGAGATCCTGGAAGGACTGTTAAATGGTGTTTCTGGGAGGTTATCATCTGCATCACACCTTCGTGCCCCTGTACAATATAGAGGTGTGTTCTCTTCACTCTCCTGCTTGAAGGTCCTGCTCAGAAAAGAGTGGCTGAGAGAGTTTTAAAAAGTGTAAAAAGGTTGATGTGCGGCAGCAAAAGGGTCATAAAGGCAGGAGACAATGTAAAAGATGAATTAGGTGAAAGAGAGAATAAACTAAAGGGGTCAGGGAGTGAAAACAGGAATTATAGATGAATCACAGGGTTTGGAGCGCTTGTGTTCCCCTCTTAAGTATTATATTACAGACAAGGCTATTACCATGCTTAGTCCCTTTTATCAGACATTATGAGCTTATGTCGTAACAAAGCGCCCAACTCCAGCTCCCTGTTTGTGTTATTTAAAACTCCGGTGTTGGTGGATGACTGCTCGCTGTCTGCATCTCTCTCATGTGGACACATTTTGCCTCTTTGTGTTCATTGTTTCTGTTTGATTGACTCCTGTTTGATCAGAGCTGTTTAAATAGTTGTCTCAATATTTATGTGGCCAATTGTGAAGATGCCGTGTGATTGTGGCCCAACTGGCAGGATATAAATTGTTCACTGCTCCCCGCACCATGCGGTAGACAGGTCCTTCCACATGCCTGACAGCCCCACTGGAAAATGAAATTAGAGGAAAGGAGAGACGTACGAGCTGGAGCAGAGGACAAGGGATAATACATGATTCACACACAGTAAGCCTTGGCTGTGTAGCACATCGAATATACATGGGGGAGAAAGCGTAGAGGGGATCTGAGGGTTTAGAAAGAGTTAAGAAGCAGACTTTTACAAGGTGAAGTACAGCTTATGACGGGAGCTCAGAATGAATTAGACAGTATAAACTGCTACTGAGAGTCACTGACTGACAGATTAGCAGAATGACAAATGATTTATTTAAGAAAATCTCTGAAATAGTAGCACAGCTCTCTGTATTTGCATTTTGAAGTTGTAGAGCATACTGTACAGAGGCAGCGTCTGCTTAAAGGGATACTTTGCCAATTTTTAACCAACTTAACAATGTGGGTAGTATGTGTGAATGAACTATAGTAAACTTCCCTGCATCTTACCAGCACCTAGATCTTCCTGCTCATCTCTCAGCTTCAAATTTTCACTGGCTTTAGGGCTATTGCTTGAACTAGAGATTGTGCTTCCTCATTTTTGTGTGCCCTCCACCACAAACACAAAGAGTATAGAGAGCTGCCATCTTTCGCAAACTCACACCAAACTCAGATCAAACTGTAAAACTAGGCAGTGATGATGAAATATGAACCAATACTCTGTAACTGTATTGCCTATTTCTTGCCTAAAATGTCTACGGAAACATATTTTAGTGCGCTGTTTGGCTGTTGTATGAGAACTTGTGAACAGGAAGTGCGTGCGATACTGTTTCCTGTATTGTAGGCTTAATATACTGAGACCAAACAGTAAAACTAAGCAGTGATGATCCAATATAATAATAATCAAGATAATATAACTGCTTTGCCTTATATGTTTTCAGAAACATATTTTAACTCTTCGGACTGTTATTCAAGATTGTTTGTCACCAGCTGGCCGCCATATTGTGTATCGTGGGAAATTGCATTATGTCACCCACCAGCTGGAGCATTTATTGGTCCAGTGTGGTTAGGGAATACACCGATCCGATATCTGGATCGAATATCGGCCCCAATATCATCAAAATAGATGGATTGGGTATCGGAAATGCAACCTTTACCTGAAGCGATCCTTTCCCTTTAAATCTATTGCAATGCAAGCTATGTCATACGTCATGGAGCGAAGAAAGAGAATCTGCTGTGTGGAGGTATTTCACACTATTTCAACTGCTGTTGCACAGTTGTTTATTTTTGTTCAAAATAAATAGTCTTTTCTGTTCTCATGTAAAGGTATATAGCTTTTTAGGTCAACCATGGTATTGGATCGGTATCGGGTATTGGCTGATACTCAAAGCCACAGCATCGGGATTGGTATCGAAACTGAAAAAGCTGGACTGGTGCATCTCTAGCTGTGGTGCATTGCATTTTGGTACTTGTCGGTTTTGTACCTTTTAAAGAAAAGTGAATGCTACAACCCTTTTTCTCTGTTTCCTCTGGTCATGTAGCACCAATTTCAAAGGTATTTGCTTCTTTCTACGGCATAGACAGCCCAGTTCTATGAAAAGACCATATTTCCAGCACTGGAATACTTGTATAAGTCAGCTTTGACTCAGAAACGTGACTGTAGACAGACCACATGCTGTTTGAAAATGTTGACATAATGAACACCATTGAACTATTACGCAAAAGTTATGGAGTAACTTGCGTCAAAGAGTTTCGCCGCCTGGAACATCTGACGGAAAAAAGGGCACGCCAAAGAAACCACCTGAAATTCAACCCTAACACGTCTGAGATAAAAGAAACTTAAGTCATTACTCTAGGTGTAATTACCTGGTTTATCGGGTGATATATTTACTGCAATGATAGCAAACTTAAAGAGAATTGCATAGCATATGGGTGAAGGCTGGGGTTGCTTGTGGCGCTTTTCAGCTCGCAATCAGAGGCAGCATATGGCCGGTAAATAGCAGCCAGAAGTAGCAGTGGCAGTTAGACGTATAGAGCTCTGAGTATTCCAATAGACGGCCTTGTTACTGGAAAGAGATGTATGCTGTTTCAGTAAATATTCAGAATAAAACCATTGGATTGGATGCTGCAAAACTGCTTTGATTTAAGAGAGAGAGTTAGTGTTGGTTTTAGTTTGGTGTGAGGTTGAGTTGCTTCTATGTTACAGCTGGAAGGGGAGGGTGAAAAACTTTAGCAAACGCAGCATGTTACTCTTGTTAGACCCCATGATGATAGAGGCTTGTATGGATTTCATTCACACATTCATTACTTTTGTGTGAAAAAAGACCAAGCAGCATTTCTTCAACACTTCACCTTTGGCTGTTACACCGTGTATCCTGTTGTGCAGCCTGAGAACATGGAGCAATGATTTTTGTCAGCATTATTAACTGCTGCTGGGCTTTATCGGTGCACAGCGATGCATAATTGGAAAATCCAAACCCTTGAAACATAACCATAACGTCTTCTCCCCCACTTGCGTCACGGTTGTTTATGAATGTGCACTATCTAGTCTTGGGAGTATATAAAAGATTCACGGTTAAAGTCTGTGACACAAATCCACTCTCATAATTCACTGGTTTTGTTGATTTTATTCTGGTCGTATTTCTGTAAGTTGAGTCAATGGCCATGTCTTGCTTTACTGTGAAATACCATATTGCCTGTTGAATGGCAGTCAATATCCTCTACAGGTAATCTGCCTGAGATCAGAGACGGAGAGAAGGACAGGGAGAGATGGAGTAGTTTCGAGGAGTAGTAAAATTAAAGATAGAGAAGAAAGAGAGGACCAAGTGAGAGGAAAATTAAAGACCGTAGGTATGAAGAGCAGCAGAAGAGAATAAGAGATAATAAGGAGTAGAGAGAGGGGTTCAGAGCGCTGGAGGAGAGGAGACTGTCAGAGGATTTAGCAGGAGGAACTGAGGCAGGGAGTGAGAGATGATACCTCAGATATTAGAGACAGCATGAGAGGTAGAGAAGGAGTTTGATGAGTGAGTGCAGTGGGCAAAGTCACCGCAGCATCTCCAGATATGATCAGCGCGAGAATGAAGGGCAGCAGCGGGTAGAGAGGCTAGACGCGACAGCTGGCTCCAGCGGTGTGCGGCGAGGGGTGGTATTGTTTCAGCCTTTGTGGACGCGCTCCAATCCCATTTACAAATTGGAAGGACCACCAGTCACAGTCGCACGGAAACTGGCTGCTGTCAGTGGGTAAGCCGGCTGATGGATGGCACCACTTTGCTTGGCGGATCTAATGATAATGGGGCAGAAGAGGTCAGAGTTGGATTATGACTGCCTGGTGGCATGAAGACAGTGGGGCTGACAGTACTCTGTCTAGTTGATAAAACCACTGCGTTCCATTTCATTCTGCTGATAATTGACTGGTTATGGCTGGTTAGAGGTATTAATGAATCCAAAAATTGGATACACTTCCTAGGTCCAGATCTATTCTAAAACGTCCAAAGGGTACACAGAGTATGCTTTGTATGTGTGAGGTTATAATGCCTATTTAACACTGGGTTTAACTTATTCAATCTCCAGCCAGAAAATTGCTGCCTTGGTAGAAAATACCATCTGTACTTGTCAGAAGCACAACACATTACAAGAGAAGTGTTGGATTAGGAAATGACTGCAAGATACTTTAATTTGCCTTAATAACAAATTTTTGAGAAGCGCAATTTGAAACAATCTGTTTGAGACGACTGTGAGCAAGGAATTTCAGTCAGCTGTGCTCCTTGTCATAAGGGGAATGGAGCACACACACACACACACACACACACACACACACACACACAGAGTAGCCAGGCACAGCTTAGTGCACACAGAGCAGCGAGAGGATTTGTCTTGCGACTTTGGTTCTGTCACAGTCTGAGTACGCCTGAGATGCATACTGTTAAAACTAGAGCTGATCTAGAGCTATACAGCTGATTCCTCTGGTATTTTAGGGAACAGGTACTCCCTTAGTCTGGTGTGGTATGACACTGGAATTATCTACCACCTGGTATTTTATGCTGCTGAAGAGCCTGCTGTGAATCGAGGTGTCTGATACGATCATCTCTAGTCACCTATTTCAGCACCAGGGGTGTAACTGCACGATTTCCAGGATTTGTTAGGTAATGTGCCTCAGCTTTGGAGGCAAGGTTTGGCACGTTGGCAGTACAGCACAGAAACAAAAGACACACATTTTTGTCATGTGTTCTGTAAAATGAAAACAAATAATGGCTCACTGGACATTAAAATCCCCCCCAAATTATCATTAGAATATCAATTACTCACCCTGTGTTACCTGTCATTGTTGAAGAAAACTGTTTTTCTTGCATGCATCCAAGGTGAGGAAGAATCCAAAAATGGAAAAAAGTCTTGATGAACTGAAGCAAAGGGTGATCGCATTTAACAACAGCAAAACTATATCAAACAGAAACTTTCACACAGCTCGTCCAGTATAATCCATTTCTCATTTGTTCAGTCGGATGCTCAGTACTTCACAAATACATGCATATTTGCTAAAACCTTACTCTTTTAGACACTGTGAAACATGAGCAGTGAGTCAGTGTGTGAGACTGTTGAGTGTTTTAAATCAAAGTTGTAGTGAAAATGCCTGTGTGTGGGATGAATAAATAAGATTTGGATTACTTAACGTCAGTTTATCAGATTTTCTTTTTTCGTTTTTGGATTCTTCGTTCACTGTGGAGGCATGCAAGAAAAACAAATTCAAGGTAACGCAGGGTGAGTAATTGACATTTTGGGGATGGAGTATTCTTTTAAAAGTGAAACTACAAAAACATTGGCAAGGAGGAAACAATGTCAAAATGTCAGCAATGCTCCATGCTCCTTAAAAATGTCCATTGAGACAAGTACAACACATGTTTACTCAACCACAATCAACAGTTATAGTCAGCAGTTTATGGAGTGCAGTTTTTAGGTTATGACATGCAACTCAACAGATTTGCTTAAGTATTATTCTTATTCAACAGGGTGTCATGAACTGAAAAAAGTCGTGTACAAATGTTAACATCATTTACCCATGGAAAGTTTTATTTCTGTACTTTTATTGTTGCTTTCAGCTGGCTCCCATAAAGCCTAAGGCTCTTGTCATTTCAAGACCAAATGCAACACAATGCTTGCCTTTGGAACTGTAAGCTAATACTGTTACACATTAATTTAGCCTCCAGAACCCTCTCAACTCTTAATAAACAAGGAGCGCGTTTGTATTCAACCCTGTCACAGTCCATGCTGTATAGTGAATGGGGAGTTGGGATGAATGAGCACAGCTCTTGCGCCATATTTCTGTCCTCGTTGGGCTTTTAGTTTCCACTGAGCCGTGAACAGCTCTCCCATGACAGCACAGGTAGAGAGCATCTGCAAATGGCAAAGAGACAATTTGCTGTTAAATAACCCCAGTGTTTGCATGTGAGTGACAGGTCCTTATCAGAGCTCCCGCCGGCTGATCAAAGTTGAAAGGGGGTCAGGCTGAATTAAAGACTAGCTAATTAAAATGTCCAGGGAACATGCCAGCGCTCATTTCATTTATCTCCTCCAGCTCAGTTGGGGAGAGCAAGAGAGAGGTGAGATGTGGGAGAAGTGCGGAAAAAGAATAAAGGTGTGTTGAACCTCATCTGATACTGGAGGGTGGATCGTTAAACAGTCTCTCTGTGTGTTCCGGAACAATCAGAGATGTGTTTTTTCATGATCTCCTGGTTTAAAGGTCCCTCCTCTGTGTGAGTTGATAGGTAGATGCGGCTTTAAGCAGATGCTATTGGTAGGAGTTTGGTGAGAGTTTGTTCACCTGAAAGCAGAGTGGTGTAGATGGATGGATGGAGGCCTCAGGCAAAGAAGCAAAGCATGTAATAGGACATCCATAAAAGGCCTTTTTTGTTTTAAGCCTGCACTCACTTTGTCTCCGTGGCATGGCCTCTCGCAAATCTCCCATTTTCACTACCTGAGCGTCCTGGGTTGGTGGTGGTGGTGGTGTGTGTGTGTGTGTGTGTGTGTGTGTGTGTGTGTGTGTGTGTGTGGGGTGGGGGGGGTGGGGGGGGGGGGGTTGCATGTGTGTATGTATATGTGTAGGGGATTGAAGCTGTTTCTCAGATGGTATAAAAATCACTCTAAGATCTACTGTATAGACTCTACCCTGTGGTTGTGTTTTTCTCTCAGGAGGGTTTTGGGCTTTTTAAAACCAAATGATGCATTCACACACAGTGTGGAAAGAATCTTTGCTAGAGGATATTGTTGGCTGTGTTAGAAAGAGATAGAAAATGTCTGAGTCTTTTTTGGGTTGGCACTATGGTGCAGTGGTTAGCATTGTCACCTCACAGCAAGAGAGTTCCTGGTTTGAAGCCAGGGTGGGGGGTTCAAATTCATCATGGGGGAGCTGTGTGGAGTTTACATGTTCTCCCTGTGTCAGCGTGGGTTTTCCATGGCTTCTCCGGCTTCCTCCCACAGTCCAAAGACACGCAGGTTAATTGTTGACTCTAAGTTGCCCATAGATGTGAATGTGAGTGTGAATGGTTGTTTGTCTCTATGTGTCAGCCCTGTGATAATCTGGCAACCTGTCCAGGATGTACCCCGCCTCTCCTTATATATCCTATTTTTTTTTTTTTTTATCTTCAAAACATCCCAATGTCAAACAAAATATGATCGGAAGGAAAATCTCCCATGTCACAGAAATTTGAGAGACCCTACATCGTAGTCTAGACCATCTAAACCAACACCAAGTCCAGAATGTATCGAGCCTGAGTCAAGACCAGATCCACATTCCCATATAAACAGTCACAGATAACAAATGAGAATTCCTCTTCATTTACCTCTGTAATCACCGTACTGTATCTATATGTGTATATATAAGTGTACCATGCCAAATGCCTTGAGTAGTGGTTGGCAACCTTTACTATCAAAAGAGCCATTTTTGGCCAAAAAAGAGTTATAATGTTAACATATTTGAGCCATGTAATAAAGGTAACACAGCCTTTTAGGTTGACTTTAGCCTATCAACATTACTAATAGATCTAAATGAGCATTCATTAATATGTTTTAGCACCAGGTGGCCATTCTTCATTTGGATATTTTTGATTATTTGGTACTTAACTGATGAAAGCAAACAAATTTGTCCATGCACTATTAAATTCTCTATTTTCTCCTGAGACTGTTCCCTTTTTGGATTTGGAGGCCCATCTCGGAAGACTTTGTGACCTCCCTGCAGTTGTGGTCTTGAAGTCAAAATCCCAAGTCCTCTTTGTCTGAAACCGAGACAAGAGCAAGTCAAAATGTAGTTGAGTCCGAGACAAGATTGAGACCAGTCTCAAGTAATACAACACAGAACATTACTGTTGTATTTGTCTTATTTACAGCTGAAATGATTAGCTGATTAATTAACTAGTTGTCAGAAAAGTAATCTTTTATGTATTACTGTTTTAATTAATTGTTTAATTGGAAAATAATGAGCTGATTAGTTGCGACCCCAGTGTCTCAGAAATAAATCTCCAACTTTGAATTCCAGCATACTGATGAAGAGGGTTGCACTTGGCGTTTCAAACAACCATGAAAATCTGCTCAGAAAATAGAAAATAACACTCGAGCAATAATGCCAATGTACTGTGGGAGTAAGAGCCTGTGCCATCAGGTTGTCTAATAATCTAAGTGTGTGTGTTCTTTCACACCACAGTTTTTGTTGTGAAGGTGTCTGAGGCTGACTGACACTGAGAGCGAATCAGCCTAATGAGATGCCATGTTGCTCTGTGGAAATGATTACCTCAGGAGGAGAGGCATTAGATTGATGAGGGAAGTCTTTGCCTCTGTCCCTGAGATGCACCAGTGCCTCCACCACCACCACCGCCACCACACCATTTAGACAGAGACGAGTCACTCCCTCTCAACCCAAATGACCCATAACACTTGCTCGGAGAGTTTAGAAACAAAAAGGAAAAATCTGTACCCTACCACCCCAGCTTTAAGTGACAAAATCAATTTAGGTATTGCGCTGCTTTCCTAGAAGCTCAGTTTCTTAATGTCATCAGTCACAGCTTGCCTCTGCACATGCTGATCACCATGGTAACCTGATATCACTCCCGACTCCTGGGGCAATATCTGTATAGACCTCTCTGAGCCCAGTTGGCTTAAATGGATTGAACTTCTTTTTTTAATGCCAGCAAGGAATTTAAGGTGTAAAATAAAGATGTGCCACACACCACAAATTAAGGCGTGTCTCTCCTCTAAAAATTTAATGCTGATTAATTGATATCTGAGGTTATTGATGCAATAAAGGATGATTGCTGAATGTCCCATTTGTTACTGTTTGGCCCAACCTTCTAAGTGTGATTGCCTCCAAGGAGGCTCAGAGACCCATTAATCAGGACTTGGTTGATCGCTTCTCGGGTCAGCAGTGATGTGAGGGGGAAGCTCCTGGAGGTGAATGCAGCAGCGGTTTAATAGCTCACAGTGGACAAGCCGTGAAGCCAGCAGATTGCAACAGTAGTATTAGTAGTACTTGTGTGCTGCTCTGGAGTACTTATCTGAATTCTGCCAGTGCACGCAGACTTGTGATGAGATTTTGGATCTCATTTTCATATTTCACTCCATCCATACATTTTTTAAACCCCTGCTCCCCACTAACTCTGTTTTACAATCAGTAGAGACAAGTTAATAGATGTTAAATGATGATATTAGAATGTACTATTTGAGCTTTTTAGTGCGGACATCAATTAGATTGATTATGAGGACAGGTCGAGTAATTGTCAGCAGCATTATCCCCAAGACTAATCATGACTCTGACTTTAGATGGAGTCTGACATCAGTGGAGTGGGTGGTGGTTGGATGCTGACATCACCTTCAAGAGCTGTAAGCAGAGCACAACAGTGTACTAATTGGATTTATGACAAGGGATTGTGATTAGTGATTGAGAGGAATGGTAGCTGCAGGGTGCAGCTAGGCCGAGTGTGTTGAGCAGAGGCGGAGCCCCTGCCTCCCTGTCATTTCGTATTTCAAGTTGTGAATCCCTTGTGTGGAGCTCGACAAAATGACAGGAAGTATTGAGGTAAAGTTCTTAAATGTGATCTGTCTTTTGATCTGGTTGTTTTTCCTGTTTTCATAGTTATTTTGTGTCTTTGCATCTCTTTGTGATTTTTTTTTTTTTTTTTTGCATCTTGTTGTGGTCATTGTAAGTCTCTTACTGGTCAGCACACATTGGGAGGTGGCAGTAGCTCAGCCCATAGGGTCTTGGCTTGAGAACTGGAGGGTTGCCGGTTCAAGTCCCATATGGACCAAGCATGGCACATAAACTGGTCACTGGAAAGGTGCCATTTCGCCTCCTGGGCACTTAATCCCCAACTACTCAGGGCGCCTGTCCACGGCAGCCCCCTCACTCTGACATCTCTCCATTTAATGCATGTATAGGTCCTGTTTGTGCATTTGTGTGTACTTCAGGCCTGTGTGTATATGATGGCACAGTGACAAACTATGGATTTACCCTCAGGGTTTAATAAAATATATCTTCTTCATTTGAGTGACATTCTGTAGGTAAAGGGGGACCTTGACACTTTTCAGGTTTGGGCCTGTTCAGTAGTCCATTAGTGATGCAGAATCTGTGGATGATGGGACAAGATTTTGGTACTGGTGTCCGCTTGTAGTCCAAGTAGTATTGACCAACCATGTTTGAGTAGCAGGTAAACTGTCCATGTGGAGAACAGAGGAGGCAAAAGGCATTGGCCAAAATACAATCACAGAACACCTCGACCACTGTCTGATAGAGAGTTAGCTTTTTATTAGCTCTTTTAATTTGTTTGCATTATGTGCAGATATCTGTTTGTAGAGATTTGCAGAAACGGCCGGCACATGAAAGAGGGAGTCTGGGCTGTTATATGCACTGGCTGTGCTAGAGCCCTCGATATATTGGCTGTTTCTCACAGAGGCTTATCACTTTCAGATCGATAGCACATAGGTTCAGAGAGTGTGTGATCTGTGACACTGTAGATTTATTGTAAATAGCTGTAAAATGCAGGATTTTATTTTAACTGTGACATAAAACTTAAATTACATTCAGCCTCTGCACCAGTCAAGCATTATAAGCGATCTTAATCTCCAACAACTAGTGAACTGTTTATCTGCCCACAGGTGAGGCAGATTGCGGTACGTGTTTGCGATGCCTGTCAGCCTTGCAGAGATCAATCTGGCTAAACTTTAAGACTTACTCAGTGGTGTGAAGTGAAGCTGTAAAGAGTTGTCTGTTAGATTTTAAAGTGACAGGATGATAGAGGAAAGTATATGACTAGATAAGAGCCAAGAGGTGTGGCTGAGGGAGAGTAATGAATGAAAGTGCAGAGGAGACTGAATGAAGACGTCTTCCTGATTGAACTTTTGCTAAGCTCCATTTAACAACTGCTGTACCCACCACTGGTAGAGCATCAACAGACCATATGCATCTGTTACTCATGAGCAAAATGACCCTGAAACTCTGGAGTTTATTAAGCGGAATGACTTCAAGGTAATAAATTGCCATCCTGCTGCATACCTCACAAACAGTTTAGAACTATACAGTGTATAAACACAATGTGTGCATGGAAAACATGGCTGAAAGACTGTGGCTGCAGGGATGTGCACAGGTAGTTGCTATAGTTGCTCCTCTTTGTTTAATTTTTTAGCTACGCGGCAAGACAGTACTAACACATCCCACCTTAGGGGTACAGCAACCTCTCTTCACTGTTACGCATGCGGGCACTCACTCTCTCTTGTGCATCACTCATACCTGTCCCCACAAAACAAGGGCAGGTAGGAGCCAATTAGCTCATAACCAAGGGAACACAATGACTCCACTTAAGCACCACACATGAAAATACAGATGTAGTTTTTTGTATTCTAGTACATATCCTTACATACAAAGCTAGTTAAAGCCTACTCCCGTCGAATTCTTTGGCTTCACCAACAATTATTGAGATGCTTTAAAGTAAGGCAAGCACTATATAGTAGTGGATAGTTTCATTGTTCTTTGAAGAAATTTATTCAGTTGTAAACACTTGACAGAGCATTTTCCACAAAAAAAAGGTATTTGCAGTTGGCTGAACGCTTAATTTAGACAAGTGACATAAATGCATAAATAAAAGCAGTCACTCAAAATATCTGTCCATGACCTTGTGTGGTTGTACCGGCCAGCTTTCAATTGAGAACATGTAACTGTATGACTTAGACAGATGTCGTGAGCGGCTGTGGCTTAGAGGTAAAGAGGGTCACCCACTAATTGGAAGATTGGTGGTTCGGACCCAGGTTCCTCCAGCCCACGTATCAATCTATCCTTGGGCAAGATGGCTGTTCCATTGGTGTGTGAGTGCAAGTGAATGGTTACTGAGTAGCAGGTGGCACCTTGTTTGGTAGCCTTGGCCACCTGTATGTGAATGGGTAAAACTGCCTTGAGTGGTCAGAAGACTAGAAAAGCGTTATACATTTACCTTTTACCCTGTTTTCCTTAAAGATGCTATATGTTTAATGTGAATCAATAAAGTGTGCATGTATAAGTATATATACATATATAAATAATTTAAATAGAATCACTACATGCTGATTTTTCATCTATAATTCATGCCGCTTGGTTATGTATGTTCACTACACCTCAGGTTGATGTGGTCAGACATGTTAGGCACAGTTGACTGTAGCAGCTATTCATTTTAATTAATATATGAGGGTCATACATTGATTGCCCACTGCGTGACCCATTAGTGGTTAAGTATGAGGCTAAACCCCATGGCTGGTTATTCAGAGTGGAGTGGACACTTAAGCCGCCTGCGTTCTAGTGGTTTTCTATTCTGACTGTACACGATCTCACTTAGCATGCTGATCCAGCTGTGGAGTGGATCTTTGGGGAGACGGGAGGCAGTGCACTGAGGCCAAAGCTTAACTCTGGGATTTGATACTTTACCTTCTCTTGAGTGTGCTCACTCTGTATTGATACTACATATAGTATATGTTTTGAAACATTCTGCTCGGGGCGCTTATTAGCGTCAACATCTTTATCAAGGAAATGTGCTAATGCATCAGCCACAATCTCCTTTCTTCATATCCAAATGAGATCAGTGGTGAAGTAATCCTTGAAAAGTGCCTTATCTTTCCAGGTTTCGACTATATCTAATATTTGATCACAGCTTTAAGAGCTGTGACTTAAAAAAAAGAAATTCAGTGACCTATATAGCATCATATTTACATGGAGACACCAAGATTCAAAGTCAAAGATCTTGCAAGATACCAGTCTGAGCTGAGCTTTACTTAAAATAGCCCATACACTAATTAAAATGTGCTTGTTTCAGCAGATTAGACTCATGCCATGGCCCTGGCAAGGACATTGTGTTTGTGTTGTTTGGCAGGAAACATACTGGTGCTATATATGGATGTTGCAATAGATTACCACAAATGCATTTAGTACTAACTGACTTTGACAGTTTTTCACCTGAAGTAGTGCTTCTTTAAGAAGGCCAACCAATGCCTTTTCTTTTTAAGGAAGCAGAGGAATTTTGATGTTGATAGGAGAATCATGAAATTGTTCTGTTCTGCTTTTATTGAGTCCGTTCTTTCTTTCAACATTGTCTATTGGTTTGGTAATCTGAGCTTTGAAGACAAGAACGAGTTGGAAGATCTGATCACGAGTGTTACTTTTAATAACCTACAGCATCTGTGTGAAGCGAGGGTCACCTCTAAAGCTCGGTCTATTGTCTGAGATTCTCAACATCACCTCCATGTCCAGAGTTTCAGATGCTTCCATCAGGTTGGAGGTTTTGCTTCTTTAAATGTAGCACTTAGCGTTACAGATCGTCCTTTGTACCGTCTGCTATCGCTTATCTAAACCAGCAGTGACCACTAATTGTCTATGATTGTGTGTGATAGTGGCAGCACAGTGGTGTAGTGGTTAGCACTGTCGCCTCACAGCAAGAGGGATCCTGGTTCAATCCCAGAAGGGAGCCCTTCTGTATGGAGTTTGCATGTTTTCCCTGAGTCAGTGTGGGTTTTCTCCAGGTACTCCAGCTTCCTCCCACAGTCCAAAGACATCTAAGTTAATTGGTGACTCTAAATTGCCTGTAGGTGTGAATGGTTGTCTGTCTCTATGTGTCAGCCCTGTGATAGTCAGGTGACCTGTCCAGGATGTACCCCACCTCTTGCCCAATGTCAGCAGGGATAGGCTCCAGCCCCCCCGCGACCCTCAAGAGGATAAGTGGTTACGAAAATGGATGGATGTGTGTGATAGTGGATACCGTGTGTTGTGTATTGTATTGTCTCTTTTGTTGTACTCATGAATACTGTCTGTATCTCAAATTGCCCGTCTGGGACATTAAAGTTTACCTTACCTTACCTCCTCTCAGTTTAGGCTTATTGTGCGGACATTGTCTTTTGACTCCGCGAATGGCAATATTGGATGATCTGTCGGTTGGTCAGTCAGTCCGTCCATCGGAAGCTCATGAACTGATATTAGAATAAGGGGAAATGGGAAATTGTATGTATAGAAAGCAGCAAAGAGCTGTTGCTTACATGGCATAGTAACGTAATAGTTGTAGCAATAGAGAAAAAAACTTGTCTTCCAATTCTAAGTTTAAAAATTGCTGTTCTGAGAGAGACAAATAATAAGTATCAATCATTTTCCCATTTTTTTCTTCCATCAACAGCACATTTTGTACATAATAGATGACAGGGGCCCTTTCACTTCAATTCTAAAATTGAATGAGTCAGTCTACGATGCTGTATGGTGACAGTCAGATTCGAATGTTTTCAGAAGTGAGACAAGTCATCTCTTGAAAGCACTTTTTCATTCCGTTCTGTATGTTTCGTGCCAAACAACACAGACACAGTGTCCTTGAGCTCCAAAGTTTCTCAGGTGAACAAAGGCATGAGATCTCTCTCTGATACATTAGCCTTCATATCCCCTCTTCGCTCTCTCCCTGACTCTTGTTGCGTCTCTCTTTCTCTCTCTCTGACACTTTGGGTCTTTGTTTTTCCTCGTCTCTCCTACGCAAACACATACACTCAGCTCTCTGTTTCCAAATCCCACTGCTATTTATAGAGAATATGTGTTCCCAAAAGTTTCTTCAGCATGTTAAGCAAGGTTTAGAGGTTTCACTGTCACTCTGAGCATAATACAGTTCTAGCTAATAATCAACAGCACCTTGAGCTCTCAACAGTTGATAGCTTTCTACAAATTACAGCTGAACACTAGCTAGCTACCAAGGTCATCCACAGTGAAACTATTCATCAGTAAATTAATTGTATAATTTAAATTCACCTTGAGTGACAACATTTTGTGTAGTGCTTTTAGCAGTGTCTGTAGTGTACTGTGTGTACAGTATTGAACAGAATGGATTAAGACCATTACATTTGTCACACTGCTTCTTTAGCATTGAGTATCTCAACATTAGGGAACTGGCATTCTGACCACCACAGAGTACATTGGCACAAAGACCTGGCATTAATTCAGAGCTCTGAGAGGATTTCTAATCCTTTATTGGATATCTCCATTTATTTAGAATCACACTTAATTATTTTTCTAGTCTCACACTTATATAACATGTGAAAAGAGCTTTGCCTAAACCACATTTTGTTTTCATAATGAAATAAATGCACATTTATCTACATAATATTTGTCTTCATAACAACCAACACTGCTTGGTTTGGGTCATGTTTTTGTGAGGTTGGTTGTCTACATTATTAAATTAACATGCATAAAAAAAATATATTGACATGCACTCAATAAACACTAAAAAGGTGAGTGTTTGTGCTGGCAGCGGATGTCAACTGCAAATTAACTTTTTCTAATTTTAGAGAGGTCTTAAATATTAGAGTGAACTTATTTTCTGCCTCAAAATAGTCACTTTAGTCATGGATTAAAAGAAAAGAAGGCCATGGCCTTCAGGTGTGTTTGCCCCTCCTACCCTCAGATTTTTATATCCTTGGCCATCATTTCTATTAGTTATGATAACATGTCACCCATCAAATATGATTGCAGAGATCTGAGAAAATTGTGACACCGCTAGACACATGTTTAATTTTGGATCCCCTCCACAGGAGAGCAACACAAGCTCTCACACACACCATTTAAAAAAATGCCCTATTCAATCCAATTATCACAATCTTATTATTTGTAGCTAAAGATAAGTGAACATAATAAAAGGCGACAATTACATCCTAAAACTACAAGAAGGACAATGAACATTGAGATAGGAGACAATTGTGCAAAATGTAATGGACGGCTACGATAAACAGTTTCGATAATAACTTCAAGTTAACTTTTGTTTGGTCTTTTAGGAAGTTAAGTTTATGGTATGGTTGAAATATGGCCTTGTTACAACTAGTGTGATTGTGAGCAGCCAATTCCTCTAATGCTGTGTCTATCAGAATTGGCATGTTACCGTATCTCTACAAGTAATCCTGTAAGCAAAATGCTAGCACAACAAAGAGGACTCATAGCCAAAGCTATGAATATGATAATGTGTTAAAGATTAAGTGGGAGTTTATTGAAAAGACCCTTCACATCCCCATCACGCTAATTCTGCAGTAAAAGCTTAATAGTGAGGAGCCATCCCACACAATAAAAGCATCTTCCTGCGTTTTAATTTCTTCTCATGACAGATTTTAGGCATGTCACTGATACCACTTAATATGTCCTTCAATATGTTTTCATCAAAACACAGACTGTACAAGTATTCAAACATCCCTATTACAGTTTAGAGAGCCTGCATGATGAATGTTGGACTGTGGGATAAATCAAATCATCTAAATGATGGCATCCACAGAGTTAATATGAACACTGTCCATGACCATTAGCTCCATAGTTGCTGAAATCGGCATGTTCAATCAAGACCCAATTTAAAAATTGATTGACTTCCTCTTCCTCTGTGTGTGAATCAGCATTGTCATCCGTCTCTGCCAGGTTATCTCTCCTCTGAGTTCATGTTAGGCTGCCGCTGACCTCCACATATGAAGCACTGTATGAAAGACTGAACCGAGGGGCTGCCATTAACAGGAGGAAAGAGGTGAAAGAAATGAGGCAATAACAATAGAGTGTGGGAGCATGTGGGGCGGCGCAGCCAAGGGACATATGGAGAGACAAAGAGACAAAAAAGGAGAGCGGTGTCTTTTCTTCGTGGCAAATGGATCCCATTCTCACTCTCCCTGAGCAACAGTGTCCATGCTGTTGCAAACAAACTGCCATCTCTTTGTGCCTGCGTCTCTATGTAATTGCACCCCTGCCTCTTTTTTCACACTGGCCAGATTTATCCTGGCTGTAAGTCTCACCAATGCAGCACTATCTGCGAGTCTCTGCCGCTCCCTCGAGATGACTCGTTCCCCCATCAGCGCAACAGTGGCAGTCCACTGTGGGGGGAACTGTCTCAGTTCCTACACCTGGATAGAAATAGATGTTAACACATACTCACAGACAAGTACTTCCATTGCTACCTAAAGTGACAAGTGGATTAATCATAATAGTTACTTGATGGCGGTACCTTTTTACACCTGTGCATGTAGGATTGTGTGTTTTGCCAGCAGTCGCAACAGAGACAGAAATAAATCAGAGATCGGAGGAATTTGTGGGACGGGGCTGGGGAGCAGGAAATAGAAGCAATGATCGAATCCTGGGGGGCTGTTCAGGACAGGATATTACTATTATGACTTGAGTGGCTGTTCTGTGGGAGGTTTTAAGGCTGTAGTTGGACTGATTGACTAAGGATGTGGCTCGGTTGCAAAGAGGTTTCCTGGGACTTGCCTAAGGTTGAATCAATGGCTGGGGTTGCAGATGGGCATTGTGGGTATGTGCTGGGGCTGAGGCTGTAGTGAGAGGATTTGCTGGTCCCTGCAGTATGTCTGTTTACTCTGCTGTTCTGTTGAATAGTTGAGGGAAATGATGGAGGAGTGCTGTTTGACGGAGCACTGTTATGCCTCAGTTAGCACTTTGGTAACCTCACAGCCACTGCACTGCAGCAGACCCACTGATGGATGGTGCACACTTGCTTTGAATTATCTTACTTTGACATTATGCTCATACTTCGATTACATTGATCTAGTGTTTAGTTTTTAGCATAGACTGTTAGAAGGAATGGATGTAGCTACTGTGATTGGTTGACAGACTCCTGTTTTGAAGTTTGGCAAATCGGCCTTCACTATTGTGGTTTTTTGGAGCCAATGGTGATCATATTTGGACAAGAGGGTCAGGCTGGATCTGACTCATAGACCTCGCAGACAGCCTGTCACTCAAGTGGCCCTGCCCTTAAGTATGTTTAACTTTAAGCTTTAATGAAATGTAAACAGGTGAGTTGTATAAATATTCACCCCATGTACAGTTGTCATGGATGTTTAAATTAGCTACCAGGCTGTTAACATGTTTATTTGTGCTGTAAAGTTGGTCATTATAACATAGGTTTCTACAGGGATTGACTAGGGCCAGCCTCAAGTGGCCATTCAAGGAAGTGCACTTCATGCTTTGGCTTCATTTTTCAGTCCCGGAGGTTGCTGCTTGGTTTTAGACTGTAATATCTCAACAACAATTGGTTTGATTGCCATGAAATTACTTACTTTTTCAATCCTGTGATGCGTCATTTATGCCACCAGCAGGTCAGAACCTTCACTTATCCTGTGAAATATCTCAACATCTACTCAATGGATTGGCACAAATTTCTGTACAGACATTGGTTCTCAGATGATTAATCCAAATGACTTTGGCGATCTCTTGTCTTTTGAATAAAATATCTCAACAACTACAGTGTAGATAGCCCTGAAATTTGATATACACATTCATCTTTAACTAGCAATTCTCTAATGACTCCCACACGTCTCATTTAGCACCAGCATCAGGCCTTATTGTTGAGGTACTGCCTCACAGAGTTGTTACTATGGCTGTAGTCTCTTTATCTTTAATTTAAAGTTTAAATGCTGTGCTTAAAGGAGCAGTGTGTAGCATTCATAGAATTTAGTGGCATCTAGCAGTAAGGACTGCAGATTGCAACCAGCTGAAACCTCTCACGTGTGTGCAGCATGAACTCCTAGGTAGGAGTCCTTCAGTGTTTTTTGTTCAGGAGGTTTTTAGCAGGAGGTGAATTATCTACAGAGGTCGTTTTCCCTCCCAAACAAATAGACCAGGTAAATAAACCTGTAAACACACTGAGTAAAGCAGTTTCATGTTACAAATAAGTGTTTCTCCGACACTGTTCGGCTTGTCACAGCTTGGCAGCTAGCTCAGCACCTACTGGTGTGCTCGCCTTTCATCTCTAATAACTTAACAGTCAGACGTTCAGGAGGTTTTTACTGGGAGCCGAATAATCCACAGTGGTCTTTTCTTGGAGCCAATGGAGCCAGTGATTTAAACTACTAAAAACTCTGAAGAGAGCAGTTTCACTTTAAAAATCTGTGTTTTTCCTATGCTGATTGGCTCATTGCAATAGGGCTGCTAACTAAGACGGCCCATGTGAAAAAGCAAATGGCCCGATCTAGAGCCAGTGTTTGGTTCATCGGTTCTGTGCTACTGTGCTACTGTTCTGTGTATTTTTACCAATATATCCCCCTAAATCCTGCACACTGGACCTTTAAGACAAAATACAAATCCATACTTTTCTTCTGCAGGATGCTACAGTAGCCTGTCTGCTGGCCTCAGTAAGTTATTTGCTAGAAAGACCAACTGCTGAAGTCTAGCCATGACTTTACAGAGTTTATATCATCAGTGTGAATGTCTCTTGGGGTGAAACCAGCCTGCTTTATGCCATTACTGTAGTCCATTCCCACATTTCTTTACCTGTTGGTTCTATACTTTATCTTTCTTTTTGACAGAACTACTTTACGGCTCCAGTGCACCTAATTTATATAGTCAGTGGCATGGCATTCATACATTTTCCATCTGAGTCTGTACCAATATTCCAAACTGATTTCCATGCTGCCCGGCAGAAACCTGTGCTACAGAGAAAGCACTAGCAGCTAGACCAAGGCGTTTCGAGAAAATGAGTGTTCCATTATTTATGCTCCCCTCGCTAACTTTATGATGCCGTTAGGTGGTCATGCTGTTGTCCTCTGTCTCCTTTTATTAGCTGTGGTTCACCGCTGCATTTTAATGGATACGTCAAAGAATGAAGTTTCCTCGTGGCAATGTAGCAAAGAGCCCCTTTCTCAGGCTCAGTGAAACAAAGGGATAGATGGTGCACATCATAAGATGGGAGCACAGTCTTAATGAGTTTGGTTTGTGTGCCTGCCAGAGTCCAACACTGAATGTGTACTATTTTACCAGCTAAGCACTTTTTACCAGTATTGGTCTGAAAGCGGCAGTGGCTTGAGTTTTACTGACATCGACTGTGTTTGTATAGTAATTTCACCATAGAGGCCTTCTTTTATTTCATTTCAATATCCAATTTCCTGAAAAACTTGTTTGTATATATATATTTTTTTATAGGTTCTCTGTTTACTTTGTGAAGTATTGATGTTAGTTTCCTTTTCCTATATCCTCTTGCAGCTTTTAAACAAGTACAGCAGTTTATATCATAGTCACAGTGAATGCTGTTTATGAACTGGCCAGAGGGTGTAATGCACAGATAGTTTGGTTCAAGTGTGATTGCTGTTGTTGCGATGGCCCCTCTGCTTAGCTTGGTCTGTTTGCTGCTATGAGTTCCTGTCTACAGGGGCTGAAGGCAGCACAATCAGCGGCATGGGACACACTTGGGTCGGGTGTGTGCCATGGACGGTGTATTAGGCCGGAGTAGCAGATAGTCCACTGAGACCTCTACTCCACACACATCTATGTAGTGGCTTTTTATGTATCTTTTCTTTTGCAACAAAATACAAATGCAGCACACTTTAACTCAAACACTTAGCAATAATACAGTCTCTGACTACAAGTTGCTAATAACCTGGCTAACAATAGGAACCTATTGACACTTAAACAAGCCCAGTTAATTAAGATTGACATGGTAAACTTGTTTTGTAAGTTTTGTTGTGCCGGAAATGCTCTAATCAAAGTAACTAAGAATACTACCCAGTGTAAAGGAGCATTATTTCTTAATTAAAACTGAGCTAAAGCTATTTTTGTTACATTTAAACTTGTATGTCAGTGTCATTTATGCAGCACTGAACACCTTACAAAACAAAGAAATATGAGATGTAACGCGCTTATGTAAAGTGGTAGAGAAGACTGGAAACACACGACAAAATGAGAAATTGCACTGCATCTCTGTGGCCTTTAAAAATTAAATAAAGATTTTTTTCATCTGAAGTTTCTCTTAAATAATGTCCACTATAAATGACGGAACCATTCAAGATCATAATAAAATTATATGAATTATACCCACCCCTTTAAGGCTGTTCGCCTTGTCACATTAATTTTTAGTTCAGCTGGATGTGGAGACAGCATGTATGCTGTGCACGTACCACATTACCGTACAATGTCATTATACACTGACATAGTTACTGCAGCTATTTAAGATCACGGGACAATCAGTGGTGCACTTTTGACACAGTGTGACTTATTGTCAAATAAAAAAAGAGTTTGTACACATTGTAGCAGCTGTGCTAGGTGTTTTAGCAACAGGAGTTTCATACCTTGGCTCTAACCTCAGTATTAGAGGGTTTCATTGCCTAATTAGAGCTGTCGGATAATTTGCCAATAGCCTGCATCTAAAAAAAAAACAGCTGCATGGAAATGAAGAGTGGCATTCATTATCACCGTTCATGGCAACAGCTCACTGATTACCCTGCTCTTAAATATGTTGAAGTGACTCTGGACAGGAAAAGCCGTTGACAAAAAATTCACTTTCATTCGCAATGCATCTGCTCCATGTCATATGGCATGTGTGAGTACGCAACACCTTGAGTTGAAAGACAGCACCCTGTACTTAAACACAGCTTACAAGCCGGCTCTTGATATTTAAGTGGGATTATGGTGATATCATGCCCTGAACCCTTCATCTTATTTCGCTAATATGTTACAGTCAAAGTGCAAAGGAGCACCAACCTTTGCAGCAGCACTGACTACTTGTCTCAGCTCCAATTCAAACATCAATATTGAATGTGCCTTAATCCTTGCTGTCTCAAGCGTGCCCATGGGTGAATCCCATATTAATGTCTCTGGTTTTGAGCAGGTACTGAGCACAAGTAATTAAAAATAGATCAACTTCCAAAATGTAGACTGAAACTGTGCTAGAGGTGTAGTTTTGCCTCATGCAAGGTTGTAATGGTGCTGATGATGAGAAGACCAGAATGGGTGAGAATCTAAATGCCACGCTTGGGCAGTGTTGACTCAGGCAAAATGCCATGGCTCTCTATTGACACTGGAGTCATTCTCTACTTTTTCACAATCCTGTTTCTCCATTGTAACACCAAAAGGCCAAGGCGGGAGTAGTCCATAAAAGGATAATATAAATTTTCATAGACTGGCTAATGTCTCTGGACTTTGTTCCAATTCAAGAATGTAATCTGTACATGTTACATATTGTGCAATTAAAGAAATAGTTATGCTATTCTCCTGCTGACTTGTATCTGCAGTAGCAGATGTAGCTTGGGTGGCACCTCAGGCAATATCTGGAAATGCGCACTGCTATTAGATTCTGGTACTGTTTCATTTCAAAAGACTTAAATCACTGTATATACACACACACTGTATATATCTGCTGTCTACAGTATTTGATGCACAGTGTGCATGCCTCACACAGCATGTGTCTTTATTTGCCCTCGTCAAATAAACATAATCTACTGACAAAATACACGTTGTGCTTGCCTCCACTATTTGCATGTATCATTTTACTGTTTATGCTCACTCCCTTTCTCCATCTTGTGCAAAGTCAGCACCCTGGTGTCCCTAACATTTGCCTACGCTGTCTTTGCCAGCAGTGTATCCCCCCCATATCACAGTGTAAGTACTGTGGTTGTACTTACTGCAGACACCTTTTCCCTTTATGTAGTATCCAAGGAGTTCATAGTGAAATGCATCATGATACCTAACTAGCTCACTACCTTTTTGCTACTTTGAGTATTACAGTAGGTTGATTAGCAGGTGAGCGATAAAGGACTGCATTCGGATTGGGATCCCTCAGGTCCTATGGGACCCAACAGAAATCTCGCAGTAACGGGCAGTTTTATCTTTGGCGTGGGTGGGAGTGGGCGATCAGAAAAACATGCGAGTCCCAGATATTAATTAATTACAAGGGTGGAGATGTCAACAAGTGAGGTGGAAAAGGAGATAATAATAGGATTTCACAACACAAAGGAAAAGCAACCACGTCAGACATTTGGAGAAATGTCTCAAGAATATTACACACTGATTGCCAGAGACACCAGAATAACTATAATTCTGAATGTAATTATGCTTTAGAGTGTAATATTCGCTACTTATTACCAAGAGGTAGGCATATATTTCTTCTAATATTACAGTAAATCAACATGTTTTTGCCTGGGAGATGAGAGAATTGTCAATCTCTTGATAATAAATCTGTTGTTCCAGCATGTACTTATGGTCAGAGTGTTGGTGGGTTCGGGCAGGGGCTGACACACACCCTGCCAGGATTGGTGGGAATAGATACCACACTCTGCAGGAGCGGGCAGTAATGATCAGAAATGCAGCGGGAGTGGACCGGAGCAGGATTAGGAGAACAATCCCGCACATGGCTCTAGTGAGGGATACTGTTTATTCAAATAGGAAAACACCACACATCATTCATCTAACACCTAAACAAGTAAATAGTGCACACAAAACTGACTCCATACTGTAGTGGCTATAACTTACTGCCACAGTTAATGTTAGCTGGACAAATCTCTTGACTATGCAGCTTTTTCTATTTAACTTACTCAAATTTTGGGTGAATACGAGTGTAGGAGGGCTGCTCTGTTCGATTTTTCCTCATATTTTGTAAAACAGCCTGTCCAACCTTCTTGAGGCCACACCATCCCCATCATTCTCTTTTCAGAGGCTTAGGTATGATAGGCTCTTCTTCCAGATAATGCCAGGTCAAGAATAGTTTACCACTTTGAGCTATCTTCTCTTTCTTCTACCAAATCCGAACTTTGAAAGCAGTCATTGTTGTGCTTTTACTGCTGCATTTCTTAAGATGAGATGGGCTCGAAAATGTGGCAAACAAATAAATAGCTCTACATGCAGAGGAGTACATGTGCAAACACTCCCACATAATGTGGTAACATGGTGTTTGAAGTAGGACTTCAATTGGACACCCCTGAACAGTGTGCAACTCGGTATCCCACACAACACATTCCTGCTCCCTCAGATCAGCATTCAAGCGTTCTCCCATGTGGCCAAAGCTCGGAAAAATGCAGAACATTGATGTATCAGTGCAGAAAGGGGCAAAGCTAAGTGTTTGGTTGTCACAACAGGATGATTTCACAGAGTAAAATGTGCTTCATCTCTCGGTATTTGTTATATCTGGATCCTCTGATTATATGTTAAAACAAGACTCATTATTTATATTTTACTTATTCATTTTTTAATCCAAAGGTTGTGTTCTTATCTGTCATTCCCTCCTGGTGATTGACTCTAAGTATTACTCATGTTGCCCTGAAATGAGACATTTGGACTGTCAACTATCAAGCACCTCCATAAGTGGCAGTCTGATGAAATAAAGGCCAATTTTAATGCAAATTGTATGCATCAGTGCAAGAAACCCTATAATCCCTAAATTATTTCTTGTTACAAGAAGCTGATTGCAATTAAATAATCCCTACAATATTTACAGCAACATACACCCATTTCCTGGTGTATAAATAGAGTGTGCCTGTGGATGACTCATATTGTTTTGATTACACTGCACAGGTCAGGATTTGTAAAATAGATTCATATCTAATTAAAGTATATGCAGTGAGCATAAATAGTGTTTATACTTTGACTTGTAATCAGATAGTTTAGGATAACTATACTGGGCACATAAAGTCCTCAGGGTCATCATGTGTATATATATATATGTGTATATATATATATATATATATATATATATATATATATATATATATATACAGTATAGATATCATAAAGTTTGGACATGCTTTCTTCAAAAAAGCAAAATTAACAACAACAACAACACACAAGTCACAGTGACCGTTGCTGTTTTCTGAACTGTCATTAATAATTCAAGGTGAAAGGATGGGAACTAGGGAACGAATAAATGTTGACAACATCTCACTGAAACTGGCTTCAGTTTGATAAGCTGAGAGGATTTATAGGTCTTCACGGGTTCTCTCCTCCCCTCTATGGAGCGAAGAGATTGCCTGGTTGTTCAGTAAACGTCAAACATATTTTGAATGGAAAGTGTTTTGGAAAAATGACAAGACAGAAATAAAAGTTATGACAGAAAAGAGACTTTTGTACATGGTGAGATATTGAGGTAGGTTTTAGAGGCAAAGGTAAACCCACAGGTATGTCCACAATTCATAGACTGTTAAAAAATAATGGACGTCGCTGCCATGACATCACCCACTGGTTTGTGGACTGTTGTTTTGAAGCCTCAGGTTTGGCATTTTGGCAGTAGACATCTTGTTCTTTTTAAACATGTCTGGTTTTTGGTCCTTCACTTGGTTATTCATTTTTGAGGTACTGTACGTCCCTGTGGTGACGTGTTGGAAAACTTCTTGGTGGCACTCAATGAAAAACCAGTGTATAATACATTATTAGAATTTTTTGTCAGGGAGCCATACATATTTGTCCGTACCACATTTTATGGCAACTCATGCATTCTTTGTTGAGATATTTCATAGTGTTGGACAGGCAGACACACTCAGTTTCCCAGCCCGGAGCCACCAATTATTATGAGTTAGGTTTTGAAAGTGAATACAGACTGTATAAAATAATGGGAGCAGCTATTGTAATAGCACCCATTGGTTTGTAGCCTCGAGTTTGGCATTTTGGTTGTCGCCATTTTGTTTTTTTTTTTGGAGCCAGAAGTGACAATATTTGGACAAGGGTTCGTAGGTGTGGATAAACGAGGGGTGGACCTGACTCATAGACTTTAATGACACTTTGCAGACAGCCTGTCACCCAAGCAGCCCCACCCTTAAATGTGTGTAACTTCAAGCTTCAATAAAATGTAAACTAATTAGTTACATCAAAACCCACCCCCCTTACAGCTGTCATGAATGTTGAAATTTGCCTTAGAACCCAAAACATTATTTGTATCAGGCTGTAAACATGTTAATGTCTGCTGCTAAGTTGGTAATTTTAACATGGTGGTCAATGGGAATTGATGCACTTTTGTAACAAGCCTCAAGTGGCCATTCGAAGAACTGCAGTTTTTTGGACTTTTTGTGTAAATGTGCCACAGGTTCTGGGCAACAATTATGCACAAATAAATAAATAAATGAAGTGCCTGCATTTTTTTTATTTCACATTTAAATGGCTGATGACCGTTTCATTTACCATTTCATTTTTAATTGAATATACACTGAACAAAAATATAAACGCAACACTTTTGTTTTTGCTCCCATTTTTCGTGAGCTGAACTCAAAGATCTAAAACTTTTTCTATACACACAAAAGACCATTTCCCTCAAATATTGTTCACGAATCTGTCTAAATCTGTGTTAGTGAGCACTTCTCCTTTGCCGAGATAATCCATCCCACCTCACAGGTGTGGCATATCAAGATGCTGATTAGACAGCATGAATATTGCACAGGTGTGCCTTAGGCTGGCCACAATAAAAGGCCACTCTGAAATGTGCAGTTTTGCTTTACTGGGGGGGTCTGGGGGGTCAGAAAACCAGTCAGTATCTGGTGTGACCACCATTTGCCTCACGCAGTGCAACACATCTCCTTCGCATAGAGTTGATCAGGTTGTTGATTGTGTCCTGTGGAATGTTGGTCCACTCCTCTTCAATGGCTGTACGAAGTTGCTGGATATTGGCAGGAACTGGAACACGCTGTCGTATACGCCGATCCAGAGCATCCCAAACATGCTCAATGGGTGACATGTCCGGTGAGTATGCTGGCCATGCAAGAACTGGGATGTTTTCAGCTTCCAGGAATTGTGTACAGATCCTTGCAACATGGGGCCGTGCATTATCATGCTGCAACATGAGGTGATGGTTGTGGATGAATGGCACAACAATGGGCCTCAGGATCTCATCACGGTATTTCTGTGCATTCAAAATGCCATCAATAAAATGCACCTGTGTTCGTTGTCCATAACATACGCCTGCCCATACCATAACCCCACCTCCACCATGGGCCACTCGATCCACAACGTTGACATCAACAAACCGCTCACCCACACGACGCCACACACGCTGTCTGCCATCTGCCCTGAACAGTGAAAACCGGGATTCATCTGTGAAGAGAACACCTCTCCGATGTGCCAGACGCCATTGAATGTGAGCATTTGCCCACTCAAGTCGGTTATGACGACGAACTGCAGAGGACGACGAGCATGCAGATGAGCTTCCCTGAGACAGTTTCTGACAGTTTGTGCAGAAATTCTTTGGTTATGCAAACCGATTGTCGCAGCAGCTGTCCGGGTGGCTGGTCTCAGAGGATCTTGGAGGTGAACATGCTGGATGTGGAGGTCCTGGGCTGGTGTGGTTACACGTGGTCTGCGGTTGTGAGGCCGGTTGGATGTACTGCCAAATAGTCTGAAACGCCTTTGGAGACAGCTTATGGTAGAGAAATGAACATTCAATTCACAGGCAACAGCTCTGGTGGACATTCCTGCAGTCAGCATGCCAATTGCACGCTCCCTCAAAACTTGCTACATCTGTGGCATTGTGCTGTGTGATAAAACTGAACATTTTAGAGTGGCCTTTTATTGTGGTCAGCCTAAGGCACACCTGTGCAATAATCATGCTGTCTAATCAGCATCTTGATATGCCACACCTGTGAGGTAGGATGGATTATCTCGGCAAAGGAGAAGTGCTCACTAACACAGATTTAGACAGAAAACAAAAGTGTTGCGTTTATATTTTTGTTCAGTGTAATAAGAATGTAATGACCGATATAGCCAGACCTTTCTTAATGAAACAAAACAAAACAATAAGCGCTGCCTTTTTAAACAGCTGACGTGTCTCTGCATGTAGCATGGATTGTATAAAAGAAGTGGGAGTAGCCAACGTGATGTCAGCCATTGGTTTGTAGACTACAGTGTTGAAGCCTCAAGTTTGTAAATTTTGCTTGGGCTTTTAGGAGCTGTAAGTGATTATTTTTGGACATGAGGGTGAAGCTGTGGAGGAGCGAGGTGTGGATCTGACTGGGACACCACTTCAGTATTGACTTGTCCATCACAAGGTGGCCACACCCTAAAGCATACCCAGCTTTCTCATCTATTTTACTCTAAATGGGACCATGATTCACATAATGAACATCATGCTGTATTGTAAAAGACCTGGAACTAGACATTTAGACCATAATCTCATTAGAAAATGTTTACTGAGGTAATAAATCAAGTGAGAAGCAAGGTCATTTTCTCAAAGATTTCTATACTGTCGCCCCCTGCGGCACTAGAAAGAATACAGGTCAAAGGTACTTCTGCATTGGCTTCACTTTTCAGACCTGGAGATAACTCCTTAGTGTGTAGTCAGTACAGTCTCCGCATAAGGACAGACCTTTGAGACTGTTTGTGAGCATATGTACTCATGCGTGTCTGCTTTTGTGTGGGTGAGAGAGAGAGAGAGAGACAGAGTGACAGAGAGACAGCGATGCAGGGATTGATTCAGGTCATTGAAATGTAGACAAGCATTCAGCCAGATGCTGGAGAAATCAATCCCAGTGTAACAGATGGCAAGATCACTAGGAGCATGATTCTCTCACCTCTTTGTGCTGCGCTACCCCATGGGATATTCAAGATGCCCGTCTTCTATAATGAGCGTAGCCTTTACTGCACACACATGATTTTTGCAGATGCTCTCACACCTAGGAGTGAGGTCTTTGTTTTGATATGTGGAGGTTTAGGGGAAAATACTCCAGCATTCAGTAAGAAGCTTGGCCTAAAGGGGGTAAACCACCATAAAAGAAGAATAAAAATAAAGGTGAAAAATCACAGTGCCTTCATTCTTTCCTTCCAAAATTTAACATCTTGGAAAAGATGTGTTTTAGGGATTGAAATGTATTGAGTTTGATTTCAGCCAACTTTGTCTTCAGTTTTTGTGCTTGGTGTTGAAATGGGGTGATATTGCCTTTTTCAAGGTCTTTGAGAAGAGCACATGTTTTATATTCATGCCTATTTACAAGGTTATTATCACTGTTATTAAATACTGGTGAAGGCTTTGCCATCACTAGTCTCATCCTTGGCTGAAGCACGTTATGAATGTGCTGAACCCTTGTGAAGAGGAGGCCTGATATATTCAGAAAATGCCACAGCTGCATTTTTTTTTTTCTTGGATGGAAAAGCAGCCTTTTCCCAGTAGCTCACTGATTTTCATATTGACTCAATCTGTAACTGAGCCAAGATTGGGTCTGGTTTTCCCCCTCTGTACAAACTATTGCTTAAACTGATAATTTCCTATTGTAACGCAGACAATTGCACAGATGTATTTTCAGGAACATTTACAGCTGTTTCTCTTTTTTCTCGCACACACACGCTTTCACTTTTGAACCTTTAATAGTTGTTTTAGGAGCTGTGCGACAGTCTGGGCTGTTGGAGCAGCCAGTTGGCCTTGACGTTGAGATCTCATTACCCGAGCTCTCTGTCCCTTTCTTGGCACAGCTTCTGATTATGTCAAAATAACTGATAAATGTAATACACACTGTGGAACACGATGCCAGGGATTTTCGTTATGAATGAGCTCGCCTACTCATAATGATGAATTGGATTTTAATTGCCAAAAGTTGGTATTGTTAATGACAATACAATATATCACACGGGGCCCCGGCCCACACACACTGACACCAATTTGTATTTCTGTGGATGCATCATTATTTCCTATGCGAACTCGCATTCTGCTCCCGTACATGGCCTCTTCTATGTGACATAATATCCAAAGACCCCGAGAGAGTATAATACCATCTACCCACCAATACTGTAACACACAAAAAATGTCTTTGTTCCTCAGACAAAAGAAAGTGTCTTGTAGGGAACTGTTATGTCAAGTTGCTCCTCATTTTTTCTGCTGAGTGATATCTAATAATGGGGCTGCAGCTGCTGTGCATTCCCCTGACACCTCCTACGCTACAATGCTACTGTACAGCACAGCACCTCTGGGGGAAAAGACGCTGGTAGACAAAGCAAGTTCACCCCTGGAGAGTTTGGGAATAGGAGAGAAAACAGATATATATGTGTGCAAGCCGACACTCCGACGTACACACTGAGGCACACAGAGGCACAAATCCCACCTTGGTAAACACTATCTACAAAGACACAGAGTTACGGTAATAGTACAGATACTGAATTTTTACACATGGCCACCTCTTATTGCAGACAGGGGACAGAGAGATTAAATCAGCAGCTTAACTTGTTCTCAATTAAAATGTAGAGCACAGCAAGCCTCAACCTTCTGTCTCCTTTCCTAGCACAGCCCTGATTTAGTATGTTACCTGGCTTTCACCCTACCCAGTCCCCTTTTTGGTCTTATTATAAACAAATTAGTTGGACGTACGGAAGGCTGTACAAGTGGTTAATTAAGAGCACTAATGGGGAATAGTTATCAGTCATGTTGCAGCAACAACATGACTGATAACTACTGCTTAAGTATACCCAGTAAAATGATTCATTATCTGATTTGCATATTTGCAATTAAGAAAATATGCCTCATATTAGCTACTCTAATTTGTCCATTCCTGCAAAATGTCAAGCAAAGATAACTCAAAATATTGTCATAGTTTTCAGTTTCAGCAAGGACGGTTAAACAGTTACCCTCAGCTGGAGGACTGCTGCACCCCTGCTGCAAGAATCTACTTGCACCAAACTCATCCACCAACCTGTAATCTGGAGTCAGTGCCAAATGCTGTCTCATTTCATTAAATGATTTGTGAGTCTTGACCAGCAAGCTTCATAAAAGATTCCCACCAACATTGATTCAATGTGGTGATATTGTTAGATATGATTTATCACGTGGCGCAGGAATCTCAGTGCAGTAAACTACTGAATAAAATCCGAAGGTTACCTAGCCCACAGTGTGATTGCTCACTACAAAGTGACCGCTCGTGCCTGCCCGCAGCATCAGAAAAAGAACCCACCCCAGCATCTGCCTTTGGTCTCGTGGGACATGCCTTGGAGAGACTTCTACTTCATCAGCAAGGTCACACCAAAAAAAAATATCCACAGACTAGCGGTCATTTCAGCCAACCCCTGAGTCCACAACTGTGTAACTTAGGGGTTGGCTACTGAACAATGGATATTTGAGATCAGCGGGTCTTTAATGTCCTGAAACACTGATCCAGGACTCAAGTAATAAGAATCTACATGAAATCCATTTCCTGACCAAAAAAAGACCTAATGTTCAAGCCAGGCAGAAATAGTGACATATTCTGAGATGAGGGTAAGCACTTAGTGTTGGAAGCTGTGAGGAGGTGTGGAAGCGAGGCTGAAAGAAGTAGACACAGAAAGCTGCAGTGTGTAGGTGGCACCCACACAGCTCTGCTTGGCTTAGCCGGGCCCTGCATTAGCTAGAAGGCTAGGGCCTGTTTGTCTGATATCTCTTTGGAAGGGACAGATCAAAGGCAGGGCAAGGGGCCATAGTACAGCTTACACACTTTCCGAGGCAGCAGCACACATGTACATTAATGCGTGCAAACACAAAGAAACCCAGAACACACTTGCTCCCTTGGCTTCTATTGATTGCTTTCTATATCTCTCCCCCTCTCCTCCAGTTTCAGAGTCCCCACAATAAAAGCCTGTCTTCACTGGCTAAAGCGTTTAGCAGTTGGAAAGGTCAGCTCCAGCCTGCAGCCAAATACTGTGCACAAAAAGCAGCAAGACGCAGTGTAAAGGCTTTTGTTGTTTGCTGTTCTTAAGGTTGGTTTGCCAAACTACAAACTTGGATTCCTCAAAATAAGTGGCTACTATACAGTACATTATTGTGTTCATGGAAGAAATCTGCCCTTTGGTTCCCCCCTGGAAGGTGCATGACACAACAGAACAAAATGGCTCCCTAGCACTTTTTAGCTATGCTAGTTTTGTGGCTCAGGAAGTAGCAATGTCTGTGGTCCACATGGAAATATTTTAATAAATATTGGATGGATTGTCATGAAAATTTGTTCAGACATTAAATGCTGTGTTTTATTTATAGGCACCTTTCAAAACACTCAAGGACTCCTCACAAGACACAGTTAAAAACAAGCAGCAATGTATCCATAGATCATAAAATCCAACAATTGAGGTGGGAGGCAGAATGGCTGAAGGCTCTAGAACCCATGTAGGTCAAGCGTGCAGATGGTGATGTGAGCTGGATTGCGGAAGAGGATCTTAGAGTTCGGGAGGGTGTGTAGAAATGAAGGAGTTCAGACAGGTTAGAAGGAGCTTGATTATGAAGGGCCTTAAAGGCGAGAAGCAGAATCTTGAAATCGATGGCATATTTAACAGGAAGCCAGTGAAGCTGCTGGAGAACAGGAGTGATATGATCTATGGAGGAGGTTCTGGTAATGATACGAGAGGCTGAATTCTGGACCAACTGGAGTTTATAAAGACATTGTGAAGACATTTGCGGTCCCATTGGGATGACAATACAAATGAAATCCCCAGACTTTTCATCCAGCCTCATCAACAGCTCAGAAATTCAGTATGTCCAATACTCAAGTTAATCTGTAGACAATTCATGGCCATGTGCACCAAATCATTTTTTCCCTGCTGAAAACTCACAGCTGGGAACACTTGAGCGTGTCTTGGAGGCATAGCGTTTTTTCCATCTGTGACGCTTTGGTTTTGTATGGTTGGTATGATACAGAATATCTGTGAGAGTAAAACTGGCACAAAGTAGAGGACTCGCTCTGGCCCTTGCTCTGGATGAGGGGAAGGCTGGAGCATGCAGAGAAAGAGGACGGACAATCTGGCCTGTTTTGGGTTCGGAGATTTTGTGGCCTTCGTTGTTGTCGTTCAGCACTTGTAAATGTAGAATGTGGTCTTTGGTTGGTGTTTGTGGTATTTGTCCTGTTCCTCTATCACTCTGATTGGAAGGCTGGGAAGAAAGTGACAGTGAGGAGCGCAGTGTTGGCTCCATAGTGTTGTTAATGAAACAGATGATTAATCCTCCTGGGACCACATATTATCATGTCACAACCTGGCACATCTTGCACCTTTTAGCATGACACCAACTCCTCTGATTAGCATTTGATCTCCACACAGATTAACCAAAACAGATGAAAACCAACAAGACATGATTTGTATCGTCCTCACTGAACCTCACCGCCTCTTATTGAGTCATCTGCATGAACTGTGGGATCATCCCTTGCGCCTGTGTGTCAATAAATGGTGATTGCTTCATTTGTTCGTGGTATCATGAACACGCATGCAGAGTTCTTTGTTCGCTGAGGCTCTTTGTCAGTGCCTTCATAATTGCTGCATGCTAAATGTCATACTTTGACAGCGGGGTTTTTGGGGTCAAGGTTTGTGGGGTATTGATTGAGGACAATGGCTCCAGAAGACTCATTGTGCAATTTGTATGGGCTTTTGTCCCAGTGGGATTCATTTAGTCACATGTGTACACGCAATAAGTTATCATTCTGTGTGTTTGTGTGTGTGTAGGATGCTGGAAGCTAACGTCCCTGACATAGCGATGGCAGTTACAGTAATGTGGTGTTTTGACTTATGTATGTGTCTGCGTGCATGCTCCTGCCCACCTACGTGTGTCACATGTAATGAGGCAGCATGCCTTCTTCATGACCCTCCCTGCCTTGTCATCCCTGACAAACATTAGGCTGACAGGTGGTGGCAAAACATGTCAAATCCAATGATTAATCATTTTCCTCCTCATCTTTTCTCGCTGTGTCCGTCCAGTCTCTAATCAGTCCCTGTCTTGTCTCAGGCCTGTGTATGTGTTTGATGTATCTGTGTTTTCTAGCAGTGCGTGTGTGGGTTTGAGTCCTGTCACTTAACTACTCTATAGGGGTCTTCAAAATGTCCATCGGTCAAATACGATTGGTGGGTCACAGGATGAAAAGCAAATTGACCCAGAGAGAGAATGCCTGTTTGCCTTTTAAAGAAGGGAACATGACTCATCAGTCAAACCTGATTCACCTCAAGGATCACATTCAGAACAGGATAAATTGACATTTAAATGTGTTAAATGGAAAATGACCAATCGTTACAGTCGATATTGTATTAAATTTCTGTCTCAGTATCAAAGGTGAAGTAGCACGGAGAGCGTTGCTAATAGAACAAAAGTGGATTTAATATGAATTACAATTTCTGTCACGCTGTTAGATGCTTTTAAATTGAAAATATTTTCAACAAATTGCTTTAACTAGGTCGAGCTGACTGTGGGGTTCTTGATATAAATAAACATGTCTTTTGGAGATTTTATTCTGAACTCCTGATTAGCTCGCATACAGAGTGTTATTGAAAAAAGTTTTATGGACATAGGTTTAAAGGAAACTATTTCTCGATTTCTGTCTTCAGTTTTTTTTTTCTTCTAATTTTTTCCTTATGTAAATGCTTTACCTTCACATTGTATTCACCCAATATAAGCCAATGAGTTGGCATGAGCAGTTGCCTAGCAACTAGTTTTGCTTTCCAGAAAATAGTGTAACCTCCAATTATTTTATTGCTTTAAGACTTTTATCACTCTATCAGCGCCTCTGTGCTGTATGTGAGTGCTTTTTGTATGGTGGAGGATCTGACTGCAATACATGTGCCCTTTCAATGTCCTGAAAAATGCAAATCAGTGGGTTTTTAAAATGCCCTGGCATTACAGGCACTAGTACAAGTGGAGGAGTGCAAGATAAATCAATTGCTAATGCTGCAATGCAACCATAGCCATCCCTGATTCTCATGCGTCCTTGTATTCTTTGGCTCTTTGGACAAGACGAGGCCAGGCTTGTATTTGGAGGTATGGTAAAGAGCAACGTTAAAGTGTTAACGCATAGGCTGTGAGCTTCTGATGCTGATCACTTTTAAATGCCATTACTCTTGTACTCCACCCCCATTTTGTAGCAAAAACGTCTAAAATGACATACCCAAATTAAAATGACTGTAGCTTCTGAACCGCTCTGACTACATGCATGCATGAGGTCTTGCCACAAAGAAAACTCTCTGAAGTTTGTTGTGAACATGTCAGAAACACTCTAGGTGATACAGAGACAGAGTAATGGGCCACAAATTGAAGATTTTGCCTAAAATTAAATAAAAAATGTTTTTCAGGATGAATAACTGTCTGTGGCTTCATCTGAGCAGGATAATGACACTGTGGGGCTGTAGGCACACAGTGTCATTTACCTGCTCAGATGAAGCCACAGACAGTGTGGGGCTGTGTGGGGCTGTAGACACACTATCAATGAACATTTGTTTCAAATTTGAAGAAGATTGCACCATTCTACAGTGTTTTTTTCCATGAAAAGATCCAGGCGGAGCTCCAAATGACAAGTCGGTCACTCGGCTTCAAAACAGTACTGTCAGTGATCAAACAACACTCAACCAGCTTCAAACATCGTACCTTATTGAAATCAGGTGTGATTATGATAGCTGATGTTGTTTTTGACACAGAAACACCATAAAATATCACCAGAATAAAGCCATATGAAATGTGAACGTTATGATCCCACTTTCTAGACAGCGTATCTCAGCCAAAAATAGTGGTAGGAGTGAGACTCTTACCTTGTATAAAACAGCTACGTGTCTGCTAACAGCTCCACATAAGATCGCAAGTAATCCTTTAACTTTTCCTGTCCTGTCGAAAAACGGCATGACATGACTTGTCACCAGTCATTGCGATTTTGGACTATGTGTGTTTAGGCTGCTCTGGTGCGAAATCCATAATAAATAAAAGAAAAATGATGTTATTTTTGAAAAGTCGAGAGCTTTCTGAAGCCGGCAATACCAAACATCACATGGTTTGATGACGTAGTGCGCCTGGGAGATACCATTTAAGAGAGGAGGGGGGGAGCGAGGACGTTGGTGTCCTGGAGGAGTTAGAGAGGTTAAACGCTTAGGCCAGCAGCGTTGTGTCTTCTGTGGTCAAAACTTTATACATACACTGTAACCTTAAATTCTTTATAAAGACGCACACATAAGTGCACGGTTTAAACATACAGTTTAGGTAATACTGTGAAAAGACTGCAGGCCCTTAGTTGACATAAATATATATTTTTCTACTGGATAAATTCCACATGTATAAGCACATCAGAAAATTACACATGATACAGACCAGGAGCCACTGATTAAATACAGGGGTTTAACTGCTTCTTCTATGGTAGCAGTGGTGGAGGATGTACACAAACATTCCCCTCTATTATTAACTGCTGTTGAGGCCCCTTGCACAAGGCACTTAACCCTAAACTAAAGCACTCAGAAAAAATTTCTCAGTTATGATTGTGTGAAACCACTTATAAAGCTGCTTATTGCTTCCAAATAGCCTGCATGCCCAGTAAACAGTAACATTCCTTGAAAAGAAAAGGGGGGAAAAAAACAAGGCCTGGGAAACAGCATGAAAGCACTTAAGGCGTAGACAAGATTGTGAAAAAGCAATATTGAACCATCAATCTGTCTTTCTGACAGCTCAGCATGGGACTATTGTTGTTTTTACTGTAGTGTGTGTGTGTTTACCAGCTTCTGTATGTTGGACTGCCTCGTGTTTACAAGCTGTGGTCAAGATCAGCTTCCAGACTGGTCAGTGTTATCCTAACAGCTTGAAAACTTCTGTCTTCTGTGGGCTGTGGAAATGAGCAGCTCCATACTGTTTGTAGGTGGGCAGTAGTGCTCAGACCAGTCAGTGAATTTCCTCGTATTCATGCCCACTCGGAGCGGTCGATGACACGGATATTTTTAAATACAATTGTGTCCTATAACTGTTTTCAGCAGTGAACTGGAAAAACTAATTGCAAGGCCGACTCTTACTCATATTGTGAGTCATAGGTGAAACCATTCAGTTCATTGTAGCTGTGGTAATTATAATGTAGAATTAAATATCCACCTTTTTCAGGAAAAGGACACCTTACCGCTGGCAGTCCTTTATATTTGTAGACTATAGAGATAGTAATTTGAGATGGAGCTGAAACTAGGCTGCAAGTCATGATGATGTTCATTATCATTTTGCAGCACAGGTAGTACTGGTAAAATTATGTGTTGTCCGGTCGAGGGGTTTTAATTACCATTAAGCTTTATGGCTGTACCAGCTACTAGGCTTGTCAAGATACCAGAATTTCAGTAGTCGATACCAATACCAGTGAATTTCCACGATTCTCAATACTCATTCGATACCACGTTAAAAATCAAAAAACAGAAATTGAAACTAACATTGAATTCTTTATACAAGTCAGGGTGTCTGTCTTTTAAGTGTTTTGCCAGGTTTGAAGTGTTTCCTCCTTTGGTCTGGATACTTCGGAGGCACCATTTGCACACTGGTTTTTGCGAGTTTATAATTACTCCGCTTTTATCTGGGGGACGGGCCGGGCTCAGACAGAACATGCACGGGTTTCGGGTGGGGTCGGGCTGGATGTTTTGGGCCCAATCTAAGCTCTAGCACTTGTAGAAGCCATTGATTCTAGCAAAGACAATGGAGAACAGGCGTTATTCTTCGGCGCTCGTCCTCGGCACAGACTGACGCGCGTATACTGCTCCCGTCAGTTCTGATAGGAATCAACACGGCCTGCTGAGGGCAAAGTTGCGAGATCTCGTGGGTCCTCGTGACTCCCGCTGTCCGGCGGAGCTGCACCGCTCCGCACAGCAAACACAGCCGGTGGGTGTTGACGGACGGCGGAGCACGTAGCGGATAACCAGGGAAGCCGTTCCGCAACGGACACGCATCCAGTGGAATTCCAGTGTAAGTGTCTGTGGTTGCCAACAGTAAGAAAGAATGCGGGCCTTACCTGAAACCCAGGTAAGCTCAACCTGCTTTCCACAATCACAAGTCGGCATTGAGTGTGGAGTCAGGTTAAAGGAGACCTTTTATGCTCATTAGCAGGTTCATACTTGTATTTTGGGATTCTGCTAGAACATGTTTACAAAGTTTAATGTTCAAAAAGCGTTATTTTCCTCATACTGTCTGCTGAAACACCTGGATTCAACCTCTGTCTGAGACACTCCGTTTCAGCACCTGTCTCTTTAAGCTCCTCTCGTGACAAAGCCCAGTCTGCTACGACTGGTCTGCTCAGCATCTCTGCACCGACATTGTAGCTGGGAAATGACTGTAACAGGTAATAGTGGCACTTTAACTGTGAAGAATCACCAATAAAAGAACATAACCGGAAATGTTCCACCAGATTTGAAACTGGGGAGAAATTAACAGCTTCAGCAACCAAGATTACATGTTTCCCTGATGTAAGCAAGAAGCGTTATGTAAACACTTGCAGTAGCATGCCTGAAGTTGATGACCATAACCATATAAGGATATTATCCAGCATGATTTGAAGTTTTCTTGTAGCCAAAGTAAAAAACCTTTCCAGATATTGCGTGGGCTGCCACCTAAGCTACATCCGCCACTGGGGATACAAGTCAGACAATGATGAAAAAGCATAATAGATCCCCTTTAACAGATAGATGCAGTCAAATACTAAACAAAACACCAGCATGAGGGTGATCGTACTTTTACCATCCCGTTCCCAACAAAAACAGTCACACTGCTATTTGCAACATGCCAACTTCATTGCCTTCCTGTCGTCTCCTTCTCCTCTTTCTTTCTTCTTGCTGTCTGACAAGCTTATATCCAATAAGACCTGCCCTCTCAAAGCTTGGCAACCAATCAAAACACAGCTGAAAACTAGTGACCATGAGCTTTTGAATTTTTTTTTTCCATTTATTGATTAATCATTCAGTCTATGAAACGTCAAAAGACAGTGAACGATGCAAATTGCAATATCCCATTTCTGACCAACAGTCAAAAACCCCAGTATATTTAATTTGCAATGATCAAACTAAGAGAAAAACAGCAAGTCAGCACATTTCCGAAGTGGAAATGAATGTTGGGCATTTTTGCCTGATGATTGACAATTAGTCAGTCCACAGAAAATCAATCAATCCAACTCTTTTGTTAAATGATTTTTTTTATTTTTCTATTGCAGCCTGGCATTCTCTGGCTCCAGATTATAAATTGTGAGCAATTCTTCTTTTCTGTGTCTCATGAAAACAAGGTATTTATTGATGCCACTCTGGGGTTCAGGAAACAGTGATTGCCATTTTTCACTCTTTTCTGACATTTATAGACCAAATGACTCATTGATTAATTGCGACCATAATTGCCAGATTAATGTTGTTAGTTACAGCCCTACTTTCTGATTAAAATCCTGGAGAAATTTTAACACTGTTTACGTGTTGCTAAAGAAAATATCTGCAGAAATATTTGGGTGAAAATCATACCTGTTGGTGTGCAGTTCTGTCTGGAAACACTGAGGCACCATCTGTTAGACTGTTTTATGTCTCTTATAAAAGTGCCCTATAGCCCATAGGAGGCAGTTGGCCAGTGATGTTCTGTCATTGTAGAGTGTCAAGGATGTTGTAGTCTCCTCTCTGGGCTGTTGTCGTTCTGCTGGGCCAGGCAGTGTGTCTTACATGACACAGCTAGGTGAGGGATGTGAACAAGAGGAGCAAAGAGGAAAGGGAAGGATCTGAGGTGAGGTCTGAGGTGCGTGAAGGGGACGGGGACGGGGGAGAAGAGAGGCAAGAAGTAAGAGATGGAGGGAGGGAAAGAAAAGAGGATAGGTGGCATGCTTTGATATTCTCCTGGTGCCTGGTGGAACCAAGCATGTATCAGCGCTTCAGCTCTCCTGCCTGTTATTGGGTGATGAAACTCCAGTTGCAGTAAATGAAATTTAATCAGAAAAAATTTCCACACAGGCGAGCTGTGAAATTTCATAATAAGTCTTGGTGTGTGTGCGTGTACATGTATGAGCATGCGTGTTTTTGCCTGTGTGAGCATTCCCATCTGCGTCTGCATGCTCATGAATGCACATATGGAAAAATGATACCATCTTGGGCTGAAGTCAATAATAATATGCAAAGTAGCTTTGGCTTTGCAGCTGCGGGGTTAAGACATCAGTATTGAAACCACTTATAATCCCATATTTCCTCTGTGTTTATCCATTTTTCATAACCTTATTGAACAGTTTGAGTTCCACTTTATAGTTGTACCTTTGACAGCCTTTAATTTCACACTGAGGAAATTGTCACCTGCAGGAAAAGGGTTTTTTTTACAATTTTGGACACTTGACACACAAGCCTTTCCTGTTGATAAGATGTTTTCACACCCTCACGGTTAAATTGGGATTTATATTCACAGAGGTGGTTGAGTAAAGGCTTGAGAAATATTTACTACATTCAGAGATACAGCTTGGTGTTTTGATCACAGTCTCAGATTATTAGTTGTGTTGAACAGCAGGATGTCGAGTTTCTCCTGTCATAAATATGGAATAAAGATTATGTGTGGTCAGGCACCTACTCAGACTTTTAAAAATTAGTTTATAATGGTTTTGAACATTATGATGAAAGTATATGATGGCCATGCCCATACTTAAATATGTTTTATAAATCATTGCAGCATTTTGTGTGTGTGTGTGTGGGGGGGGGTGATACCAATTTTTACACAGATTTGGTGTTGAATTTAAGCATGTTTACCACTCGAGAATTAATAAAAATGGTCAAAACCCCCTTTTCAAATATCACCTGAAGACATCGAGAACTTAAGGAACACCATAGAATCAATCTACCAAATCAATGCTGTGATTTGGTAGCGAAAACCATTGACATTTAGAGATTCCTGTAAGAAATGCATTTTCACCAACTGGATAGCAAGCACTTCTTCTGGAAACAGCTGAGAACCCCCCTTTTTGTCAATGAAATCCACACATCATCTGAATGCCTGAGATCTCTAGTTCATGGTTGTAAAATTTCATGAGGCTGTGATTATCCTAGAGGTCACATAAGCGATGTCCGTTAAAGAAATGGCGTCACTACAGTTAAATGGCTAATATGGAGACTGACATCATCACACATGAATAAAATTAGCCTAGAAACAAGAGTTTTAGCTTTCCAGTGATACCCAGTTCAGTCAGGAAAAATTTAGTCAAAGAAAACTTTATTTCAATTTGCAGTATTATATTTGGCAGCAGGGCTCTGTTCTGGGGCCTCTCTGCCTTTCTTCGGGCCTATGCAGAAAGCCTCTTCCACGGGCCTACGTGAAAAGCCTAAAGCGGAGAGAGAACACCTCACTGCCCTTTCACATGCTTACGTGGAAAGCCTCAAGGCAGAGAGCACACCTGTCTGCCCTTCCACACACAAACAAAGAAAGCCTGAGGCAGAGAGAGCAAACACCTCTGCCCTTCCATGTGCCTACATGGAAATTTTACGGCAGGGAGAACAGCAGCAAAGACCCTCTGGGAACAGAACAGAGCAGCATCAATGACAAACAGAAATGATACTGATAAGTTAGACACAACATGAAAAGGAGGAGCTGGGCTGGAGGCAGGTTGCATAGCGGCTTGCAGAGGAAGCAGCAACAGTAGGCAGGCCAGAGCAGTTTAAATAGGGCACCCTGAATGAGATTCGCCTATTGGTTGCATAGAAAGGAAGCATGTGACCTCTCAGCTGCTCTATCAGTTGATTGGGCTGTTTGACATCAGCTGATGAAGCTGAGATGTGAGCTGAGCTTGACATTGTGTCCTGAACTAACGCTATGCATAATTTTATGCACCTCAAAGACTGTTTAGGGACCCCAGTATGCAGAAACATTAAAATACACCATTTTTAGAATAGGCGAAAATAACACATCTCTACTGCATGCAAAAATTGCATGTTTATGCCAAAAACTGCATGGGATGAGCATACAGCGGGCGTGTCTGTAGGGCGGACTCGTGGGTACCCAGAGAACCCATTTTCATTTAGGTGAGAGTTCGAGGGACCCCTGTGAAATCTGGTCATGCCAGTTTTTCCCTTGCCATAATAAAGCCAAAATTTAAAGCTTTATGTAACTCCCTTCCAAACAAGCTAGCTTGACATGGGTTCTTTATGTTGTTTAATTTCATATGATACCGCTGGCTTCGCACTAGCTTAAAAGGGCACACCACAGCTTCTAAAAGATGGTAATGTCAGTAATGAGATTGCCAGCTGTCCTGCAGGCTCAGTGCGTGTGGCTTTTCATATTCCTCCTAGTTCAAAAACTCAAAAGCAGGACTAACTTTATAATGAATTCAAGAAAACACATTTCTAATTATTTGTTGTGTAGGCAGTGGTGCTATGATTCATTTCTCTATTAGTTTGTCCACATTCTGCAGTATTAACAGCAACAGCTTTCTCTGTGGGTTTGAGATAATGAACGCCCTTTCCCGCCCTACTTTTTCCGCACATAACAGAAATAAATATGAGTTTATAGATGTAATGTTGATAGCAGATATGTCTGGATTTGATTGATGTTTGAAGCTTACATGCCTCTGCTTAATCCAAAGTAATCACTTACAGAAACTAGCTTCACTTATTACGTCAGAAACATGCTACTTTGTAAATAAATTGACAACAGTCTCTAGGGACTGATTATGTACCTTAAAAGGAAAAATTGTACACCTGCTTTTGCCTGGAAGTTATGTCATTATTTCAGAATTCTTAACTCCTCTTAAACAGGTAAAGCTCTGATAAATCTAGGCAGGATTAAAGTCCTTCATCCTGCCTTTCAGGATTAAATTCCTTAATCCTGCCTTGCGTTATCAATGCCCCTTAATCAAGATATAGGAGTCTGCGTGTTTGATGAGTGCAAGTTCAAGCTGATTCCGTGTTTGCCTCATTGGCCCATTTAGTGAAAAACATAGACTTAAGTATCTATCATGATTAAAACATCTAATAACACATATTAATAATTAAGCGCATTTAGCCATAAAATTCAGCTTCACTGACAAACTCAGAAATGTTAAACCTTTGATATGAGGCTTTTCAACGTGTTCCCAATCCAAAGAGGGCAGTCCGCAATTTTTTCTGTCTTTGCAGTTTGTTGTTTGATTGTTGTGTCCATGGAATTCATACAAACAATTGGCGACAAGGGACAGTCCCTGAGGAGGCCGAGAACATTCAGTAATGTGGGCGTTGTACTGGACTGACATTGTGAAGAGGGAGCTAAGCGTGTGTGCAAGGCTCTCAGTCTATCAGCCAATCCTTATTTCAACCCACACCTATGATCATGAGCTTTGGGTGGTGACTGAAAGAATAAGAGGATAAGTGTTGTGCAAGGCCAGGCTCAGAGTACAGGAGTTTAAGAATCCTAACCGATTTTAAAATGATGTTACATCAAATAAAGAGAACTTCAAAAATCTTAAATCTTAAACATGCACACACTGTAAGATTTGAAAAATTCTGGCAGCTCAGACACTACAGGAAATTATTAAGACAGTTGTGCCAGAGGAATGCACCACCTCACGTGATCAGATGGGGAAGCAGATGTATACAATACAGCCTGACGTAGTGCAGTACCTTGCTATGACATCAACAACGCTTTGCAGTGAAAAAACAAAAGCAGAAGGCTAAACAAGTATGGATGAGAAAATGGTTTGAGAGACGCTGTCAACGCAGAACGTCTACTCTGCAGTAAGAGCTGGCAGTGAGATTTTGTTAGTTTTAATATCTATTAAAAATCGTGGGCTAGCTGACATTAGCCTCAAGGGTAAGACTGTTTACAGCTGCTTGGCAACACTGTCAGCCTCTTTGTACCACTGTAATCATAACTGTTATCATACAGACTTAAATTAGAAATATCAAACATGTTCGAAATTAATCGGGCGGTCCCAATGAGTCTTCGAGCAGTTCAGGACGTTAAAGACGAGATCTGCAAACCTCTCACATTACCAGATAATCTGGACCAAACATTAGTACCAAAAAGGTACCAGACTGGATTTCTCCTGTCAGATTCCTCCTCTGACAGGAGGGGTGAGTCAAGGATAAATCGGCCCCAAACTCCTGCCGTCACAGCTCGGCTTAAGTCGTATTTACATGAAGCATTTTACAGCCATGTTTGATGTAGACATCTTGATCAGAATAACTCGGCCTATGTCAAGATCATATTTTTTCTATTTTAAAAGGATGCTTTAAACCTCTTTAAAAATCCGTTCAAAGGATGGCAACGCTTTAGATTACTATCTGTTTTCAGAATATGTATGCTCTCTCTGTGCCTGCTTGTCAGCTTAAGTTAAGTCAAAGACGTTCCCCTGGGTAGATGCACCACTCTCTCCTATTGTTTGTCAAACTCTCTTTACCTTGGAGTGGTGCTTTCTCAAGGGAGCCATCTTGAAAAGGTGATGTTTGCAGATTTCAGAGGAGAATATTGCTCAACAGATCGGCTGTGTTGTTGTCTACAAGGACAGACGAAGCAGTGTGGAATTCTTGGATTTGATATTCGTGTTTAGAAAATTCAGTGGAGCCGTATATTTAAGAAAGAAGCTGAATTAGCTTCCTCTCTGAGCATTGTGAAGTTAGACTGGCCTTGATTTACTGCCGCTCTCGATGGTTGAAGAGGATATGACCTAACATATTAATGAAAAGCATAGCACGGTTTGCATGAATATGTTGTTACTCTAGAAAAGATAAATGCAGAGGGGGAGAAGTACTGCAGCTAAGCGCCTCATCATCATTTTTTGACAAAGGGCCAAGATTAGGTTGTAGAGAGTGATTGTACTTTCCATGTTAATGATCCTGTTTGCCTCAAGTGCATGAGTACTGTAAGAGTGTGGTGCACGCAGATGTTTCTCTTGCATCTATAAACAATCGCTTCGGGCAAAACAGCACACATTTGTTTGCATCTTTGTATCTTTTCCCCTCACTCTGAAATACAAGATGGATGTGCTGTGTTGTTGTTTTTTTGGCGATTCACATCAGAATATCACGCAAGAGTTTCATGTTTTACCAGCATACCCTTTTAAAGCATGCTACTCAATTGCATACACACGTGTAGTCACATAAATATCAAGCTCAAGTAACTGTCTCCATCATGCCAATTGCACATATGGATATTAATCTTCCAATTTATATTCTAATAGATAAACATCAAGCCTGCGTAGATGAATTGCTGGGCTCACACCAAACTCAGCTTGTCTGTTGTGCTACATTTGCTCCCCGGTGATGTTAGTGTGTCAGAGCAGCGAGCCACACAGCTGTCACAGCTACCAGCACAATAAAACACAAGATTACATCAGTATCTTGCGTATAATAGATTACTGGAGAGCAGGTTTATCTAGATCACATCGCAAGCACAGTTAATTGACTCATGCCAGATAATCCAACTTAAAAACTGATGTTGCTTCACACCCATTATTGCTCATGAAGAGGTCTTAAAATTCAGGGCACTCAGACACAAGAAAAATTTGCTCCCCGCATGTGAGGCTCCTGTGGTTGCCATGGCCACGTTGAGGGGTTGATTTACTAAGGATTTGTTGGCTAGGATTAGATGCTAACGAGTCAGATTTAATGTGGGCCACATTAAAGAAAGTAGCAAGATAGGAGAAAGGTGACATTGAAAAAAAACAAGTATCTATACTCTGTGGAGTTTGTACGTGATCACGTAACTGTTATATTAGGAATATAAAAGATGCAAGAAATGAGGAACACTCAGACATGATATATATATTTTTAGATTCGGTGTAGCTTACTTTTCACAGTTCCAATGTTCAGCGTGCAAATACACGCCAGTTTATCCATTTAGGAATCATAGAAGAAGAGAAAAATATATAAATATATGCTTCTTATAACTCCAGAACTTGGCCGAGAATTATCACACTTTTAAGTTTTCTTCAGTATAAAAGTGATCCGGTGATAGTTGTCTATACCTCCACAGGTACACTGCATACAGGAAGTGTTAAAGCTAATTCTGCATACTCAAGTTGTAGCCCAGAGTGTAACTCACTTAAAACCGTGCTCTAATCTGAGCAGTCAAGCAGTGCTCTCTCCCTGATATCATCCACCACAAATTCAACATGTTCAATCGGCTGAATGGCTGCTGATAAGAGCTGACGAGTGCCAGCAGTGCCAGACATGCTGCAAAAAATACATGCTTGGCCAACCTAAGGGGGGCCTGATGGCCCACTCTCTGCTTGTTGTGTCAAGGCTCTCAAATCACCCAGAATCAAGTCTTAATCAGGGCAGTGGGGTAGAATTAACTAAACTTCAGTTGTGGTCATTTATATCATCAGTGTTAAGCCTTTGCTAAACTGAGAACACAGTGTCGATGCAGAATTTTGGCCCCGAGGGTGATTAGCGGTCTCTCCACTCTGGCGGCAGCAGCAGCAAATAGCCATACACATACAGGACACACGACAGGAGCTGCTGTCACTGCTCACTTTTTGAAAGCGCCTTCAGAGGCTCAATTATAGTGGGTCATCCGTCTGAGCTAGACTGTGTAGTCAAGCTCACTTAGATGTGGATGGTGATGAAGGTGCAGCAGAGGAAGAGCTGGAAGAGAGCCTAGGAGGTGCCTATCACAGCTTTTGTCTCTTGACAGGATCTGCACAGCCCTTTTCGTGTCTGTGCGAGTGTGTATCTGGGAGAGTGTGTGTAATATGGCAAAATCTTCCTGTGATCACCAAGGCTAGGCAGTCTTCACCTCATATCTCCAGGCAGTGTGAGACTCTGGAGAAATCTCCCCCACTTTGCCCTTCATCCTCTCTTCCTCCTCCTCCTCCTCCTCCTCTTTTCCACCCTCCTCCATTTCCCTCAACACCTCCCCCGCCTTTATCTTCACCTCTCCTCTCCCTCTGTCTTTCCTTGATCCATGCCCTGCTATCTTCTTCCTTCTTGTTTTGTTTTACCACCCGCACACACGGCCCAGGACTCCCCCAGATCCATCTGATCTCTTCACAAGTCTCATTTACCCACACACTCAACACTGTTCTCATCCCTCAACCACCTCTTGCTCATCCCTCCCCTTTTCCCTTTTCTCCTCCCCTCTTTCCTCTTCTCAACTTTTCAACTTCCCTGAACCCTGGCTCAGCCCCAAAGTGTTTCCCCGCGCTTACAACCTAATGCCCTCAGTGCTGATTCATTGAGATGCATCTGCCCTGCAGTTACCTACCCTGTAGCAACTATGGTGTAAATGAAGCAGACATGACCTTTGTTGCTCCTTGGATGAACAGGCTTACAGACATGATCATGAATTATTGTCATAGATAGAGGTAAAAGACATGCATGCAACACTGCTTCTGTTTAATAGGGACATTTACCTGTATTTCAAATTTACTCTGCTGAATTCAAGTTAAAACAATTCTATTCAACCCAACTCTTGTGTCCACAAGTGTATAGTTAGGTTTTTAAGTTGTTTGTTTTCTTGTTTTAACCTTAATTCAGCCAAATTGATTTCAAATTTGCACTCAATCAGATTTGCTCATTAACCATCTGATTTTTTGCAATTCATGGCACTGGTGGTGGTTTCTAATTTGAAGTTGTCAGTCATGTAATTTGTCAGTTGTCAGTACCAGAGTTTATGTTTGTAGTTTGTTTCCTGTTTTATTATGCCTTTATGGCAGTGATAGCCTCGGCCGAAGGAATTATGTTTTTGGGTTGTTCATCCACCTCCTCCGTTTTTGTGAACAGGATATCTCAAGACCGCCTTGTCCACTTGCACTTAAAGATGTTGGCTCTCAAAGGTCAAAGGTACTGTGACCTTGCACTCGTCTCATTCTTGTGAACCCAATATCTCAAAGGTCAAGGTCAGCTTGTCTGAGCTTGTGAGCTTGTCTGACCCATTCTTGTGAGCGCGAAATCTCAAGAATTTGTTCAAGGGAAATCAGGGAATTTCTTCAAATTTGGCACAGAAGTTAATTTAGACGTAAAGATGTACTGATTAGATTTTGGCGGTCAAAGGTCAAAGGCACTGTGACCTTGCACCCATCTCATTCTCGTGAACCCAATATCTCAAGAGGGCCTTGGGGAGTTCTCTCAAATTTGGCACAAATGGCCACTTAGACTCAAGAATGAACTGATCAGAATTTGGTGGTCAAAAGTCAAGCTTACGAATTATGTTTTTGGCCAGAACTCAGGCATTCATTTGCTAATCATGATAAAAAAAATCACACAAATGTCTAAAAATGATGAAGTGATGACATTTTATATTCAAAAGGTCTTCACTGTGACATCATTATTTTCTGTCAAAAGACTTTTTTGGCCTTTATTCAGTGTCATAACTCAGACAGAAGGGGAGACATTTGGTCAGATACTGAATTAGTAATGCTAAACTTGGGTGCCCACCTTGAAACTGCGCTGATTCTATGGGTCTTCTGTGTAGCCATGTTGAAGATGTGTCTGAAGCATCATGTTTTAGAATATGAAGCTTCTTTGCAGCAACATCCATATTTGAAGCATTGTCAGCTTTCATGGCTACATATTGGACAGACATGGATATAAACTAAAACTGAAGCTTGACTGGTTTGTAGAGACTTACAACCACTAGAGAGTTATTCTAGTTTTGAAAGTCACCCTTCTCTTGTGTCTTGTCTCGTTTTACTTCCTGCCTTTATCATTTTCCCATTTGCTTTCTTTCACACCTGTGATTCTTTAGTTGATTAGTCCCTTGTGTATTTAGTCAGTGTGCTCTCCCTTTGTCAGTTGTCACGTCGCCAGTGTTTTGTGTCCCTTGTGTTCCTCATGTCATCCAGCTTTTTACCTAGTTTTGTTTTTGTATTTTTTTCTTGTTCTTGGATTTTGTTTCAGTCTGCTCCCTTGGCTTTGTTGCCTGTCAGTTTTTCTTGAACCAGCTTTTTGCATTAAAGCTTGCTTTTTGTTTCGTTCAACCTGCCTGGAGTCCTGTATTTGGGTCTTCTTTGAACTGAAACCTGAAAAGCAGCAAGGAGGCAGCTTGAGTACTCAGCCATGGAGGACTCTGATTTACTGCACTTTGCATATCATTGGACCTCATACTGTTAGCCTGTGTTTGCATATAAAGCAACCCTTTTTGCTCTGTGATTGGCCATGGATAAGGATGGAAATATCATTGCTGGAGAGGTTGAAGTTGACATCCATACCGGTTCCATTTAATGGCAAAAAGCTATTCACGATGCTGGGTCAAGGTTACATTCATGTGCCTTCATATATAATATGAAACATGCCTATTCCAGATTTATTTATTTTTTTCCAGACATTGGTAATCTCATAAAAAACTGCGGTTATTTTTCAAGGTCAGAGCATATGCCATTGAATAGTCATAAAAGATGAAATGACAGTAGGTCCTGATTATTGTTATCTGCAGTCCTTCAGCACGCCCTCCTTTGTGGCAACAGGCTTTTAATGTGTTTTGTCCCTCAAATAGGACTATATATCTCTTAAAATGTGTGAAACAGAGCGGCCTTGAAATTCTCTTCCCTTCTTTGGAACTATACCAACACTGCCATTGCCCAGCTTCATTGACTACAGCATACACAGAGCTGTAATTAAGCAGAGTAATCCTGTTTTAGTGACAATAAACTATAGCAACCGTAGATCACATATCCTCATGAAATGAATCACTGTGAAAATTATTGTAACATTACCAGAGGCTTTGCAGAGGAGCAGTACTCTGTAGCTACACAAAGATTATGTACATAGCCGCCAGAATCTATTTCTGCTGTAAGTTATATACCCCTTACAGAGGCATACTTCATTAATCAAAAACTTAATCTTCCTTGTGGTTAAATTGGGTGATAAAAAGGGTAAAACTGAAGTTGTGCATATCTTTGTGTGAGCGCATAAATGTGTAGGTGTGTATTTGCATATTTCTGTGTTTTTCTAAATGTTTGAATACACAGACTGATGAGGTCAGTTTTCAGAGTAATAACCATGCAGGCTTGACAGCAGACAGTAGACTGTTCATCAGAAAACTCATTTCAGATTTCCATGGAGGTAGAGAAAGAGGGCACTGTTCTTTTGTTGAGCTAATGTCAATGGGAGCTGCTTTTTTTTTTTTTTTTTTTTTTAAGCCGTCTCCATAACATTTTCATCATTTTATGTCACATTTAAAGCTGCAATACAACAAATGTATACATACTTTGGTGTTTTCACTTACAGTATGTTGCCTCCTGATAACACATCTTCTCAGGACAGTGGGCGTGTACAATCTGCAGTTGACTGGCATTTTGCCAAGACATGGTACCTCATTTATATTAGTGCATGGGGTTGCTTTACTTTGGAAGCTACCATTGAGCATACAATAAAGAAGCATCTGCCTTTAAGGTCAAGTGTGTGGGATTTAGGGGAATAAATTGGCAGAAATGGAATATAATGTAAAAAGTGTGTTTTCTTAGGTGTATAATTACCTGAAAATAAAAAGGGTGTGTTTGTTACCGGACAATATGCCATTCGTATCTACATAGAGATCGGGGCCTCTTTCATGGGGTCCGCCATGTTGCACACCCATGTTTCTACGGTAGCCCAGAACAGACAAACCAAACACTGGCTCCAGACAGGGCCACTGTTGTTAGCAGCCCCTTCACAATGAGCCAAACAACACTGGAAAACACAGATTTATAAAGTGAAACCGCTTTAGTATTCAGTATTTTCATTGGTTTAAATGACCAGGCCTGTTTGTTGTGGAGAGGACAAGACATTTGCAAATAATTCAGCTCTTGGTAAAAACCTCCTGAATATCTGGATATTAGTTATCAGAGATAAAAAGGGAGCACAGATTACATTATCATAGCACAAATTAGCAGGTGCTGGGCTTGCTCTCCGTCTGTGACAAGCCGAGTAGCATCGGAGAAACCCCAATTTGTAACATAAAACTGCTTTTGCCGGTGTTTTTACCGGCTTAATCATCTTGTCTGTTTGCTTCGGAGAGGAACAGACCTCAGCTGATAATTCAGCTTCTGCTAAAAAACCTCCCAAACAATGAACACTGACAAAGTCCTTTCTGGGAGTTCATGCTTGGCACAAGGGAAAAGTTTCAGCTGTTTGAAATCTGAAATCCTTACTGCTAGATGCCACTAAACCTCATGACTGCTACACACTGCTCAAGTCAGCTATCACAATAAAACTATCTAAGATAGCTAGCTAGCTAACTCTTCTTTGAATAATACTAGTGTCTGATATGGTTTTCCCCACAAAAACAGTTCAAAAACAAACCCACTCCTCTGTGAGTGAACAATCCAGAATCTGAATATGTACATTTTTATATTTCAAAAGTTGAACTACTAGACACAAGATTGTTCCTACCAAAAACTTCATTCTCATTCATCTTTTCAAGTTGGAAGCTGAAGCCTTCCTAAAACCCAGAAGTTTGGTTGTGCTTCTTCAAAAAGAATTGAAAGTGATTCTGCACACCGTCTTTTCACTCAAGGACTGGGAGTTATATCTAGTTTACATTGGAGATCACGGAAAAACAGAAACCCATGCTGCTATGCTTAATCTCTGTACTCTTTTTAATATACTGCTTAATTGGTGTGCTTAGTAGGCAGCAAGAAGACAAGAAGCAAAATACCTTTCAAATTACAATTAATTTTAAAAGCTTGTTGATTGTCTGTTTTTTCCAACTTGTTGAATGGTTTTCTTCCTCTTTCTAGCCAATCAAACTTTTTACTTTCTCATTATCACATTGTCACTCTCTTTCAGATCTTACCCATCTCCTTTCCTTCTGCAGCAAATTTATCTCAGAGTCAACACTTAAATTTGGAATTTGTGGGGGAGGACTCCATTTTTAATGTGGATTGTACCTGGCTTCTGTTGCACTTACAGTATTGTCTGAACATTTGCACATGTCGTACAACAAGGAATGGAGCAAGTGGCAAAACAAGTGTAACATCAATGGATGTTCTTTTAAATACTTAACCATCCTATGCTTGATTTTCTTGACACACAGTCACCTGCAGTCGTGCAAATTATGATAGATGTAGTTAAATGTTGTTTTGCTGTGACAAAAACTCTCAAAGCCTGCAACAACTGACAAATCTGCGTCTGGTATCAACAGTCAGGTAAAGATTGGTTTCTTTTAACCACAAAGCTTGATTTTAATTATGACTCTCTTATCTTAGCATAACATTTTTAGATGCCTTTACATAACAATACCTTAACTGTAGAGGTGGCGGATCAAAAAATGCTGTGATTTGTCTGAAGTGATGTGTTTTTGGTTGGTCATATGGGTCACTTTACAAGCTAAACAGCCTGTTTTGTTGTTTTAATCTTAGAACTTGCTCTTACACTATACTGCTCTGGGTTTTTCCTGAAGAGCTGAGGTTCTACCCAAAGCTACTTGCTTCTTATGAATTTATTCATTCACTTCACACAAATGTCAAATAGGACTTGTTGACTTGACAATTTCACGGTGACATCATAATGTTCTGCATAAAACACTTCTAGTCATCTTTCAATAGCTGGCAAGCTGCGAGTGTTTAGACACACAGAGCTGGATTGGCGAGTTGATCCGAGTTGCCCAATTTTCCGCCTCGTAGGGGTAAACATATTGGTGGAACCTTTCTGGTGTAAAAAGAACGAGGCGCTCTTCCGCCACGGGAGGGGCTGTTGAAGACTTGTGGGAGGAGCTGTTGATGATGCCGCAGGTGCGACCCACTGGCGGTGGATAAACAGGAAACAGCTGATAGCAGGAATGAGCAGCTCATACTAGTAGAAAGAGGGAAACACAAACCTGACAGACAAAGTAAAGATGAGCAACTGGGGAGACAAAGAATTGCACGCCCTCCTTGTCCTCGCAAACGAAGAGGCCATTAACCGTCAAGTGACGGGAACGGTGAAGGACGGGCCAACGTATGAGAGAATCGCCGCAGGACTGACGAGCCGCGGCTTCCCTCTGAGTAAGGCTGTTTACATCACGCGCTGAGCTACACGTTTTGTTACTTGCTCACGCCCCCCATTGCCCCAAAAACGGCACATTCTGTATGAACAAAAGTAGGCAGGCGGCATTTTGCCGCACTCCCCGATTTTGTTTTTATACTGCCAATGCTGAAAAAAGACTGATTGGGCTTTCCTGCAAATTTGCACAATTTCTATTTAAAAAGGGCTATACCTACCTCATACCTCAGAAACAGAGGGGGTGACATTTGGTCAGATACTTAATTGATGACACTAATCTTGGGTGTCCACCTTCAACCTGATTGTTTAAATCTTCTGTGCTGTTGGGGGGACAATGGGTGTAAAGCATCCATGTTTTCACAGACAAGGATGTAAACTGTAAGAGAAACTCGACTGGTGGCATACAACCACAGGGCGGTAATTCTAGTTTGAAAATGTTATACCACATGGTCTGCTGAAATTCTTGCTTTATTTCTTTTCCCCCGATTTTACAGGTATCCCCTACTTGGCATTTTGTATTTCCTTCTGATTTGGAACCGAGTTGTGGTTCCCCTACCGCACCATTGAAATTGTAAAGGCTGTCGAAGTAGTAATCTCATGCAATCTCCACCCCATAAAAACGTATTTGTGAACCATGAGTGCTGTGGTTTGCGCCAGATCACATCAGCCTCGGTCTTTTAGGAGTGTCATGAAACCCAAGGCTGCTGGACGTGGTTCCTTTGGCTCAGGCTAACTGTTAATCAAAGTCCTTAATGAGTAGGAGAAATATCTATGGGTAATGTGGTCAAGCTCTATTATTAGAGCCCCTTGGTGGGTCCTAGATAAAGTCATTGGAATATAAAAATGTTCTAAGTATAGTCCACTGGGTGGGTTCTTTTTTCAAACCTTTATGTTGGTTTCTGGGTTGAACCCTTCACAGATGAAAGGACAATCTGAAGAACCCTATAGGGTTCTAGCTGGCACTTGTATTTCTAAGAGTGTGCAGCTGTCTTAATGGCGATCACAACCTCGGTTTCTGTGTTTGCTTTGCTTGTCTGCAAATTGGAAAACAGACGCTATTACTTTAGGATGTAAAGAGTTTTGAGTGTTGGTACAAAATCAGAAATCCTCCACCGTTAGTCTGCAGCACTGAAGCTTTCCAAGAGACTGACCTAAATCAGCAGTGCCTCTGTAAAGCTAAAATTGCTCTCCTGTGGCATTTTGATTAAAAAGAAACATGTTTAATACCTGACTGTGGACCCTAGACGTTTGACTGCTGTAAAGGTTTTAATGCATTGAGGTGCTAACATGATTCTTGTTTTTATATATTGTTGAGTCTTATGCACCATACTATGTGCTTTTTGTAAATGAGTTTTGTACCTTCAGGCCATTTGTTTACAGCTGTATAGAACTATATTTTAGCTGACCAGCTATTTCTATCAAACACAAGCTGTTTTTATCATTCAGTCATGACTGAACAACATCTCATCCGACTTTGGAAGGCAGATAGAAAAGGAGGATTTTCATATTAATATAAAGTTGAAACATTCATATCATCTTGTTGATGTAGGCAGTTACTCAAATTATTTTCTCAAAATCTCGTGGTTACCTGAGCCTTTGGGAAATACATTCTTCAGTTGAATTTGACTGGCATTTTCATGACTATATTACATATGTTTCATCACACTTACTGACACCAATCTCTGCCCCCTCATCCTTCATTCAAACACATGCCAGTAGTCTTACCGGTATGTCTGTATCTCTCCACATCCTAGACAACATTAGTTGCCTACTAGTAAAAAAAAAAAAAAAGGCTACTGGGTGAGCCATTGTTGTTATGTGATTGGCACAGCTGTTTAAGAGGCATTGGAGTGATATTGTGCCAGGCTGAGAAAATGATCAATAGCCATACTGTCCAATTGTTGTCCACTTCACACAAGCATACAGGCATACAGTAGTGTCATGTGTTTAAATAAATACAAATAAATATGCTTATAGGAACTCGTCCTTGTGCTGCTCACGACCTTGTGCCTTGTGCCTGTTGTATTGTAAAAATAGAAAGCAGTGATTTCTATCTGACTCTAAAGCAGCCCTCAAAAGCACTTGAGCTGCTTCAGTATCTGAATCTAAAAGTTGGCCTCCGCATAGCTTTTATTGATCTGTTCAGGCTTCCTGAATAATTTCAGAGTTGGTTGGGTTTGGTACTGATACTGAGCTGCTGCTGGAGCACTGTTTACTGTCTCTGATGCTCTCCTCCATTATCCACCACCCTGCAGGTACAAGCCATTTCTCTTTCCAACTGTGCACTGCCACAGAGGCAGGTTAAATCTGTGATTGTTTCCAGCCAGGCTTCCATGATGGATGACGAGCATGGCTGCTTGATATGATGCCTACACACCGTAGATACCTCCAAGAACTGTGTGCAGATACATCGGGCTCACTGCTTGGGCTGGTTTCCATCTTCCATTAAGCCCAGTGATGGGTGGTGCACTGAGCGGGTTCAATATGATGTCAGGCATTAAATTGACTGATATTGCAAGAAACATGCAACCTACGGTACATAGTCAGACAACATGTGTACATCTGGAATATGTCAGATAATAGCTGTTCAGGCACATTCAGCAGAGCAGCAGCTCATATTGCTTGCGGGTGTTGTTCTACTATGTCGACAGACACACTAGTTAGGCTGCATTTCATTGGCTGCTCAGATCAACTCCGAATTGATTAATTGAGCTAATTAGAGCACCATCCAAGGCCTTTTAAGTAGATGAGTATGGCATTTTTACTAAAAATCGTTCAAAACGTCCACCTTTCCCTCTCCCTCAGCACGTTATATACATCGTACCTCTGAAACATGAATTCTCCCCAGGCATTAGGATGGTATCTTATAGGACGAATCAGGCATTCTGCCACTGACTCATGTCATTATAGTTTCAGCTGCAGCTACACGGTAATTAGTTGTGGGTCCAAGTGCCAAGACGAACAGCCTTTAGTTAATTACACAGAATACTTGACCCACATCAGCATCATAGTTTAAGCCTACTGAATTAATTAATGGACAACAAAACCTACATTCAAAACATTCTTGATCCCATAAGCAAGCTGGCTGCCGCAATGACCACCATCCTTCATTTCTTTCATGCAAGAGTTAGCAAATTCAATTTCATTCATCTCCACTCACCACGTGATGATTGGTTGCCCTATTACAAACATTAAATACCAATATTGAACTGGAGGAAATGTTGCAGAGGATTATGTGGCTGATGATAATGGTTATCTTGTTTCATAGTGCTCTAAACTGCAGAAAATAGACAGTGGCCCCAAGTTTGATGGGAGCTACTGTCTTGTGTTTATGAGAATATTATGAATCTTCAGTCATTTTGTAGTGCGCAAGAACATTTAAAACCAGTCAGCAACAAGCATAAGCCCCACATACTGAATATGTACTAAAAAGGAGCAGTGGTCTAGCCAGCCGGTGGTTGATTGTGAGCAAGGTGTCCTGTCAGCCTTCTCATATTAATGGCTGTAATTTTGATGTGTATGTGATGGGGAAAATGCCGGGGTAGGAGCAGTGTGTCCTTTATGGTTGTAGCTTTACACAGCAAAGAAAACAACCCAGGAGCCCATAGATATGCCTATAATTGTGGCATTAGAAGGAGTTCTGGCTTGTACCTCATTAGGGGAAAAGCACAGAGAGCCTCAGGGTCTTTCAGGACAGACTTGGGGAGAGACAGACTGACAGACAGACAGAGAGGGAGCGAGATTGACATGGGGATGAAAGCACACTGCAGCTATTTAGGTACACAAAACACAAACCCAGACACCACTGAACCAAAGCACAGATATGCAGTACACACCAAATAGCACACATGCAATAGAAACATATATATATGTCTGTCCTGTATATCTATACTGTGATTGTATCCATGGTGATGATGGTCAGTTTTGTATCTGCCTCCAGATGCAACTTAGTTAATGGACCTGCAGTTTAATAACAGCTGCAGTTTGTGTATGTCATGTTTGTTCACTAGGGCTGTATTCAACCAAAGAGTCTTGGCTGACTAAAATTCAATCTACTCTTTAACCAATTTATTGGTCAATGGGGGAAAAAAAATCTGCACGTTATCTCTAGATTTACTAAATCGCCACAGTGCACTGAATGCAATCTACCTGGTAGCGTTGTGTGTCCTCCAAAGCGTTTTCATTAATACTTGCCCAGGGCAGGTAAACTCTGTGTTCAGGCAAGTGGAATGTCTGGAGTGAAAAATGAATGTGATCTCCAATGTAATACTATCCAAATGAGCACTGTAACACTTTTCCACCTGAACTGCTTGTGCTAGTCTGTCTCACTACTGAGCATTGAACAGGAATGATGGGAAAAATCTGATGTACTGGACACCAACATAGAAGTTAACTTTGGGGTTGACAGTGTCATATTCAACAAAACAGAGCTAATGCTAAATATCTCTGTAATGCTGCATGCAAGAGAGACTTATGCTGTGTCTCAAATCGCGTACTTCTGTACTCACACTTAATATTTTGAGTGCATAAGTGCGTTCACACTGAGAAGTATGGAAAAATGCAATGCACTATGAGTACCTGGATGGTGCACTCAAAACAGTCAAAAAGAGTGTGGAACTATGGACACTTCTCGCACTCAATGGTCGCCATCTTGGCTACGTAGCGGAAGGGGAGGGACCACTTTTCAAACTGGAAATAGCGGCCAAGGACTGTGTGACCGTGAACTTCGCTGCATTGTACAAATTCACATTTTTTGCACTAAGCACCACTATACTGTTGTCGGGTATAAGCCAGCAGTATGTTTATTGCGTTAATTTAGCAGTCTTTAATGATTTGGTACCGCGAACGATAACGCAAATGCTAATGCTAGTTTTCTAACCAGCTAATGTGCAGTCGTCATTTCCGGTGAGTGCACAACAGCTGTGTTTGGTTTGAGACAACACTACCCTGTCGAAATTTGCGCACTACACCAATGAGTACATAGTGCGCGCAGTATGCTACATAGAAGTATACTAACGAAAGTATGTGATTTGAGACACACCTAAATTATTAGCCCAGTAGCTAACATTCGCCATTCTGCTGTTTAAAACAAGGGCTCAGGTGTGATTGTATTCCTTTCAGAAGCTTTGTAATCCAGCATTGAACTGTAGTGTCTTTTTGGAGACTTAATGAAATTAATCCATATTGATAAATCAGACACTGAATGTCTTCTGGGATTATTTATCCATTTTCTGATTAAAAATGAGAGTTGAAAAATGTTTAACTTTGGGTAAAACGCTGCACTCGTCACTGTCACCAGTCATTCAGTCACACTGGAGAAAAGGTGGAACAAATACCACAATGACCAACCGTCACAAAGGATAAATACTTGTACTGTACAACAACTGCTGCTTTCAGCTGGGGAAAGAAATGCTTAAGTGAACACACAGCCTTTTAAAGTAACTCCAGTGATTGTCTGACCAATAAGAACTTGGTGAGACGAGCTATCCACCAACCAATTGACCAGAAGTTTACAGCCCTAGCTTTCACAGTGGAAATGTAACAAAACTAAGTAATAATTTCTGTAAGCCAATTTCTCAGTGTTGTTGGACACTGTTGTCCCACAATGCATTGGGTACTGGAATCAGAAGAGTGACTCACAGGAGGGGAACAAAATTTTGTCAGTACGAATCCAATTTATCGAATTTTTAATTTTCTTAGGATCTGTTGTAATAGGTTGCTTTGTAGATCTATGAAGCACAATTGTGACATTTCCTACTGGGAAAGAAGATAACTATTAATTAAGCTTCTTTTTTTATGTTAGGACTGTTAATGAGCACCAGTGTTCCTCTCTTATTTCCACCACAGGATGAGTCCTTGAGCAAGGCATTTAACTTCATCAGCAGCTCAGATGAAGCTGCTTAAGGGCTATAAACAAAATCTGTGTTGGCACTGGGCAGCTGTGAGTGTGGCGCACAGCTTTGTAGCAACAGGTAAAGTAAAGAAACTCACATGCAGTGTTCAGCAAAGTTCACTTTCTGTATGATGCCTGTGGATATGCCATGTCATTTTCTTGGAAAGCTAGGGGCTAAGGTCACCAGTGTATTTGCACTGGAACATGGTTTGTTGAAAGATAGCTGAGACTTTGCCACATCTGGTTCTGCAGGTTCACTTCCTACAAAGGATGATGTTTTCCTCAGCAGCCTTGTGTGTGGTTAAATTCTCCTTGAGCAATATTGCACCACCTACCTGTGCACCATTTGTTTGTCCTGAATAAGACCATCAACTAAATGCTGGCACAAATATTGGATGATTATAAGGAAAAATAGCCTGTATAAACTGCTCATTATTTTACTCACATGGCGCTCTGCATGTTCCCTCTGAACAACGAATGACTGTTACTGAGTTACTGCCCTAGGCAAAGGAGTTCAAGAATCCTGGGTTCTTGTAAATGAGTGAGGGTAAAATGGAGTATGAAGTGGACAGGTGGATTGGTGTTTGATCAGCAGTGATAGGAGTGCTGTGTCAGTTTGTTGTTGTGAAGACGGAGCTGAGCCAGGAGGCAAAGCTCTTGATTTACCAGCCCATTTATACTCTGACCCTCACCTGTGGTCATGAGCTTTGGGTAGTGACTGAAGGAATGGCATTGCAGATACAAGCTGCCGAAATGAGTTTCCTCTGTAGGGTGGCTGGGCTCAGCTTTAGAGATAGGATGAGGAGCTTAGACATACAGAGGGAGCTTGGAGTAGAGCTCCTGCTTCTTTGTGTCGAAAGGGGCCAGTTGAGGTTCGGGCATCTGACCAGGATGCCTCCTGGGCGCCTCCCATTGCAGGTGTTCCGGGCATGTCCAACTGGTAGGACGCCCCAGGGCAGACCCACAACATGCTGGAGGGATTATATCGCATCTGGCCTGAGAACTCTTCAGGATCCCTCAGGAGGAGCTGGAAAACGTTGTTGGGGGGATGCACATTTGGAATGCCTTGCTTAGCCAGCTGCCCCCACAACCTGGCCCTGGATAAAGGAAAGTAATGGATGGATAGTTTTTGCACCTTACATATGTGTACTTAAACTAAGCACAGATATATAACACCTCCGCAGCAAACATACCTTGCAGTTTGACCCTTACAGCTGTTTAACTAGAGTGACAAGCCGTTACGATTTGGAGGGACATTGATTTTGGAATCAAGTTTGTGTCCCTCCAATGCGTTTTGCCAACTGGGAGCCGTAGCTACCCGAGTCTGCCAAGGAACTGATTTTCAGGCTACACTGCCTGTCTGCTTATGACTTGTGTTTCTGCTTCTCTCGCTGCCTCCCTTTCTGTTGCCCTTGGTGTTGCAGTGTTGTACAGTATGATTGAGAGTGTATATCCCCCTGGAACATTCTGTGGGTCTAAGTCATTTAGTACAGAGTGTGAAGGGCACCATACACACCAACACGCAATACATACACATTGGGTAGGGTCAAAAACACACCAAATCTGACCTGTGTATGTACACGCATGCACACTCATACATGTACCAGGGAGAGACTGTGTGGTATTGCAGTGCAGTACATTGACACTCGAGAGGAGATAAGATGAGCATTTGTTCCACATCCATTCGTCTTTGATTCAGCCCGGTCCTTCTTCCTCTTCCTTTCATTTCTCCTCTTACACTTCATGAAATAACACAGATTTCTGCCTTTCTATGGGACACTTGTCAGGTTACCCCGCCTGTGTAATTCCACAGGGCACCTCCAGGAAATTCAAAACACTGCACCAACCAGATATAATTGTAGGTGTGATGGCAACAGTTAGATTAAGTTAACTGTATATTGTCATTTAAAAATTGATTTTAATAATAATGTTATATGCCATATGTAAATGCTAACTATATATGCGGATGTATTTTTACTTTACATCACTGTCTGAAGTGTTTGTTTGAAGGTAAACACTATAAGCTACCCAATTTCATTGTCAGCAGCTTTCCCCAGCATTTCATGAGTGTTACATAAACACGTCTCAGAACAGGTTCTTTTTTATTGCATGTTATCGAGGAACAAGCTGCAGAAATCTTTTTTTGAAAAAACAAAAAGAAAAGTTTAAAATGCACATCCCTTAGTGAGAAACCTTCAATTCAAAATATGAATAATCCCTTAAAAGGCTTCTGACTTCCTTCAGTGGGAAATAATGGCTTTATGTAAGCAAAATGAAACTTACAAAAGCTGGACAACTAAACAACAGAGCAAATGTACTTGTGCTCTAATTTAATGAACAGAATTGGTGTTGGAAGATTATTAAGCCTTGAAGATGCCCTAGCTTTACACAATATATAAATATTAATAATTAATTGTGTATACTGTTAAATTAATTATTAATGTGTACGTAAAATGAATGAAGCTGGTGGAAAATTTGATGAAGATAGAAGTGTTATTTGTTTTGTGATAACACAATTTGTTACAAGCAGTGTTATGCCCCGTCAAGGACTGGCTGAGACACAACATAAACCAGCCCCATTTTCCCCAAGTCCCAGACAGCTGCAGAGACGGATCACTGAATATGAAATTTATTACATATTCAGACGAACATATTGAAAGCCTGGATAGACTTCAGGGTGGGCCAAGGCCAACAAAACAAACCAAAACAAATCTGACTTTAAAAACAACCAATCTAACCCGAAGAAATAAAAGAAACCAAAACTAACCTCCCTAACTCGGGTGCACAGGAGAATTCAAGGTGAATGAAAATAGGCAGCTCACCCCTAACAGAACAAAACCATCAGTATGGCTAAACCTACAGTTGATCTTTGTGCAGGTGCTGTTGTGGCCAGTTAAGAGATGAGGAAGATGTGCCGTTCCATTGCTATCTGTCTGACGCCATCTTGGCTCTTCATGTACAAGCCAATCCCCTGCAGTAACTAACTACTGGTAATCCAGTGGTCTCCTTATCCTGGCACTAGGGGTGTCCTCGACGAAGAATTTACATAGTCGAATCTGATTTGACAGATATATCCTTTAGCTGACTAATCATCGAATCATGTTGTTTTCCCCTTCATTGATTAATGAGCGCATTTTCTGCTCCAGAGAAAAGAGCTAAAACACCCAAATGAACAAATTTAATTCTTCACTTGGCATAATAAGATAATAATAATAAAAGTAAAAGTAAAACAGTTGTTCTTCTTTCTGATGTCAAGTTACTTCATTAATCAACTCAGGTTCATACAAGTTCATCCACACGGACTGTGCGTCACCGCTCTCAATCGTCGGACAAAAAGTAGCCAAATAAAAAATCAGAGTCTATCAAGAAAACAATCAGCGGTGAAATTCGTTTCAAGACACTTCAGATAAATGAATAATCCTTCAAAAAAGTTCGATTTGAGAGCGCATACCTCCTTCAAAGTGTTTGTTTATGCACTCAGCCACCGTAAATCATCACCACATGATTCCCGAGCGCGGCACCGCTGCTGCTCACCGCTGCTGCTCACCGCTGCTGCTCACTGCTGCTGCTCACCACTCCCTCAGGGGATGGGTCAAATGCAGAAAACAAATTTCACACACTCAGGTGTGTGACAGTCAGTGGGACTTTAACTTTAAATCACCGTAGGCCTCGATGCTGCTCTGATGGTCCTGCAGCGCACTCACTCCATCCATCCATCCATCTTCTAACCGCTTCATCCTCTTGAGGGTCATGGGGGGGCTGGAGCCTATCCCAGCTGACACTGGGCGAGAGGCAGGGTACACCCTGGACAGGTCACCAGACTATCGCAGGGCTGACACATAGAGACAATTTAGAGTTATCAATTAACCTAATCCCCAATCTGCATGTCTTTGGACTGTGGGAGGAAGCCGGCGTGCCCGGAGAGAACCCACGCTGACACGGGGAAAACATGCAAACTTCGCACAGAGGGGCTCCCACACCCGGGATCGAACCAGGAACCCTCTTGCTGTGAGGCGACAGTGCTAACCACCATACCACTGTGCCGCCCAGCACACTCACTGACCTCAGTTTATTTGGATCGAGCAACTGGATGATTTATTCATGCGTAGTTATGATTATGCCTATTGATTAAATGCACGCGTCATTTTCAGTTTTTTATTAACAGAAATTAGGCTGATGTTTGTATCAAAATAGGCTATATATCATGAATTACTACAAAACAAATACATTTTATGTCAAATCAAGATGTTCAGCAGCAGTGAGCACCCCCATATAGTCAGAATGGTACGGTATTGTTTCATAACCACATTTTGCGACGATTAGACGGCGAGGCTGGCAGTCGAATCAGACTTCTCCGAATCGAATCACCGAATCATCAACTATTCAGGGTCACCCCTACCTGGCACACACCTATTTGCACACACACACACACACACACACACACACACACAGGCACCTTGCACACATTTTGCACCCTCATAGAAAGACACATTGGCAACATAATATGACTCTGGTCGTAAAAGCTGTTTTGTGGGGAACTTTGGACTGCACAACTTTTTAGGTGCAACATTTCTTACATTCTTTCTAAGGAATGCATCTGGGAAGTCTGGTGCAAGTAATGGTCATAAAAATAACGTACCGGGCCCTCCAAAAGTATTGGAACAGTGAGTCCAATTTGTTTACTTTTGTTGTCGACTGAAAACATTTGGGTTTGACATCAAAAGATGAATATGAGACAAGAGATCAACATTTCAGTTTTTATTTCCAGGTATTTACATCTGGATCTGATACACAACTTAGAAGATAGCATTATTTGTAATGGAACACATTTTTTTTAGGTGAGCAAAAGTATTGGAACATATAAACTTAAAATAGATTAAAGTGAATGAGACTTAATATTTAGTTGCAAATCCTTTGCTTTCAATAACTGCATCAAGCCTGTGACCCACTGACATCACCAAACTTTTGCATTCTTCTTTTGTGATGCTTTTCCAGGCTTTCACCGCAGCCTCTTTCAGTTGTTGTTTGTTTTGGGGGGTTACTCCCTTCAGTCTCCTCTTCAGCAGGTAAAATGCATGCTCTATTGGGTTTAAGTCTGGAGACTGACTTGGCCAGTGTAAAACCTTCCACTTCTTGCCCCTGATGAACTCCTTTGTTGTTTTGGCAGTGTGTTTTGGGTCGTTATCTTGCTGCATGATGAAGGATCTCCCAATCAGTTTGGTTGCATCTTTCTTTAAATTAGCAGACAAAATGTTTCTGTAGACTTCTGAGTTCATTTTGCTGCTGCCATCATGTGTTACATCATCAATGAAGATGAAAGAGCCCGTCCCAGAAGAAGCCATGCAAGCCCAAGCCATGACATTACCTCCACCGTGTTTCACAGATGAGCTTGTATGTTTGGGATCATGAGCAGATCCTTTCTTTCTCCAAACTTTCGCCTTTCCATCACTTTGGAAAAAGTTAATCTTTGTCTCATCAGTCCATAAAACTTTTTCCCAGAATTTTTGAGGCTCATCTCTGTACCTTTTGGCAAATTCCAGCCTGGCCTTCCTATTCTTCTTGCTAATGAGTGGTTTGCATCTTCTGGTGTAGCCTCTGTACTTTTGTTCATGAAGTCTTCTGCGAACAGTATATTGTGATACCTTCACTCCTGCCCTCTGGAGGTTGTTGCTGATGTCACTAACAGTTGTTTTAGGGTCTTTCTTTACAGCTCTCACAATGTTTCTGTCATCAACTGCTGATGTTTTCCTTGGTCTACCTGTTCGACGTCTGTTGCTTAGTACACCAGTGGTTTCTTTCTTCTTCAGGACATTCCAAATGGTTATACTGGCTATGGCCAATGTTTGTGCAATGGCTCTGATTGATTGTCCATCTTCTCTCAGATTCATAATTGCTTCTTTTTCACCCATGGACAGCTCTCTGGTTTTCATGTTGGTTCCACCTCTAAATGCAGTCTGCAAAGGCAAAACCTATCGTACCCAATCTGAAACTGAGCTCAGACATTCAGTGCTATTTATTGTTTGAATAATCAATGTAATTGGGAGACACCTGGCCAACAAAACACACCTGTCAGTCACATGTTCCAATACTTTTGCTCTCATGAAAAATGGGTGGGTTCAAACAAAAGGTGCTATCTTCTAAGTTGTGTATCAGATCCAGATGTAAATACCTGGAAATGAAAGCTGAAATGTTGATCTCTTGTCCCATATTTATCTTTTGATGTCAAACCCAAATATTTTCAGTCTACAACAAAAATAAAGGAATTGGCCTCACTGTTCCAATACTTTTGAAGGGCACTGTATGTAAACATCATCTGATATAAAATACAATATTCCGTACTTTCTTGTTCACCTTTAAAGCTTACCTTAAGGCAAGCATGCAATACAACAAATCAAGCATAGTTCACACTTAGGGATGAATAGTCTAAATCTAAGTGAATCCAAAGAGCCTGTTGATACATTTTGGTCTTTTTCTCATCCTGCCAACAGTAAATCCTGCATCTGCACTACATGCAGCAACTTCTGGGGCTAAAAAATTGAAGCCAGTGCCCAAGTGCAAAAATTGCAGTTCCTCAAATGGCCACTTGAGGCTAGCACTAGACGTGAGTCAATCCCCCCATACATCCATGGTGAAATACCGAACTTTACAGCAGAAATAAACATGTTTACAGCCTGGTACAAAAAGAGTTTTGGTCTCTATAGCTAATGTATATTGATGACAACTGTTTAAGTGTTATTTATGTGTAAAGTTACGCAGATTTAAGGGCTTGGACACCTAAGTGAAAGGCTGTCTGTGAGGCATCACCACAGTCTGTTAGTCAGATCCACCCCCTCTCATCCACAGCTCCAACCTCCCATCCAAATATGGTCAACTCTGGCTCCAAAAAAACAAGATGACGAATTCCAATATACCGAACTGGAGGCTTGCAAACCACAGTCCACAAACCAGCGGGTGATGTCATGTCAGCTACGTCCATTATTGTATACAGTCTTTGCTGCAATATTTATTATTTACAGAAGAGTCTGAATTTTCTCTGATTGAATTCTAGTGGGAGAGTATGTGGATGCTGGGCAGAGCAAGGTTACATCTGTACATTTCCCCTCATTGAGATAGTTATTGGTTAGTAATTTGTTACCTGCCCAAGTCACTCCCATCTGCTTGTGGTCTGACTGGCAATAAGAGAGCAAAGGAAAATGGGAGGATGCTCTTGATAGCCTGCTCCAGATGTCCTTGCCATTGTCTCGTCTCATATCTTCCAGACTATACAAAGAATGTAGAAATTTAATGTTGAACAGACCTGGAATAAATGTGATCATATGTTGCACATTCTGGCATGACACTCATAACTGCATGACTGATAACCAGGCCCTGCAGTGTGATAATGAATGTGAGTCTGAAGACAATGTTGGCAGACCATGGTTGCAGTAATTTGCCTACTAAGAGAACACTGGCAGTGTTAAGTAGCCCAAGGGCAACGCTCACTCTGACACTTTATTTATGTGAGCAGCATAAGAAAAGCTGGGACTTTTCAACCTGCAATTAACACAAAAATCTGAGATCATCATTTAATTAGAACTTCAAATTACTGTCCTTTAGGGATGATTCCTCTTTATTCTCCTGTCATCATAATGTGAAGCAATTTATTGTTAAACCACCACCTAACTGCAAAAACAGCCCAGTGAATCTTACTTTTTATATACCTGCTATCAAAAGGTTGTTAAATATTGATGGGCCGGCCTCACCTGAGATCATCCTTGACTAGGCCCTTTTCTGCCCCACTGTCTTTGAAGGCTGTTGCGTCAGTTTTGGTCATATTTTCAGTTTATCAATTTTTCATTGCAACTTTGCTCCCAATCTTCCAGTATCACTGTCTTCATACTGTTTTAAGTCTCACTTTCCATTTCCAGGCTCTTGTTACTGATGCACATTTCTTTTCTCCTTTACTTTCTGAAATGCCTCACATGCTGAGCTCCACACCTGCTGTTTGCATATTTGATGTCAGCTTTTGTTTAACACACAGTTGTGCATCATGTACAAATGACAGTATAGTGCATTACAACACTGTCTGTGGGAGGTTTGGACGTGATAATTATCGTTCATCTTAGTGTTTGTATGTCAACTACACATTAGATCTTGACTTCAGTAGAATAAAAAGCTCCAGGGCTCCTGCTGTGTTGCCTTCCATAGGTATAAAATGGGGATTTGTTGAACTTAAGACTCGATTTGAGACTTTTATTTGAGACATGTAATTTGAGACTTCAATGAGTAAATAGGAGTGTGTTTGTATATGTGTAAACCCTCCATTAGACTTACATCCAGTCAGTTGATTTTCCCTGCTTTCTGACAGATGCATGCTGAGTAAAGCCTCTTTCACATGTGCAGTCTATTCCTGAAATGTTCAGGAACATTTCATGCATGGGGTTATGTGTGAATAGGAGCAGGGATCTATATTCAGGGAAATCTGTTCTGCCAATTTCCCACCTCAAGACCCAGAAACACTTAAGGTAGAATGCCAGTGTGGCTGTGTTGTGAATGAAGGTAGTAACGTTGCAGGGTCAAGCATGTAAAGGTAGGAGTACGTCTGACGAATGACGCTTTCACTTGCAAGAGAACCAATGACAAGACCCCGCTCATGACATATTTGTATTCATGACTTGTTTACTGATTCAGTCAAGCTGTTAAATATTTGAAACTTGAAATTTGAAATTACAAGAACATTGGCTCTGGACATAAACAGCTCCTTGCTTGACTTTCCTTTGCCCATCTATTTGCGCTTTGCCAAAACAGCCCTAAAGCAAAGCAGCAGTGATTGTGCTAAGTGGCTAATGGGCATGTAGCTACTTACTTATTTCAGATGATACGTCATGTTTGTAGTCGATGAATGATTGACAAATGTTCACCTTGGGTTTGTGCCTCACCTTCTCAAAATGATGTAACTTAGGGGCAGTACACATGCCGTGTCTTCAACCGCCCTGAAAATGCGAGGTTAGGTGCTGGGTGCTACTCTTGTGCCTTTTCTGTGCCAGCTGGCATGTTGCATCTGTGGTTACTAAGCAACCTTATCAATCATGGTATAGCCTGTTTACCTGATATCCTGAGTACAGAGCTGATCTTCTTCCAGGCGCTGTTTATAAATGTGTAGGCCTATCGTCCGTGGGACAGATGTAAAGCTCTAGGTAGCCCTGCACTAACATGATCAACTCTCCCGTATTTATCAGACTGGGAAGGGAAAGATACCTGTCGGCTGTGATTGGTTTGTAATGTGACTCCTGTCTGACTGCTGAGCGTGGCCTCTTCCTATGTCTGTCCTTTCAAATTAAATCCCCACATGGTCCAGTCACATAGGTTTTGATTTCTTTTGACAAGGTGCAGCTCCTAATAGAGTTTCATGTTTGTGGACTACGACTAATGACCTCTCTGGTCGACTAACATTTGGTCGACTATTAGGAGGCAGCCCTACTCAAGATTCCACTTCTTTCATCATCTTGAGTAGCTGGTGTGGAAAATGAATTAATAATGTTTTCAGATTGGTCAATCAGTCGCCTTGCTGCACACTATTAGCATCCTTCTCTTTCTCTCCTTCTCTCTCTCTGTAAGTTGACAGCGCTGATGTGACTGCAGGAGGTTTGCGACCCGGAGCTGCAGGATGGCAGGGCTGATTCAGCTACTGTAACAAAGATAGCACGTACAGTGACAGGCAGAACAATAGGTGCCTGTGCTTCAGATGAAGACACTGGGGACGCTTATACACACATTACTATACAACTTGTATAAGCCCAGTAAAGAAACAGAAGGGCAAACCATATTTCTTTTAAAATCATGCGAGCTAACACTAGTCATTATATTTTTTCCTTCCAGTATATTATATCTGAGTTCTTGACTGTTTGCCTCTCTTTCTCTAGACCCCCAAAGTCTTCTGTCTTTATACTCTACCCAGGAAATATTTGTGTTTGGTTACTCACCCTGTAGCCTTTAATGCCAGACAAAAGTTTATACTCCTGGGAGAGCTGGGCATTCAAAGGTGGAAAACATATCTGATGCAGTTAAGCAAACTTTAATACAGAAAATCCCACAAAGCATATTTCAAGGCTTATGTACACAAACTGGTATTTTCTCCCAAATATTTCTAAATTAACCACTGCAAAGTTTGCAAATGCCCTGGGCTCCCCACCAGTCAGCAGATTTGATGAAGCCCCTTGGATTAGTGTACAGTAAGCCAGGCTCTTTTCGACTCACCACTCCAAGATATCCTGATTCAGTTTCATGAGCTGCTTCAGAGCAGTTTCCATCAACCTTGTATTGCCCCTGACAGGGAGACCGTGGAGATTTGGTGTTAATAAAATGTGTGTTTACTGCTGGGAGATGGTTGGTGAGTGCCGTGCTGGTTGTGACAGACCAGCTCATTCCAAACTCTCGGGTCATTTCAGAGTACTGAACAAAGGAGCTGGAACTCATATTTTCCATATACAAATACCTTCTTACTCCCTCCATTGTTGAGTTCATTGTTTCCTCTCATGTCTAGACATTTCAAACAGACAGACAGACGTTCTCTTTGAACTCACTGCAAATATTCACCCGAGGAGTATACATACCACATGCATATTCATTTTCTGCAGCTTCTGACAGTCTCTCAAACCTCCTTGAACATTGGTCACACATCACTTATTTCCATCTACAAGTTGCTTTTGTACCAGTTGTGAGACTCCCAATGCAACAGTACATGAATATATGCAAATATGTGAGTCTCATTATGCATCTGACTTGCCTTTGGTTCAATCTGTCAGTTTTAATGGGCCATTTGCAATTGAATTACACAACGTTTGATGTGTGATTGACAGTTTTGATATTTGGATTGTGTAAACTATTGCTCTGACAGGCAAGTCAAACAGCTGTCAGACCATCCTGGACTGTCAATCGCCGATCCCCATCATCTTGCCCTGTTGACACAGCGCAGGCAACCTCATGGTCTGGATTGTCTAACCAGGCTGAGACGTGTTATTGTAGTTGTCTGGCAAGAGTTCATACTGGATGTGGAGTTGATTGGGTTAAATAGGAGAATAAGGATTAATACCACACTGGTGTCATGGGATGCAGAGTGAATTGGTGCTGTTGCCAAGCAGTCAACGTGATTAATATATAAGGTCAGCCTCTGTGCCAGCTAGTCAGTCAGTGAGCCATTACCCCCCATCAGTATGTGCGGAGTGAGGGTCAGAGTAAAGCTGCTGTATTTATAGCTTTCTACACCTTTCTGAAGCCAGAGCGGCTCTCCCTTCATATTAGTTTACTCCTGTGCTGATCCAGAGGCTCGACTGTAATAAAACATGGCCACATGTACACTGCTGTTCAGAGTTGGGTTGGTTTCCAGTTTTGCTGGTCCACTTTAGTACATTGAACTGGTTTGATTTTATGCAAACTGGCTGAACAGGCATTTTTCAATACAACACGTTCTGGCAAATTAAAAAGTAGCCCAAATTAGCACCCTTTGCCGATGGCATCACGGTGCTAAATCCAACTTGTATTGCATTAGTAATAAAGAATATGACAATGTGATTAATAAAATATTATATTTGTTTTTGAAGGGACTAACGGAGCCACTAGTGCCTGACAGGCAACATGAAGGAGATCAAATATCAGTAGAAGTGGGAGCGGTATAGCAGCCCATGTTGTGTTTGTTTATTAGAAAGTCCAAGTGTTTTTTGGGGTGACAAGACAAAATATAACAGGTGAAATGAGAAATAAAAACACATTGTGTCTGTTGTCCTGCTAACTGTGGTGCTACTTCATTTCTTCTTCATCTTCTGCTTCTTCTTCATCTTCTTCATAGTGTAACTATGTAAGACTTTCGTTCTTTTTAGGCAAGTCAGTTTTCAGAAAACTTGCAGCAGCTGCCAGCTGACAGAGGGTGTGGGTTGTGCTTCAATATTGGTGGAGACACATATTAAGTTGGAGTGTCAAAAACGTTATTTCCTTTGTTTTTATGCACTAATTTATGGTGGAAATGTCTTTATGTATGTGAAGACAAACACAAAATTCAGGTGACACATGGCAATGAAAAATACAAAGGTTATGACAATATGTAATGAAATGAGGCTCTCAGACATTCTGCATCGCTTTGAGTATTTTTCCCCTGCAGATCAGCTTTTTTTCATCTCTGCTGAGTCAACACATATGTTGACATAGTTTACTTTTCTGTCCTTTGTGTCTTTTGTTTGCGAAAATAACAGCTTTAAATGTGCACGTGGCACCTATTCACATCAAGCTTCATTGTTTTATCATTGTTTCAGCAAGGTTTCTGCCTTTGTTTAAAACTTTCTGCACATTCAAAATATATCCCACATATCTGCATTCTCTGAGAAGCTGAGAATAACGTTATGATATTTTGAGCTGAAAGTTGTTGTATTACAAAAATAGACTCAAAACTAATATATATAAACTAGTAATAATAAACTAGTATTCCCTTTGGACCTTCTGACAGACTCAGAGCCCCATTTGGGGCTCTCTCTGGATAAAGTTTCATCCGCAATGCGCTGCTCTTTATCAGAGGTGGAATACCGAAACCAACTAAAACACTTTTGATCAGGTAGACTCACAAGTCAGTCTTTAGAGGCTTTGCTTAACTAAAGGCTGATGTCTTTCTCCCTGATTTTGTGTTTAGATGGGCGGATACAATTTCAGAGTTTAAAAAAACTCCCTACGTTGCAGAACCAATAGTAAATCCGCAGGGCGGTCCTTCGGTGGCTCGCTGAACTCTTGTGCTCATAAACATAGTCCAACTGCGTTAAAAGTTTTAAACAAAGTCGCTGTAAGTCCTTCATTTCCACAATCTTGTGGACTGAGCACACGTTTGATAAAACGGAGTTAAATCTCTCGGCATCCATTTTCAAGCTCTCTGTGTGTTTGTTTCCTTGCGGACGAGAAAAGGGGGAGCGCACATTTCCGGGAGGGCGTGTCCTTTTCAAAAATGCAAGAGGCGTTGCTTTGTTGCCAGCCGTTTTCGCTGGTGTGTTAAACACACTTTAGAAAGGAGTGTCCCCAGACTATCAGAAGGCAGAGATCTCTGATTGTCTGGTGGCGAGACTATTGATTAGGCAAAATAAGTGAACAACCTACAGTACAGGCCAAAAGTTTGGACACACCTTCTCATTCAATGCGTTTTCTTTATTTTCATGACTATTTACATTGTAGATTCTCACTGAAGGCATCAAAACTATGAATGAACACATGTGGAGTTATGTACTTAACAAAAAAAGGTGAAATAACTGAAAACATGTTTTATATTCTAGTTTCTTCAAAATAGCCACCCTTTGCTCTGATTACTGCTTTGCACACTCTTGGCATTCTCTCCATGAGCTTCAAGAGGTAGTCACCTGAAATGGTTTTCCAACAGTCTTGAAGGAGTTCCCAGAGGTGTTTAGCACTTGTTGGCCCCTTTGCCTTCACTCTGCGGTCCAGCTCACCCCAAACCATCTCGACTGGGTTCAGGTCCGGTGACTGTGGAGGCCAGGTCATCTGCCGCAGCACTCCATCACTCTCCTTCTTGGTCAAATAGCCCTTACACAGCCTGGAGGTGTGTTTGGGGTCATTGTCCTGTTGAAAAATAAATGATCATCCAACTAAACGCAAACCGGATGGGATGGCATGTCGCTGCAGGATGCTGTGGTAGCCATGCTGGTTCAGTGTGCCTTCAATTTTGAATAAATCCCCAACAGTGTCACCAGCAAAACACCCCCACACCATCACACCTCCTCCTCCATGCTTCACAGTGGGAACCAGGCATGTGGAATCCATCCGTTCACCTTTTCTGCGTCTCACAAAGACACGGCGGTTGGAACCAAAGATCTCAAATTTGGACTCATCAGACCAAAGCACAGATTTCCACTGGTCTAATGTCCATTCCTTGTGTTTCTTGGCCCAAACAAATCTCTTCTGCTTGTTGCCTCTCCTTAGCAGTGGTTTCCTAGCAGCTATTTGACCATGAAGGCCTGATTGGCGCAGTCTCCTCTTAACAGTTGTTCTAGAGATGGGTCTGCTGCTAGAACTCTGTGTGGCATTCATCTGGTCTCTGATCTGAGCTGCTGTTAACTTGCCATTTCTGAGGCTGGTGACTCGGATGAACTTATCCTCAGAAGCAGAGGTGACTCTTGGTCTTCCTTTCCTGGGTCGGTCCTCATGTGTGCCAGTTTCGTTGTAGCGCTTGATGGTTTTTGCGACTCCACCTGGGGACACATTTAAAGTTTTTGCAATTTTCCGGACTGACTGACCTTCATTTCTTAAAGTAATGATGGCCACTCGTTTTTCTTTAGTTAGCTGATTGGTTCTTGCCATAATATGAATTTTAACAGTTGTCCAATAGGGCTGTCGGCTGTGTATTAACCCGACTTCTGCACGACACAACTGATGGTCCCAACCCCATTGATAAAGCAAGAAATTCCACTAATTAACCCTGATAAGGCACACCTGTGAAGTGGAAACCATTTCAGGTGACTACCTCTTGAAGCTCATGGAGAGAATGCCAAGAGTGTGCAAAGCAGTAATCAGAGCAAAGGGTGGCTATTTTGAAGAAACTAGAATATAAAACATGTTTTCAGTTATTTCACCTTTTTTTGTTAAGTACATAACTCCACATGTGTTCATTCATAGTTTTGATGCCTTCAGTGAGAATCTACAATGTAAATAGTCATGAAAATAAAGAAAACGCATTGAATGAGAAGGTGTGTCCAAACTTTTGGCCTGTACTGTATATTGAAAAATGAAATGCACTGTCCCTACTAGATCAATACGAGACGTGATATGTCCCTCACTGTTACAGTGAGAATAACACGAATCAATATGCTGGCAAAATAAAAGTATAGGAAGGGTGCACACAGATCCAGGACACGACTACAATCACCACTACCATCTCACCACCGTTCTTGGCACCATCCAGCTGATGATGATCCAGCTCTGAGTAGGCCCTCCCACCTTGAACAGATGTTAGGTAAATACAAGTACATTGTGCTGATAATGTCTGTCTTTCACTCTGCACTTAAAGTCAAAATTTGAATACAGTAACTTACCTTTACTGTGTGGTATTTATAGTTCTACTATTAATAGTTAATCATTTTCCATCAGAAAAAAACTGCAAATAGCCTCCCAACATTCCCAGATAGAGAAAGAGTAGAACATAAAGCACGGCATAATTTGCCTGGGGCTCTCATACCACTAAGTTTGCTCCAGAAAAATACACTCAAGTCATGGCTACTCACAGTTAGAATCACAAATGAAATAAGCTAAATAGATGTATGAATTTAAAATAGGCATAGTAGTTGCTTGCTTTAACCACAGTGCTTATAAAGTTGAGCACTGATGTAATTAGCAGAGTTATTTTGCTGTTAGTGTTACAGCTTAGTATGGCAAATTTACACACTTTGAGTTGCAATGGCAGAGTGGCCCTTATCCTGTAGGCTTTCCACTCATGCCTGTAGACTCCAGAAACATGAAGAAGGGTTTGGTTCTAATATTTGTATCCTATATTCAGCATCTGAACTACAGTCAATAAACAGCGGCAGGCACCTTGCAGACAACATGCTTCTTCTTGACTCTGCAGAGCCCTGTATGTCCTTGGGTCCAGGAACAAAAGCATTCACTTCGAAAGTTACATCCCTGATGCTTGAAATGTTTGAGTTTGACACATAAAAATTCTCAGGTCTCTTTTTTTCCCTCTCTCGTTAAATGTACCGTAGCAAGTGATAGAGAGTCCTTTCTCACATAGATGAAAAAATGCTCAACTCTCCAGAGCCCCGAAGCCCCACCCCCACTGCTGCACAGAGCCGCAGAGCGCTGTTCACTTGTTTATCCAACGTTTATTAATATTTAATGTGACGCGTGTCCAAATCACACCAAATTCAACAGCACATGTCCCTGGGTTCTCAGCAATACACCTGCCAAGTGTGAAGTATGTGGGATGAACGGTTCTCAATTTATGTGATGAATGACACACACACACAAACACACACACACATACACACATACACAAACAGACAGAGATTCCTTGCTTTATAGTTAGATAGTTGGTGGTTGGCAAACCAGCTAAGAGGTGTGTTACCACCACTAAGTGGACTGGAGTCACTACTTTGCTGTTTGGCTCAAAGGGGAACACCGCCTAAATTAAAAATTCCAGGATATTATTTCCATGGCCTTGAAAAGGTTAATCAATAGTTTTTAATCATGAGCTACTCTCTCTCAAAGCCAGAAACCAGAGAAGTAAGTCTCAAACTTGTGATGTCATCAAGAATAAAGTCTGGAGCTGCTCCATAGACAATGAATGGGAGACTGCTTTTGTGGATCCACAGTTTGTTTTCTTCGGTACAGTCCAGTGGCTGAGAGGACTACTCTATATTTTTGAATGTTTTTTGTGCTAATAGGTTGTAGAAAGTCCATTTTACAAATTCATATTATTTTGTATGAAGGGTTTGCAAAAAGTAATGTTTTGGAAATTTACAACAAAACACTGGTTCAAACAGAGTATCAACTGGAGGACCAGAATGAGGAAGGTCCCTTCGAGCAACAATTTAATAAGAATAGAGGAAATCACTGGTCACTGGTAAAAATAAATTGGAAGCTTAGCATCAAAATGTGTGCAGATTTAAATAGGAACAAGTTCCTGTTTCAGTTTCAAGTGCACAGTAATACCCAAAATAACCTGGAATTAACAGGCTTGTTGCTTTACCAAGGCTATTTTTCAAACTTTAAAATAGAAACAGAAGGTTAGTCAAGGGTTTGCATGATTGGAATTGGATCTGGGAATATCAGGTGAACCACATTTCAAACCTATTTAATCTAACCACGGAGATGACTGCAGAAAGCCCAGAGAAAACGATCCCTAAAATATTTAGAGTCCAGTTCCACCTTTTGATAATGATAGACGGGGACCTCAGACTTTTCTGGACAGGAAAACAAATTCGGAATCAGAGGGTATTTGGGGAAAATGTTTCGAAAAGTACCAACACTGTGGGGACATTGACAAATGTTTGGGGGGTAAAAAACCTAATGGATTGATTGATTCATTAATTGATTGATGGATTAAATCTATCAGACAATTTCACTTTGTTAAAAAGAGAAACACCAAATCAGCCAAGACCATGGGTGCTTACATAAAAGAAAAAGTCAGGATAACACAATAAAGCTGTAAGTCTTATTTCCATTTTGTCCCTTTGTGGATGGGGCATGTGTAAGTGAGGGGTACAAGACGGCACATCTGACATGGCAAGACTGACACACACAATCATAAAAACAATAATACAATCATGACCTATGCCTACACTGTCATTTCATCATGTTACACACTATAATTTACCGTCCATAAATACAGAACCTGAAAAATAAAACAGAAAGACAGCCTATTATCAGACAAAATATCCTACTGTGCCAGCTTGAAAGCTCCCAGGCTGCTAATGATTTTAAGATTACCTGGCAATCTATTCTGCAGATTCACCGCCATGTACAGAAAAGTTTCCCTCCCCAGATTACTGTTAAACCTGGGAGGAACAAGATCAGAAAAAGTACTCCCAGTAGAATGGCTGTGAATATCCTGTATAGAAAAGGAGCGGCACGTGCTGCAGTGGTTGTGTCAGCCCTGTGATAGTCTGCAGCACCATGCATTGTCCTATGTGCAATGCTCATCTCTATCTGACTTTGTACTGTACTTTCAACCACCCAAGGCTCTCAGTATGACATATGTTAAGGTGAGTCCCCACGGTGAGATTAGGCATAACCCTAACTATCCTATTTTGAGGCGTCTGAAGTCTGTTTTTAAGATATGAGGAAAGTCCATACTACAATGAACGGAGGGTATCGTCAAAATAAGGCTGGACAAGAGCTCCTGCCAGGATCATCACTGCACAATAATGTGCCTGCTCGGTTTGAATCTCGAGGAGTGTGTGTTTGTGTGTGCAGGTGTATCAGAAGTCAGATCTCCACAATACACACCTTTCTTACTGGTAATTTTCATCTAATATAGAGATGCAAATATATACTGTGCACGTCTCACTTAGTTGCACACACGCAGATGCGCACACCTTCTCACAGCACAGGGTGCAGCGGGTTGAGATTTGAGAATGAGATTGAGGAAAAATGGTCGTATTGCTTCAGCGTATCTGTTTTCCTCCACACGCTGTATAAATACAAAGGCCTATTTGTCAACTATGACACTGATACTTAACAACAGCCTAGTGCTGCAAGACTGTCGGTGTCACCCTGTGGCTTTTATAAAAATGGGATTTAACCAAAAATGGCGTGTGTGTGTTTATGTGTGTGTGTGTGTGTGTGTGTGTGTGTGTGCACAAATTGCTGTGTATTATTGAGTGAGCACAGACCAGCCAGAGTGGAGAAAGGCATATTAATAATTTGTTACACGGAAGGATTGCCGTGCCATTCTTGAATATAGTGTTAATATGTTGTTTTATTCAAAACCAAAAACCTCCTTTATCAGTCTTTCCAATATTTCTCGGTCTTTCAGCTGAAAGAATGAATGCAATTTCAACCAATCCTCACATTATTCAGACATAATTATAACCATCACCTACTTGTCAAAGGTTTTTGCATATTGTTCCAGTTCTTTATTTATGACACAAGCTGCACTAAAACATTCATTTTAAAGATGCATTTTGTCTCTGGCTGCAACTAATTACATGTTATGCATATTGTGAGTTCTTTAAAGCTGTATTAACTGAGTTGTGGCCACTAGGGGAAAGAACAGACAGTTGCCTACTTACTAGACTCACAAGTCAGTCTTTAGACGCTTTGCTTAACTAAAGACTGATGACTTTCTCCCTGATTTTGTGTTTAGATGGGCGGATACAATTTCAGAGTTTAAAAAAACTCCCTACGTTGCAGAAACAATAGTAAATCTGCAGGGCGGTCATTCGATGGCTCGCTGAACTCTTGTGCTTGTAAACATAGTCCCACTAGAAACACGTGTAACGGTACAAAATGGCTCAGCCACGCTCGCAGAAAACGCCGTCAAAGTTAGTGGATGTTTGTCGCGTTTGCGGCAACACATTCTCGCCAACTAAAAGAAACAAACATAATCTTTTACAAGGCCATGACTCATCCGTCCGGCCAGACTATAGAGGGATTCGCCTTGTTGTTTACAAATACTTCCGGGTAGAAAACCAGCAGAGCTTTTAGCTATATATATAGCCTATATATCACATTTTTCACATCACTGTATCACCGTTTAGACTAATCCGATGTTTGTAAAGTCTATAAACACAATGATTGAACAAACATTACTATTTCTGTGTGCACGTTTAGCTGGGCTAACCGTTAGCTGTTAGCCCTGAGAGCCGTTAGCGGTGTCTGTAATAGGTAATAACTCATTAAACGGTCCATGAAAAAAATATCTTTTCCAGCGGATATCTTAGTTACAACATGATTGAGCTAGCAAAGCAGTTTTGTGTTGCTATGTGTCGTATTTATTCAGTTTTGGGAAATCACGATGTCTAGAAAGCATCAGTGGCTGCAGCTGACAGGGACAGCTAACAGCAGCAGCAAAGCTAACATCAGGACGTCGTCTGTTAAAAGCCTCCTGTTGTCGGATACGACATGAAACTACTCCAGTTAGCTCAATCATGTTGTAACTAAGACATCCGCTGGAAAAAATATTTTCTTCACAGATGAGCACACGTTTGATAAAACGGAGTTTAATCTCTCGGCATCCATTTTCAAGCTTTCTGTATGTTTGTTTCCTTGCGGACGAGAAAAGGGGGAGCGCACATTTCTGGGAGGGCATGTCCTTTTCAAAAATGCAAGAGGCGTTGCTTTGTTGCCGGCCGATTTCTCTGGTGTGGTAAACACACTTTAGAAAGGAGTGTCCCCAGACTATCAGAAGGCGGAGATCTCTGATTGTCTGGTGGCGAGACTACCTACTTACACATCAAATGAACATGAAGCAACATTATTATCACATTTTCCAGTTTTTCCTCAGTTTTTACCCCCCCTCCACTTTATTTGCTCAAAGTCAAATTTAATCTTTAAGGGAAGCGACTTGCTCTCTGTCTTTAGAAAGAAGTTTTCAGTCTGTGTAATACTGTTTCTCACTGTTTTTAAAACCATGTTCAGAACATCTATGATTACACTGCAGTCCCCTTTTCTCTGATTTCATCTCACCATTTCAGCCTGCGCTGGCTTTTCTGTGAGCAAAGAAACAAAAGAAGAGTTACAATAGCCGGCATTTTATTTCACGGTTCTCAGCCTGTTCAGTATTCAGGGGAGGCTTATACTGAAAATGCAATGGGTACAACTCTATACAGTATGATTGCCTGTCTGTCTACCTATTCATGCCAACTCACAGTAAAAGTAATCTGTGCTATTGTTCTCTTCATTCCGCCACAATCCAGTCTCTGCAGTGGGACTTTAAAGTTGATGTCGATTGTGGCGCTTGGGAAGAATCATCACGGTGTTATATTGTCATGAGGTTTCCGTACAATGTGTTACTGTCATGAGGACTAAAAATACCTATAACTACTGTGGCAGTAGCCATTTCAAATCTAGCATTTAACATTTATTTTCAAAAAATGTGGTGCCAGACAGAACCAGACCTGTCTTCAAGGAAATAAATAAAATGGACAAGGAAATGGGTAGCAGGGATGTTTGGACTGGAGGCGTGAAGGGAGTGAGTTTAAAAAGGCCGTTTGGGATAGAAAGTTGAAAGAGTGAGAGAGAAAAGGAGAACTGGAAACTCCGATTCATTTCTTGCCCACAGAACACAGGATAATGCTCAGTTAAACCGAAGTTAAATGGTGAGAAAATTAAATAAAAAAATAAATCAAACACACTCCTTGAGTTGGCGGTCTGTTGGTTTGCAATGCACATGCAGTGCTTGGTGCGTGTAAGCTCTATAGCAACACAGATTAGAAATTTATAGAAGTACTGTTATTGCCTGAGGATACCAAGGTGCTTCACAATTTATCTCTTTTTCCTGAGTGCCCTCACCTCTTACTTTTTGCACCACTTGTTTACTTGTGTTTTTCTGTCTTGGAATCACACATTTGTAGTCATTTGTCTCACAAATATAATCATTGCTATGTTCAAAGGGGCATTGTGCAGTGGGCAGGTCTGCTAGTACAGTAGTAGGGACACAGATCAATTGGTGTTTGTGTTTCTCAGATCAGAAGCTGAACTCAAATTGATATAATTGATTCAGGAGTTCTGAAAACTCGAGGGCAATCGTTCAGCTCAATCTTAATTTTACTTGTGTATTGAGTGTATTGGGATTTGTGTTGAACTCTAACATGAAAGAGCTGATTTCACTGAAGAGCCATTAATGTTACAGATCGCATTGACTACCAATCTAAAGCTGGATGGAGATGGAAGCTGCTGCGGTTTCTGAGCTACTGCTGACATCGATTTGCCATAGTTGTTTTTAAGGATACTAAAATATCTTTGGTTTTTTTCCCCACTTTCAATTTAAGTTAAAGAAATAGGGTCTTTGTAGAGGTGGTGAAGCTCTCAGCTACAAGTGAGTCCATTAAACATGGTGCAGTTCTGTGTGTTGCTAATCACGCTAGTCTCAAGAAATTGCCGCTATATACAACATGTACTCTGGGCTATCAGTTGTTAGTTCTATGAGAGCATTTTACATTGTTTAAAACATGCTGCTCTAGAGTCGGGCTAATTGAACAATAAAGCACAGTAATCCCCCTGTGTGCATAACGATACAAGCTGCAAGGAATTTTCAGTACTCAATTAATTTCGGAACAGGCTTCTCATTTAATGCTGTTTTTCTCCTTTTCTGAAAACCTCCGGGGAAGACTTTTGACAGCTGTTATTTGCATAGTTTTCCTGGGAAAGGTCTGTGAAATGATCTTGATGTGTTGACAGTCGAATCCAACTGTTCCCCAGGGCTCTCCTGAGCAATAACTCAGTAAGGTAGTCTGAGAACCCACAGGATCCGTCTTATTGCCCATCAAAGGCAGTGAGCCGCCAAACGTTACCAAGAAAATAAATGGTCGGTAGATGAGATTGAAGTAAGCCTGATGTTAACTCTTATCTCACATGATATTCACGTTGCCAGGGTTTGGGATTTCCTTTTTGCCAGTGTAATCCTGAAATAATTTCCAATGCCAGAAAAAAATGGTCAAATATTCATCTGTTATGTTACTGAAAAGGAATCTGCCATATGTTATTCCTTTTAGTTAAAAAAAGGTTCAGTAAAAACACATGCAGTTTCAGCTCGAGTGAATCTTTTCAGACTGTAAGGAGGGTTACAGACAAACACACACAGAGCTGCATAGAATGATAATCATAGACTTGCACTGTTGCCACTGGCTTATATGGTTTCACACTTACTTAAACTTTCCTAGGAGTTGCTTAGAAAGGGCAGAGTGCACTTCTTCACTCCCCCATCTCGAACTTCAGATTGAAATTGGTAGTTGTGTACCAAAAGGGTTGATGATGTTATATCAACAGAATATGCTCTCCAAAGAAACTCTTCATACCTAGCTACACTACACGGCAGACATTATGTGAGGCAAAAGGATGATACGACATCTGTGAATCTATTCTCTGATGGAGGATTGGGTCCAATGTATTACATGGATTCCACCTTTGACTGATTTGACTGACATCAATCATAGTTTCCCCTGACAGACAAGTGATTTAAGAGACACAGAGAGATGCACGGCCATGTTGTTCATAGCATAGCTGCGCACATCAAAACAGGTTTTCTGCTGACCTTGTGTTGCCTTCTGTTTTTCGGATCTGCTGCTGAGATGGGTGTAAATGGAGAACCAGTTGCACCAGAACTGTCTGATCCATTGGAGTCGTAAGCCTCCGGGTTTATTGATTTCTTTTATCAGTGCTGGCATGTTTTTCTGATAGTTGCACCTTGAATAATAACGATGTCAAACTAATGTGTCCATGCTGCTGGAAGTCTACAAGATGAAATCATATGGGTGAGGAAGTAATGGTCAAAAGCGTGGCTTCATTTCATGACAGAAGATAACAACAGTGCTGTTTGTAATGTGTGTAAAATGATCATTTTAAGTCAGGGTGGTAACACCAGCAGTATGCTGAAACATCCGTCTACACAACATGGGCATAAATTCAAGGAATGCCATGTATTTGACAGTCTATGCAGGATTGCTACTGCTTACCAACTGGACAACACATCCGTTACAGAGGGGAAAATACCTGTAACATTTGGCCGCGCTGAGTATAGCCATGCCGCAGCAATTTTGCATTTCCATTATCAGTTTATCTGCGCTTACCGCCCTCAGTGATGTCTCGCAGACTGCAGCCAACCTCCAATGCCCCCACTGTCGCAAGACTCTACTCACCTCTGTCTGCAGGAGACCAGAGAGAAAGACATTTTTAAAAGTCTCTGTGTGTTCAGCTCTCAGTACTTTCGTAGCTTCTAACTGAATCTCTGTGGTTTGGGGTTTAGTTTATCTCCTGTGTCCTGTTTTTACTTTACAGAAGTCATGTGAAGTTGCTGCTCAAAGACTCAACATTTCCTTATTTTGCTGCTTCACAATAAGTTTTTAATTAGCAAAACAGTTTTTTGTGAGACTATGGGAAATGAAATGTGGCTATCACTGAATTAGCGGAGCTTAATTAGCGGCTTTTCTTCAAGAAATGTAATAATACGGCAGGGAGGAAGAGTAAAAGCAGAATCAGCCACAGTGAAATGTTAGATGAAGAGCCGCAGACAACAGGCTCTTACTGCACCTCTGCAAACAGCTCACCTCCAACAGGTAAACTTCTTTTACCTGCCCTGCTGTGTGATGGAAAAACACATGCAGCAAAAAAAACAGGGGACTGCTTTTGAACGTCATCACTTGAGTCAAGCCGTCATCAGTTTAAGACACACCTTCAAGTGGGTAGCCCTATTAAAATGGAAATGCAAATCCCTGCCACGCTGGGCTGATAGCCTAAACCAAACCAAACCAAACCAAGCCAGCCCGTGACTGTCGAAAAGGGGTAATCCTCTGTCATAATAACACAAACCCCACTTTGTCTTCCAACTCAGAGGTAATAAAAGAGTTGCACTGACACTGAAAAGCTGTGCGCCTACTTTTTCCATGCAGACAATTGATCAGTCAGTCCCCATCCCTATCTGAGATTCATCTCATGTAGAAAGACAGAGATACGGAGTGATCAGTGTAGTGTAAAAACAGTGTAGTTCATTGATATACAGGTCAGCAAAGATGCACACTAAAGCCTGAGAGGCCATATAGAAATTAAATGAAACAAACCAACGGTTCCTCACACAAAACATAAAAACTTTCCCACTGCCCACAGGAGGCTGAACTTTACTGTCCACTGTGTTGTCATAAACATCCTCAGCACTGTGGCAAGCTGCCACCAGTTTGTACAAGAGCTCCACTGGGTCTTCAGACCCTACTCTCTGATGTTTGTCCCATAGTGAAGCCCAGGTTTGCCAGCTGAGACACTCCAGATAAACACTTCCCCAAATCCAGAAACCAGCCATTACCCCAAGAGACAAATGTGCTAACATGTGCAACAGATAAAACCCCAACACAGTCCACTGTCTACTGATGAAAATGACATTGTGGCTACATGTGCACCTCTGCTGGCTTTGCTGTACGAAAATAGAAGCTCTAGTCTGGCTGCGCTAATCTTGCTGTCTGCCATCTTCACAGGTGTACTGCCTGACATTTGGATGCTTTGTCCTCAGTGCATCTAACAAATCAAACTGGCTCACTATATTTAGAAGGATGAGTCTAAAGAGACTCTTTGTTTGTCCTGTCCAAGGTAAAGTCCTTTATACAGTTGCCTCCCAGTATAATACTGTCACTCTGGTAGCACTGACCTGTAGTCGCTGACCTCTCATCTTCTTTGAAAAACTCTATTCTCGGCAAAATGAAAACTGACAAAATAGACGACACTGCCCTCTGCCTCTGCTTACCAGAACCACCCACTCCTCAGCTACCTACTAAAGATTAAATAACAAAGTCTAACCTTGATGAAAGGAGAACGGGACTCGTATTTATCAAGTGCCTAATAATAATTTCAAGGAATTATGAGTCGGAATAGGACTAAAAATATCACAAATGAATGCTTCAGTGTTTCATACTTATAATCATGTTGTGAAATTTATGATGGCGTGCTGTGTTTTTGTTTTTGCATTTCTGGTGTGCAATCAACACTTTCTAAAGACTGCTAGACTGAACCACACACACACACACACACACACACACACACATTTTGATGCAATAAAATGAAACATAATACAGGAAAGGTGTTAAATCTATGACAGTGTACTATGATTGCACACAGATGTCAACTTAATTATCTTAAACTTGGAATAACTGATGTTGTTTTGGCCACTTTGGAGCAAAGTTCACACATTTTGAACACAACACTAACATATTTTCATCTCATAGGTTTATATGGCAAACTGAGCAAACTGCTGCCTATTTACACATCCAACAGGCAAGTGGCAACATGCATTGATTGATTTAGGGTCATGTTTATGGGCATCTGGCAAATTCAACTCCAATATTCACTCTCTTTTAGCTCTGTTTTTGGTCTCTACCAACTCCAGAGAGCCAAATCTGGCTCTTCAGCTGCTAAATACGCCACTGTGTTCACCAGCTTGTTGCTAACTGTAGCCCCTTTTACACTGCCAGATTTTCTGGAATGTTGGACCGTTTTGCCGGCCAGCTGCGAGCATTTAGACACACAAGATTGGCGAGTTGATCCGAGGTGCCCAATTTTCCGCCTTGTAGGGGTAGTCATATTGGCGGAGCTTTTTTTGGTTTAAACAGAACAAGGTGGCCTTCCGCAACGGGAGGGGCTGTTGAAGACTTGTGGGAGGAGCTGTTGATGACGCTGCACGTGCGAGCCATTGGCGGTGGATAAACAGGAAACAGCTGATCGCAGGAATGAGCGAGCAGCTAGTAGCAAGAGGGAAATGCAAACCTGGCAGACACTGTAAAGATGAGCAACTGGGGAGACAAGTTGCCCTTCTTGTCCTTGTAAATGAAGAGGCCGTTAACCAGCAGATTACGGGGACGGTGAAGGATGGGCCAACTTTTGAGAGAATCGCCGAAGGACTGACCAGCCACGGCTTCCCTCAGAGTACGTCACTGTTTACGTCACACACTGAGCCACAAGTTTTGTTACTGGCTCACGCCCCCCATTGCCCCAAAAATAGCACATTCTATATTAACAAAAGCAGGCAGGCAGCATTTTGCCGCACTCCCCGATTTTGTTTTCATACTGCCAATGCTGAAAAAGACTGATTGGGCTTTCCTGCAAATTTGCACAATTCCTGTCTAAAACGGGCTAATATGTCTGCTGGAGCTGAGCTAGTAGTATAAAGTGGGCTTAGAGCTTTTTCACTGAAAACAGCTCTCTGCCAATTCTGAAAACGACGCTATATGACCAATAAGAGTGAACTAAAACAGTAAAGTTGCAGGACATTATAATAAATGTATCAAAAATACGATTATAGCAGCTTTAAACCAATTTATCTGGTGATAAACCTTTACATTGTTTTATCAGTAAGGCTGTTAAAGTTTTTGGGTCACTGTGTAAATGTACAGTCAGGTCCATAATTATTTGGACAATGATACAGTTGTCGTCATTTTGGCTCTGTACACCACCACAATGGGTTTTAAATGAAACAATTAATACCTGCTTAAAGTGCAGACTCTCAGCTTTCATTTAAGGCTTTTTTCAAAAATGTAGTATGAACCGTGTAGGAATTACAACCATTTCTTCACACAGTCCCCCAACTTTAAGGGCTCATAAGTATTTGGACAAACTAACATAATCATCAATTAAACAGTCAGTTTTAATACTTGGTTGCAAATCCTTTACAGTCAATGACTGCCTGAAGTGTTGGACACATAGGCATCATCAGATGCTGGGCTTCTTCCCCGGTGATGTTCTGCCAGCCCTTTACTGCAGCCGTCTGCACTTCCTGCTTGTGTTTTGGGTGTTTTGCCCTCAGTTTTGGCTTCAGCAAGAGAAACGCATACTCAGTTGGATTCAGGTCAGATGATATGACTTGGCCATTGCAGAACATTCCACTTCTTTGCCTTAAAAATGCCTTTGATTGCTTTTGCAATATGCTTCAGGTCAATGTCCAACTGCACTGTGAAGCATCGTCCAATGAGTTTTGAAGCATTTGGTTGAATCTGAGCAGATAATGGTGCCCCAAACACTTCAGCTTTCATCCTGCTGCTCTTGTAAGCAAGACAAGACTTCACTAGAATAAATACAGAGGGTTTATCACAAGATGCAAACCATTGGTTAGCCTTAAAAATGGAAGGCCAGATTAGAGTTTGTCAAAAACCATCTAAAAAGCCTGTACAGTTGTGGAACAACATACTATGGACAGATAAAACAAAGATCAACTACCAGAATGATGGGAAGACAAGAGAAGGAAGAAAGGAAGGAACTGCTCATGATCCAAAGCACACCACCTCATCAGTGAAGCATGGTGGAGGTACTGTTATGTCATGGCCATGTATGGCTGCCAGTGGAACTGGTTCTCTTGTATTTATTGATGATGTGACTGCTGACAAGAGCAGCAGGATGAAAGCTGAAGTGTTGGGGCTACATTATCTGCTCAGATTCAACCAAATGTTTCAAAACTTATTGGACGATGCTTCACAGTGCAGATGGACATTGACCTGAAGCATACTGCAAAAGCAACCAAAGACATTTTTAAGGCAAAGAAGTGGAATGTTCTGCAATGGCCAAGTCATATCATCTGACCTGAATCCAACTGAGCATGCGTTTCTCTTGCTGAAGCCAAAACTGAGGGCAAAACACCCAAAACACAAGCAGGAAGTGCAGACGGCTGCAGTAAAGGGCTGGCAGAGCATCACCAGGGAAGAAACCCAGCATCTGATGATGCCTATGTGTCCAACACTTCAGGCAGTCATTGACTGTAAAGGATTTGCAACCAAGTATTAAAACTGACTATTTAATTGATGATTATGTTAGTTTGTCCAAATACTTATGAGCCCTTAAAGTCGGGGGACTGTGTGAAGAAATGGTTGTAATTCCTACACGGTTCATACTACATTTTTGAAAAAAGCCTTAAATGAAAGCTGAGAGTCTGCACTTTAAGCACGTATTCATTGTTTCATTTAAAACCCATTGTGGTGGTGTACAGAGCCAAAATGACGACAACTGTATCATTGTCCAAATAATTATGGACCTGACTGTAAATGTTTCTTAGCCACAGTAAGAATGTAGATGTGTCATTGACACTGCTGTTGGTCTGCTCTAACGGTGGCACACATCTTTACTAATCAGTCAATCAATGTCTTTATTGTCATCGCACAGCTGTTCAACAAAATTAGGTGTCTCCAGTGGGTACATACAGGAATTTACAGACAGGCACGTCAGGGAGAGCAAAGCTGCTGTGTCCATGTGCCCCGTCATTTTACTCAACAACATGGTACCTCATGCTATCCTTGGGTTTAGTGACAATGTCAAGGACAAAGTATGCATACCGATATATATTGGCTGTGTATGTATTTTTATCATTTTGGTGGTGGGAAAACTATTGAATATACTTGGTGTAGGAGCTCTGAGATGATATGAATGCAATCACAGCTGCGACCAAATCAACATGTTTAACTCTATTTCCACGTTTTCAATTAACTACGAAGTGAAAGAATTCTGCGGTGTGGGTCCAGGTTTATAGACAATTACCCCGAACACGGACGTAATCAGTCAAACTAAGCTCCCTCAAATTTTGTTTGAAGAAGCTTGTTCTTTTAAATTAAATGTCCATCATATTTCCACACCTGGAAAATGTGTGCATGTTTGTTCTATCATTATTCACCCGCTGGGAACTCCTAATAACTCTGCAGGTCTTCTAAATCCTGGAGGAGATAAGAGTAATTTCATAGGTTAGGGGAGTTGAAAGGATGCTTTTACTGCTAAGCCCCAAAGTAGGACCATACACTGTATCCATCATGGGTTGAATTGTAGGTCAATTAGGACTGATTAGGCACTCTGAAAACTTTTATAAATACAGGGCCAGCTTCTCTGCACTCATTCTATTCCCATGACTACGAACATAATGTACCCCCTCCAACGGCCTCAGTGTACCTCATTATCCTCACTGCTGTGGGTCTCTTGAAGGAGAACTACAACCAACTCGCTGATTTATCATCTCTGCAACTACAGCGTTTTTGTTTGTGTGTTTGTTTTTCCCTTTCACTGTTTAAACACCTTATTCTGAAATGTGGCATATTCATTCATTAATTTTTATGACTGCTTATCCTGTTAGGGGTTGCAGGGGGGCTGGAGCCTATCTTTGGGCTAGAGGCAGGGTACACCCTGGACAGGTCACCAGACTATCACAGGGCTGACACATAGAGACAGACAACCATTCACAGTCACATTCACACCTACGGACAATTTAGAGTCACCAGTTAACCTGCATGTCTTTGGACTGTGGGAGGAAGCCGGAGTACCCAGAGAAAACACACACTGACACAGGGAGAACATGCAAAATCTGCACAGAAGGGCTCCCCCACCCTGGGGTTCAAACCAGAAACCCTCTTGCTGTGAGGTGACAATGCTAACCACTGCACCACTGTGCTGCAATTTGGCATAGAATGCCTGAATTGAAATTACATAAGAAGAATCACAGGTATCGCCATGTAATGACCTGGAACATGTGACACCAAGTCATGTAACTACCTGTTGCATGATGATGATGATGATGATGGTGATGATGACGATGATGATGATGATGATGATGATGATAATGATGAGTTTAGTTTATTTCGGAAATGTATGCAAAATGAGACAAAACAGAACAAAAGTTCGTATGTAGAATGTTACACAAAGCAAGTTGTATTACAAAATTGAAAATTGATCATTTACCATACATATTCGAAAAGGAGTGAGATGAAGCAACGTTTATTAAATCCTACCCCTTCTCCATTAATCATCAATATATCAATCATCATGTATCCTGCTTCCTTGATTACATAAACATCAATATCCAACGTAAAAAAATAAAAAAAATAGATATCTTCTTTATCCATAACATAACTTCAAAAATTCATACACTAAATATATATTTATATAGATATACATCTGTGAGTAGGTACCACTTGCATAATGTATGATATGTAATAGTAATAATCATAATAATGATAATATATTTAAGGAAAAAAAATATATATATATATACACACATATACATAGGCTACACATATACACACATACATACATATACACATATACACATACAAACATACATACACACACATTTTACATATACATGTGTACGTGCAGCTACACATACATATATACATACACGCACGCACACACACACACACACACACACACACAGCTATACACATACATGCATTGCATTGTTTGCAAGAGAAGAGAAAGAAAAATATAAAAATCAAATCAAAGTGTAGGTTATACACCCTCCCCCCTCATGAAAATCATATTTTTGTAATTCTTCTTGAACTGCTCCATGCTTGGACATGGCTTTAATTCATCATTTAAACTGTTCCATAGTTTTACACCACATACAGACACACAAAAACTTTTTCTGGTAGTTCTCACTTTTACATTCTTGAAATAATATAATCCCCTTAAGTTGTATTTTCCCTCTCTGTGACTGTACATGCTCTGAATATTTCCTGGTAGCTGATTATTATTTGCTTTGAACATGATTTGTGCTGTTTGATATTCTACTTGATCCACAAATTTAATAACTTTGACTGTAAAAACAATAACTGTCTATGATCCCTATAACTAGCTGTTAATTATCCTGACTGCTTTTTTTTTGTAAAATAACTAAAGATTGTAGGGAACTCCTGTAATTGTTGCCCCAGATCTCCACACAGTAGTTTAAATATGGTGAACAGTACAAAATGTGAAGTGACTGTACTTGTTGTACTTTATAGCATTTTTGCAAAATTTAAGCTTTGAACGCCCTCTCGACATTTTTTACACTAACCCTCTGTGCTTTGTTCAGAAGAGCAAAGCAGCACTTGATCTGACACAAGTGTTAAATGTGAAAACAAAGCTCGACCACAACAGTTGCCCTGCTGCCTTGGGCAAGCAGATTTGGACCGCAATCAAGTATGTGTGCAGTCTGTTTCCCCCCCATTGGTCAACCACTTTAACTATGAAAAAAAAGTACTTTCTGTAATCTGCCTGTGCCAGTGAGAGGGCTGGCTGTCACATTGATTTACTGTGATGGAAACAATGAAACAGGTGAAATGGAGTGGTATGAAAAAAAACAGAGCCAAATAATGAGGCATCAACATCAGTGAATAACCTGCGACAGGAGAGCAGACACTGAGACAGAATAACTCAAAAAGAAGCAAAGTATGTGGGGAAAAAAAAGAGAGGGCACAGAGGACAGCGGGCTTCAGAGTATGAATGCAGCAAACAGAGCCAACAACAGCATTCATTCAAGACAGACACATATGACAGGTTGTCATATCCGGCTTGCACCCCGGCAATAAGAAAGACATTACAACTTAAAAGCCTGTGAGAAGTGCATGTGTGCCATGCATGAAAGGGTTTTATTTTTCTACCTGGATATACACACCAGGACAATGGAGGCTTTGAAGGTTAGAGAAGCAGCTTGGGAGTGGAAAGTTTGATCCTTTTCCAATTTTAAATTACCATCACCGAGGTGCCCTTTAGCAGGATAAGTGACCAACAGATGAAGAAGATGGCTCTAGACACGTAAGTTTAATGCAAGGATTTAAGAATAAAGTCCAGCTTTTATTCACTTATAGAACACCATCTGGACAAATTTCTGGGTCCAAATTGAGTATTATGGAGTGTTCATGTAGCTGCCTGGGTGCTCATCTTGTCATCTATTACACACACAGCAAAAACCCAAGCAGCAAATTCACTCTTCCCCAGTAATACACAAAACCAGCAATAAGAGGAGAAAAGCCGTTGAAACTCCCGTGGGCCTTAGATTCACTTAGCAGCCATTTCACACTCTCACTAACAGATTCCCAGTATGCAACAGAAGAGATAGACAGACAGATAGAGAGAGATGGAGAGGAAGTTCTGTACTGTATGTCTGCGGGTTTTACTGTCTGACACACAGATTTGGCTTTTGTGTGGCCCTCTTCATGTTGGTTGATATCTAAGTGGTGTTCTCTGCTTTGAATGTTTTTTCAGGTGGCTGTGACAGGGGCACCCCCGGGGCAGGACCCATGAGGAGTCATAGAAGATGCTCACAGCCTGGGCGCTTCTGCTCTTCTTAGCCATGTGGGTGAGAAGCACCTCTGGTGGCCCGCTCTCCTTCAGAATAGGTAAATTTTTACAACTCCATTTCAATATTGTTCAGTCAAGTAGCAGTGGAAAACATGTTGACCCTATTGATTTAGAGACATTACAGCACTTGCATGACAGTCATGTGCTACATGCAAGAGAGGATTTTCTTTCCCATGTTAACTGAAAAATCTGTGAAGGAATGAATTTCAAATTTTAATTATTGAGTTTGAGCTTAAGTCAAATTGCTGTTGAAATGTTAGATGCCAGTCCAACTTCACAGTTTCTAATTGAAAAATTGGCTAAAGAAATTCAATCAAAAGTAAGATACACATTTATTCCCAGTCACACATGGCGTGAGGTATCAACTGGCTAAAAACTTAATGTGTGGATATACCACGGCCCTAATTGACTCTGAAATACACTAGACCCAGCTTTTGCATAAAAAAAAAATCGCATTTTTTCTGTGCAGTGTTGCAGACAGAAATTCATAGAGTAGCTGTGTAGAGAAGAGTTTAAGCATATTAGGCTATACCACAATACAACATAGACATCCACAGCACCAAGTCTAACCACATTGCTAACCTGACCTTTGTTAAACCTTAAACCTAGCCTTAACAGTTGCTTTATCCCTGATGTTAATGTAAATGTAAAGGCTGTGTTTCCCACTGCTAAACTCAGTAAACATTCACTGACACATTATAGCATATATTAGGGGTGGGGTCACCAACAGACTCACGATATGAGACAGCAGTGTGTCCAGTGTTGGTTGATTTTTCGGTGGAGTGGGTTTAGCCTTAGCTTGGCTGTCAGTGGCTTACGCTATCTCTGGATGGTGGCATGTGAGGTGAGCCGTCATGTCCGTAGTATTCCCAGAGTATTCTCATAAAACACCGCTTGCAAATCACGTGTGTTATATCCAAGTCCGTCTTTATTTTCGTGTTAAAAAATCTGATCCGATGCCTCCATCTTTGCGTTGATGAACTTCCTGCCAAATGCTGCTGACTAAGACCTCTGCTGAACTCATCAGCATCATCTAGTGGACCGAAAAAGCAATTGATTTTATATTCTAGAACTAAAAGTTGTATTAAAATGTGTATTTGCAAAAATGAATTATGTTTTTAATAAAAGATATCAATATACAATATATATGTATATATATATAGATAGAGAGAGAGAGAGAGAGAGACAATATCCCCCCCCCCCCCCCCCCCCTTGTTAGCTAAGCATCACCATTTTAAATAGTAAATAGATAAGTATAAACATATATGTGATTAGTACCATTCCTGCCTAAATCAATGTCGTTGTTATGCATGCAGCTTGAGACAATAGCACAAAGTCTGGTGGACACCACCGTGTTAGTCTGCTTCTGGAAACTGTGGCAGATTGGTGGACCACGGTTGAGACTGACTAGACATTGCATCTGAGAGGGCATGGTTCAAAAGTCTCATAACCTGCCAGAGCCTGTTGGTAACCAACAGGAGTGGTCCCCTCTTGTTAATATTCTCCTACAGTCAGCAGGTCTCTGACACCCTGTTACTAGCTCCCCATCTACCAAAAGTTTGACTGACTGTCTCTTTATTTATGTATAGATCCCCTGTCCTATGGAAACTGTGTGTGTGTATATACAGTATCCATACTGTATATATAGGAACAAATGGGAAGTAGAGGTAAAGCTAAAGACTGAGAATGAGATTGATTCTCCAGCTCACAGGCTGTGCTCCCATCGTTTTCTCTCAGTGGCTCTCTTTAAATTTATAGCATGGTTGTCAACTTTCAGGAACAGCTGAGAGTGTGATTTGTTGTCAGGGGAGAGGGGTGAAAGTTAACACAAAATCAGTATACAGACCCCCATGCGGTTATTATAAGGCTATTAAAACATCAAGTAAACTCAAACGGAGCATTAAGAATGTGTTCTTGAGACTGAAGAGAAGTGCACTTTTAGAAAAATAAAGAATCAAGGTATTGAAAACAAAAGTTTGCCTGTGTGGAAAATAGTCTTTTCTGGTGCTATGAATTCAGTCCTCAATATGATAAAGCTGCAGTGCAGTGCACTCGTTTCTGGAGCAATGAGTTTCAGTAATGATGAAAACATTATCTAGTTTTCTCGGTCGTACAGGCTCATAAATGCATATTGGAACTTTAATGCAGCCTCTTTCTGATCTTTCCCTCCTCCCTTTACATCTGTTATTGTGTGAGAGGAGTAAGTCTTTTTATCCTTCCAGTATTTTGAGCCTTGCCAAAATGGAGTCAGTACAACTGTCATCTTTGAACAGTAGCAACATTCCTTATTTTGTGAACATGTTTTGTATCAGTCACTAGTTTTTCTCTCCTGCCTGCTCCATGTATCACAGCTCTGCCACAGCACAGCGAAGGTTTGCAAAACCTTTTTGGTGGTTTTGCATACGTTGCCCCAAACCATTTTCTGTATTTTGAAAGCAACGCTGCTTCAAAGTTTACTGTATCAACAAGACCAAGAACAAATCGTTCCCTGTTTGTGAATATTGTTAGATAAATGATGAGCAGCCCCATGTCTCTGCTTTCTCCCTGCGTTCTCTTCCACCCTCCACCTGATTGTACAAAAGCACCTCCGCAGCGATGGTGGTTTATGTTTATCTCAGTCATGTTGCATCGTTGATGGGTAATTAGGCAGTTGGCCTGTTTTTCCTTTTCTTCTAATGTCATCTGTGCACAGCACCAGTCTCTTTGCCAGTGCACTGTCAGTATGTGTTTGTGTGTGCTCTATCTAGGTGTGTGTATGTGTATATATTTATGCACAAGGCAGTACGAGGCATGCACATGCACAAGCACAAACACACACACACACACACACACACACACACACAGCAACGCACAAATTTCAAAGTGCACTAAGGCACGCAAACAAACACATACCCCCAAACGCCACCACAAACTCCCTGCCATTTGCGCTCCAGGAGATGGTATTTAACATGGCTGTCCCTCGAGTCCTGCCTGGTTGGCATAATGTCACTGTCTGGCCTTCTCTGAATGTATCAGGGCCAAAAACAACCTCCCACCCCCGCCACATTCCCCGCCAGGACCAGCCAGCAGCCAGCAGCAAGCCCAGTGTAGGTGAACTGAGGAACTTATCGTTGTCTCTGCTGTGTTGTTGGCAAATCCAGGGATAAAATGGACTTTCGTTTGCAAATTAGTTGGCATGTATAGTAGGTCTACATGCCCTCTGATAGACCCTCTGATTGGTCGGATAGCAACATAAAACATGCCTTTCATTCATTTCACCTTTTTACTGTTGTGTTGCAGCAGTGGAACCCTATATAACTTGCAGTGTTGTTGGAGGCTGTTGCAGAGTAATGAAAGATTAATTATAGCGATATTGACCTGTGAGAGTATAAATAATTGAATTTGCTTCAGTATGGCTTCTAATAAGAAAGAAACACGGACAAGTGAAGCTTTAACTAATCATGAATAGCATAATTTAATAGTCTAGATCAAAGAGATAAAATATTAAAGACGGTGTATAAGGTAAAATCAATTCACAAAGTGCTATCATGAAAGAAGATTCTGTTGAAAAGACCTCTTATTGATTCAGACATGGGACTACATGAGTAAAACAGTTAAACAAGAAGAGATACTGCATAATATTACATGAAAGTCTCTGCTCACTACCATATGGTGCAGCTTGTTGCTGTGGGTGGTATTCCCCCATTAGTTAAGTGACAGAGTGTCTGCCGTCGAAATTCATCCAGCCAATAAGCCTCTGCTTATGCTAACTTGGAGAAATTATCTTCCACACACACACACCACTACTGTGACCTTATGTCTGTTTGTGTCAATACAAGGAGAGAACCTCTAGGAAGACATTCATGAGAGCCACATGGTCCTTCATTAGAGCTACATCCATCAACACTGCCAACTTTGCCTCACACTGCAGAGCCCTCACTACACACACACACACACACCCACACATACTGCCTCTGTCCAGTTCAGTATCAGAATAAAAAAGCCAATTATCTGATATCCGTAAATCAAAGGCAGTAGGAGGTTTCACACGAGATGGATTGCTTTTCCATTTTGTAACCCCTGTTGAAATGTTCTTAATAAGAAAAGTAGTAGGAGCAGAACAAAATGGTGTGAAGTGATCACTAAGGATTTAAAAAGGTTCATCATTTCCTTCGCATGATCAAGTAATTAATATTAAGGGATTCCAAGTAATGCCTCATTTCTACTGCAAGGAGCAACACAGCTTGACTTGACTCAGCTAGACTCACTTGGAACTGTTCTTTTTTCGTTCTCCATTAGCAAAGGTTGTGGATAGTACGTGGTATCTGGCACTGTTTTGGTGCCACCTTCGTCAAGGTTCCAAGTGAGCTGAGCCGATTCTAGAAGGTGCAGTTAAAAGACTGCAGATCACTGATTGGTCAGAGACAACTGTCACTAGTGTGCAGTGTTGGGCAGTAGCATCACTACAGGTAGCAACATTACGGATTTAACAGCATGTCTCAGTAGCATGGTGGTAACATCACTACTTTCTGAGTCAAATAGCTTCAGTTAATTAATTGACTGGGTAGCGTGGGTGCCTTCAAAAAAGTTAGAAGTGTAGCAGACTTTTTTTTCTGCATAGGTCTGGATAAAAGTAAGGATAGTAATGGTAAGGGTTAAGTAATATGACTAACACCAGTGCCACATGGAGGCATGTAGACAATGGAAGCACTTTCACATGACATCACATACCAATCCTTCAGTTGGCTACATTGCACTTCTTGACGCATCTCTCTCGTGTTTTGTCCATGGATTGTATATATTTAGTGGATTTGCAATGGACACGTGAGAAATAGACACAACAAGGGCCAAGAAAAGAGACAGAGAACAAGTAGGAAGAGAGGACATGTCCATATTCTAATGTCCCCTCAAAAAAAGACAAGTTTTCATTTAAGTGTGTTATTTTTATTGTTTATACTACTGTATTTTATTTTTTATGGTTTTATTGACCGAAAAAAATATTTTGGAATCCATACTTTTCCATTATTTTTATATGACATTTTTGAATTACTGACAGAGCCAGAGAGCCTACTGAAAGACGCAAATACAGAGAAATGCATAAAGTAGGAAGAGGAGAGAGAAAGGGAGAGCAATAGGCTGACTGATGATTCATGTTATTAGAGACATGTTCAAATGTCACTAAAAACCCTAACCAACAGCGACCAGAGCTTCCAAAACGGTGGAAGTCATTCATTTTCAATGAGAGCCCGTGGACTTGGGCAACCTGGTCATCAGCCGCGTGTCTTGGGCAACCGGAGCGGTCCGGAGGGGAGTTAAAACTGGTTTAACTTTATGGTAATGAGCTCAGGTGCGGTTCGGCAGCAACCAATCAGAATGCTGATGTGCTTCGATGAAGCGGGTCCCAGAGAACATGCCATGTAACTTTGGTTCCTACAGCACATTTGTTCCAACAATGAATATCGAGAAGTTTATTACTTGCGTTCACGCCCACCCAGTCCTTTTTAATGTGTCGCTGTTCGGTTACAGAGACCAAAATAAACAGAATGAGGCTTGGGACTGCGTCGCGGAGGTAGCTGGGTGGTCTGGTGAGTTTTAAAGTGTGTTATGTTAGTAATAGAGGAGAGAATTGCAGGCTAATGTTGGGACGTAGCATGCAAGTCTTCCTTGCTATTTCTGTTTTCTGTTTTCATTGACCAAACATAACTTTCTGTAGGCCAACTATGGGCTTTTTGACTGGACAACAGCAAGCAGCAACTACGCTGCTTTCAAGCCAGGATTCCGCATTTCGGCTCCTTTAAATTTACAAGCACAACAATTCATGTGATGAGCGGCTAGAGCAACCGAAGCTGCCACAAATATTTTTGACAGTCGAGCTTCTGCTTTGAAAGTACAGTAACCCTGACCCTTCCAAAAAAAAAAACAAACAAAAGGTTTCATTTAAGTCTGCTATTTTATAGTAGACAGTTCAACTTAACTTTTTTTGCCTGCCAATTTGTTTAGCTGCCATTTTTTCTAATCACTGAAAAAAAGCTTATTTGACATAAAGTAAAAGAAAACAAAAGCAGCTTTGCAAGTAGCAAGGTACTTCTGCCATATTCTTGTAGCTTAGCTGGCTACATTTCTATTGGGATAGCTTCAATATAGTGAAACTTCATTTTGATTTAGAGTAAGTGGTAGCTTAACTCACTACATTTTCCAGGTAGCTTGCCCAACAGTGTTAGTGTGACACTGGAATTCCTGCACAAATCTGTCGTTAGGTTGCTTAGCTACCATCAGAAGTGACAATTTTTTGTACTTGATCCAGATTTTAATAAATGGCAGCCAGCAGTACCACGCCACAGTCATTAGACAAAGTACAGACACTCTTCTGTTTGGTTGCCAGTGAGAGCTAAATGGAGTAAAGCACACTGTGTCGCGTTGAAGAGGATCTCATTGCAGTTACATGTGGCGTTGCCATGACGATCAGCTAAGAATTCCATCTATTTTGACGGGGCATTGTCTTCAGTGGAAAACAAAATTGTAAAAAGCACCTGGCACCAAAAGTGAGTCAATGCTAGAGTCTAGTCAAACGAGTTCATGCAGTGAAAATGAGACATAAATGAGTCTCAATACACTGTATTAATCAGTGTTGCTGCTGACAGACAGGTACAAGATGTGTCTAGTGTTTATTAAAAAATCCAGACAGGCATTCACATCAGGTTCTCTTATCTCTCTGAAGCCCACACAATGTTTCCTAGCATTGGGCTTCACCATAGGAAAGGCCTCCTCCTATGAGACCAACACTAAATTTAGCTATTGGCACCCACTGGGTGTCGGCTCACTCAAGTGCCGTGAAATTCCCTCAGCAGATATCCTTTCGCTCACCTTAAATGTGCTGTCTGTGATACTGCAAAAGAAAGGCTTTGGATTTATTTTTTTTAGAGCATATGTAGTCTCTCTTTAAGCAGAGAGTAAGGCTTAATATCAATTGTTATGGAAATCTGTTTCAAGCTGCACACAATATCTCCAACACCAGCATTTTTTATTGTTCATAATGGATTTGTGGAGCCAAAATCTTCCATGGGCTTGTTTGTATTGGGTTTCAGTGCCCTTAAATAGACAAATTAAATGGGCTTTAAATGTTTTTCACGTCGTCGCAAAACTGTATCAGGTAGAAAAGCTGCTGGCGGGGTTGTTCCACAGCAACGTTTGGAGAAGTCATCAGAATAATATTAATGATTTCACACAGGTCGGTCTGACAAACACCACATGAACATTAAAGATAGATATACCTTAAACTTCATATATGGATCAATCACTGATTGTCTTAACCATGTGCATGTTATTCCACTTTTACATCTATCAATATGCCATTTGTCTCATTGATTATCACTGCATATAATTTCAAGACATGTATGCATTGTCAGTATACAACCATTAACTTGGAATTATTTAAGTGAAGGACGGCAGGGGAATGTATTAAAAAACAGATATTTTACTGTCACTGACATTTCATGAAAAATCACATTTCTTATTATTGGGTCCTCATGGACATCTCAAGAGCGAGGCTGTCTGTGTTTGCTGGTTTTCTTTGTGCATTTATTCATTCATTTTTTTTAGCCCCTGAGATGCCCAGGAGCGTCCCGAACTGATGTCTGAAATTCATCAACTTGCTCTCTCAATGCCAAGAAGCAATAGTGTTATAGTTTCACTTTTTTAGTTTGACTTTTTGTATCTATAATGTCGTTATTGCAGTCACTCCCCAAACTTGTGACTGCAGATATGCTGGCGTAGATCTTGTTTCACAACAGATGGTCGCATATCTCATGTGTATGCTCCATCAACTTTTAGCACACCACAGCAAAAAACAAAACAAAAAAAAAACACTGACCACTCAGTTTCTTGTGTTGACTGTTTTGAACTGAGCCGTGTTGGTTTTAAAAAAAGCTGACCTTTCAGAATGGTACAGACCGCTGGTGGTTAATTCTCCTCTGACACAATGATGTAATAATTTTACCTTCACTGCTATATGCTATTGTTTAAACCATGGCCATAGCAATGCGAGCATATACTGTATATATGCTCTTGTTTTTATGACATTTTTATTTATTTATTTTATTTGTAAGGAATCATGAATATGTGAATATAGCACCTTACATACATGAAATGTCATTAGATCAGGTAAAATACAACATTTTAAAAGAATTGCAGCACTGAGTAGTGTAAACACAAAAAAGAGTTTCAGGCCTGTATTGGGGAAGTCATAGCTTCTTAAAGGCTCAAGTGAAGTGAGTAGATTTTGGTGGCCAAGGGTCACAGGTCACAGGTCACGGTCACTGTGACCTCATCTGTCTCACTCTTGTGAACGTGATATCTCAAGAACACCTCAAGGGAATTTCTTCAAATTTGACACAACTGTCACTTTTACTCACCAATGAACTGATTAGATTTCGGTGGTCATACAGTAAGTCAAAGGCCAACGTCACTATGACCTTGCATCCATCTCATTCCTGGGAATGTGGTATCTAAAGAACACCTTGAGGGAATTTCTTTCAATCTGGCACAAATATCCTCTGTGAATCAACTGATTAGAATTTGGTGGTCAAAGGTCCAAGATTAAGGTCACTGTGACCTCATCCGTTGCATTCTCGTCAACGTGATATCTCAGCTTGAGGGAATTTCTTCAAATTTGGCACAAACATCTACTTGAATTTAACAATGAACTGATAAAATTTTGGTGGTCATTGTCACAGGGCAAGATCACTGTGACTTTGTCTGTGTCATTCTCGTGAACATAATAGCTCAAGTACAACTCAAGGGAATTTCTTCAAATTTGACACAAACATCCACTTGGACTGAAGAATGAACTGATTAGAATTTGGTAGATGAAGGTCAAAAGTCAAGGTCAAGAATTCTTATGTGACAGCATAAAATTCTGCATAAAACACTTTTAACTGGCTATTACTCAGCATCAGATCTCATGAACAGAAGGGGATCTGGCTTCCCTGATATGTATAAGTAGTGTGTTTCGTAACGTAGCGAAGGCTGCATCCGTGATTTTCTTTCAGCTGTTGCCAGGAACCTCCTATAAACCAGCAGCATATGATCGCAGTGCTCCTGAAGGCAAATAGTCAACATGGTAGTTAGCAATGTGGCTTTGTCATAGCCCATTGAGGGCTTTGTAAGGAGGACCTTCAATTCTTTATACTTAAACATTAATGATAGCATCTGATGTTTTATATCAGAGTTAGCTTAAAGCTAATTTTCATCTGCAGTCAGTTAATACAATATTACATAACTCGTCAGCAACAACGGTCAGGCAAATTAAAACAAAGGGTATTTTTGTATACGAAGCAAAAACCAATTAAATGCAGACTCAGAGGTTACAGAGTTTAATATTAGCAGCTTTCCTAATTTGACTGAAGAGGTGTGGAAATGTTCCAGTAATCAATGTGGCCTTGTGGTTTTTGTCTGCATATTGTAAAGATTTCCTGTACAACCCTGGCATCCAAACTTTTGTCAAATTTCAAATACCTTTCAGTATACATGAAAATGTCAGCAGGTGAACTAAAATTGCTCAATTTTGAGTGAGATGTTCAAAGTTATTATTCCTCAGAAAAACACTGTACACGACAGAGAAAAAGGCCACACATCTGTCAAAAATATAGAAGCTGGTATGATGGCTTCTGCATCATCTTGGAAAGCAAATATAAAGTGAGATAGTCTGAGATGTTTTATTAGTTTTGAGATGTAAAATTAGTGGTACAGTTGTGTTTTCAATGTCATCATTTCATTGACATTCATTGATACACATATAGAATTTTTGTTTGTACAAAAGGGTAAGGTATGTTGATTTTGTTCATACTAATTGTCAAATGAGGAAACTTTTAACACTAAAATGAAGTGTAATTTATTGTAACAGTATATTGCTTGGAATTAGCACATAGCTCAGCTTTACTTTGCCATATTCAGATAGTATGGGTATTTTATTTGTAGATGAGTTTTTAATTCTAACTCTGTACTATCACAACACTATCACAAAACAGCTGTATTTTTGTAGTCAGCATTTCAGATGTTGCAAGATCTGACAAATAATAGCATGTTAATCAATTATATACTTAATAAAGTTTGAATTTCTTCAGGTAGGACGCATAAGTCATATCATCAGCTGACAATCTAAATTTATGTAAATATCTCCAGTTAGGTTCAAAACCTAATTAAGACAACCTATAATGACATTCTTACTTAAGATAAAATTTCAAAACTGTATCATTAACTAAAGTCTGGGGCATACACACTGTGTGAAACAAGCTGCTGTACTCACAAACATGCACACCACAAGAGATCTAGCCTGAGGTTGTTAACCACAACATTTTCATATTTCCTTACATTATCCTGAAACAACACTTAGAGAGCACCCCTGAGTACCGAGGGAGCAGCAACCACGCTGGCTCCATAAGAAAAAGTCAGGCAAATCTTTCTTTGCCTCTTTGCTCCCTTTTCCACACTCAGTGGGAGAACATGATAAAGGATTCTCGATGGGCTAAATTCAATTGGCTCCACATTCTCAGCAGCAGGGCTGAGCCTGCACCATCTTTACCCAGCCTCCCAAGACTGGCATCACTAGAGCTGTTGTCAGGGTGGGATGCAGTTTGTTGTGAGATGGATGTAAGGAAGGCAAGACGCACTGAGTATGATGTAGTGATTCTCACTGGAGAGAGTCCTTGTTAAGTAAATACAGTAGAACTTCATTCACTAGCTCTCTGACTTTAAGATGTAGCCACAGGGGAAGTCCTCATAACTATGCATTTGTGTGTGCTACCCACAAATACCTGTAGCCATGCATCAAACACGCAAATATCAAATTAGACTTTGTGGTTCTGTGATTTGTAATTTTGTGTTCACATTACATCAAAGACATTTTGAGCATTTAATCAGGCGGCAACCTCCGGGTCTGAAACGTGAAGCCAATGAGGAGGTGCAGACAAGTGGTGACTCCACTGGTTGCAAAAAGAAGTATGATTGTATAGAAGTCTATGCAAAAATGACAGTACTTGATTTTTTTTAGCTCAGTAAACATACTCCTAATGAGATTAAGGTCTCAGTTGCTAGTTTCACGTCTTCTTCGATGTCTTTTACTTTTTTTTTTGTAAATTATGGTCCAGTAGAGTAAAATAGAACATAAAGCACAGTATGCTTTAGGACATTTGTGGTCACTTTTGACTCCAAAAAACAAGATGATGATGGCCAAAATGCTGAACCACGGTCGCGGTCATTACGCGTCACCACTGAAACGTTCACTTATAGCCTCTCTTTGGCATTTGAGCAGCTTTATAAAACTCTTGAACATGTAATGGCTCCTTAATTAGCAAGTTGACTTTACATAGATGGCATATCTTCTCAATTTCTCCTGACATTGTGTTGTTTGGTTTGTTCACCGCTCCGCGACATGCGCATCCTCCGCTCTCTCACTAAGCAGCCTCCCTCTGCCTCCTCTCACTCAGCCTCGTTCAGCCTCGATTTCGTCAGCATGCGCCACATACACGCTGCCCCCCCCCCCCCCCCCCCCCCCCCCACACCTTGCGATTGCATTGTCATTTAAAAAAGACATCGTGAAACAACCCTTCTATCGCCGATGGGCGATAGAAGGGTTGGGCACAACCCTAATAGCTATGTATACTTCTTTTATACAGTCTTTACATTTAAAGGTGCAGTATGTAAGAATGTGGCCAAAACGCTTACTGCACTCAAATTCAAAATACTGCTGCGAGTTACTGCATAACTTTACGTTAATTACGTTCATTCATGGGGCTCTAATTCATTAGATATCATACCTACACCACTGTATGTGCATTTTTGTGAGATATCATACGAACCATTGTATGAAGATGAGTTGCTTTGCTAAATGAAGGGCACATTACCTTCGTGCATATACTTAACTGCACTGATACTGCATGTAGACACTGGACATAAAACATATACTACAGAATCTTCCTGTATGAGCACACTTTGTAGGGATACTGGCCTAGTGGCCATGAAAATGTTTGTTCATGAATGTGTGCACACACATGTACTGTATGTGTGTCCAGTCACTTGGGGCATGTAGGGTGGATGGGTGAAATTTAAGCCCACAGGTAGAGTCTAATAGCGTAATTAGCCCTGCTGTGCTAATACCCACAAGTCAGCAGCACCACACTGTCAATTCTCTCCGTTCAACCCCATGCACACTCATAGTGACTTATTAAGGCTGGCTGCTAGACCCGCCATGGCTGAGTCATTGTGTCCTTGCCTCCAGTCAGGTTTATTTTGCCCTCATACACTCTTGACTTCAGTTGGCATCTATGAACTCATTTAACTCGCTGTTACTGGAAGAGCAGGGAAGATGGCATGTTGGGAGGGAAGGAGAGTAAATAACTGAGAGGGAAGTATCCTGCGTTGCTTTGAATTGCAGTCTTAGTTCCTCTGAAGTAAAACTTCCATACGTTTCTTATGGAGGCTGAAGCAGAGACTGATGTCCAGCCGAGGAGCCGTTTGAGGAGACTTCATGATTAATCTCCCGGCTTTTAATTACTCAGCCATGTGCTGTGCGAGCCATTAGGTTAATGACACTCAGACATGTGTACTCACAGACCTGAAGCTACAGGGCACATCTGAGCTAAACCCCTTTTTAGGTGACCACCTGTCACAAGAGCCACCTGCCCAGTTCTCTCTGTTTCACTCAGATGCCAGCAAATGTAATGAGGACATATCAGAAAGAAATGGGAGCTTAACACATAACAGTGTGTGTGCCTGGAGGCAACAGTGTCCTTTGTTACAGGATGTGTTTCCTCAGAAGTCAGTCGCCCAATTTGAAAATGTTTGCTCAGGATTTTTTGGGTCAAATGGAGCCCATGTACATGCAGAGACAAATCTCAACCTCAGGCGGCGACTGAAAGGGGGGGGGGGAGTTTATGATTAATCTCTAAGGTTTTAATTACCAGGGCAGGTGCTGGGACCAATCGTTTAGTTAATGGCAGGAATGGCAGATAGGAGTGATGTTATGCAATTATGCACACTGCTTTGCTCCTGAGCTTACCACATAAATTATTCAGTGAATCTGATAAAGTCACTGTGCATAGGCATGTAGTGTGTGTACTTAGTTTCGATCACACACCCAGGCACACACAGAACACCCCCCCCGAATGAATGTATCCTCAGTGGGATTGATAAAGACAAATTCAAATGAATGTTTGCTCATTTGCCTATGCACATGTGCACATGCTCTATATGCGATCATAAAAATGGTTCCCTATCCTCAGCTACGTACACAAACATGAAAACATCAGTACGTAAATTATTAATAAACTAATTACAAGCTGCGGGGTGATGTTTGTGGATGTGTAATGGAGCTTGCCACATACTGAGATGGAAGGTATGAGCTAAGTTTATATCTAATAAGCGCATGAATAGTATTACAGTGTGCTTTACAGACCTGCGATGGTGTAGAATGAAGGTCATAGCCATGGAGTTATACAGCAGTCTTCTGAGTTTTGAACTGAACAAGGTAATGCTGGTATGGAGAAGCCACAACTATTAGTCTATAGCCTTTGGGTTCTCCATTATACATGATGTTTGGCTGCGGATTAATTCTTCACACTGAATGATTGGAGTAATTGGTTAAGGAATGTACACAAGAGCATTAACTCCCATCGCACACTTAACCTGCATTGCATTTAGATGTACAGTTAAGATAACCAATGTGAGGTATTTTGAAGCTGCGATTAGTATTGGATCAGTGATATGTCATATCCTGTCATATCTATCAATTCCAATCACGTACAATAGCACTAAATCCTGCTTTTGTGAAAGTTCATGGATCAATATTTTTTTTCACTTGCCCAGTCAGGCAAGTGTGTCAGAAATATATTTGCACAAAGTCAATTTTTACTTGCCTCAATATATTTATTAGCAGCTATCAAATAGCAACACCGACTAAAGCTTGTTGTAGAGTTTAATTAGTGTTATGTCCAAACAAAGATTTAACCTGTTCATTGTGAACTAAATCTCACATGGCACTCTCCTCCACTAGAGCTATCTGGGACAAAACCTTGATGCCAGTCTATAAAACTATAAAGCCAACAGTGTACCAGCATCTCTTACCGTCTGAATTATGGGAAAACTTTGCTATAGCAATCTTTTTTTTTCATATGTAGCCAGCCAACCTCTTATGAAGGTCCTTGCATAATTTTCAAGTTGTATCCGTTTCTTTGCAGATGATACCCACTTATTCATGCTGTTTAAATCTTAGAGGATATGTGCACGTTTTTGCAAGATTGATGTAAAACAATGTTTATATGCCCTTTTGTACATTGAAACAGCTTTAGCTTGCCGTTCATGTTGGCCATGAACGGCCATGAAAACACACCTCCCTAAGTACCTTCAAAGGACAAGAAGGGGGACAAAATCCACAGAATGTCATTGTGTTTCCCCAGACTATGATATCATGACACACTGATTTGTCTAGCTCTTACATTCAAGGCCTCAGATTTCAAAGTTCTGATCAGATTTAGGATGTATTTTGGCACAGAATGAGGACTGCAGATTTTGTCCCCATGACTTACATTGGTAAGGTAAGACAAGGAATAAAATAAATCAGAAATAAATTTTAGATTTTTCAATTTGTACATAGTGTAAAATGAATGGTCATAACTAAGATCTACAAACACCACCAGCTACAGGTGGTTATGGCATATGATTTGGCTCATGCTATGCTCAGGGCATATTGGCATGTGACAGGAGAAGCAAACATCTTCTACATCCTGTCTGTATTTCAGGAGCAAAGGCAACACCTTTTATGGTTACATTGTCCAGCAAAGTCTTGGACAACAGCAGGTAGAGATTTCCTTGTATTGCTCAAATGAATGTAATGGTAATAAAACATTTTTAAATGAAATAATATAATGTATTTCTTACTATGAACATCATCTTAGCTTAGTAAATAGCAGTATTTAGGGTTCTCCACAGAGCACATTAGGAAATCTGTCTGCTGCATCTGTGTCTGTCAAAATCACTGACCTAAACTGACTGATGAGTACCCCTACCTCCCCTTACAGTGTGATACTTTGAATTAGGGCCCATGGAAAACATGAGCTAAAAAAAAAATTGTTCCATCTCTTAAAACGGTGTAGGCAGAATTGGGTGCTTTTGATTGGGGTCCCCCTGGACCCTAATACATTGGTACTTTTAAAAGTCCTAATTGAAACAAAAACGGAAGTCTATGGAAAAAATTGATAGACAGATTCATGAAACAACATGAACAATGCATTCCAGGTTTGCCTACAAGCTAGGCCGTCTTTTTATTTTGACTACCTGTAAAATTCAGAATCCAGTTGAAGATCCTTATAATTATTTTTTGAAGCTTGCATGATTAGGTACCTACCTACATCAGCGACAGTTCTGTTTCGACTGCATGCTGGGTGTGTAATAACTAGCACTTAATACTTTGCCCTCCCTGAAAGAAGCAGGGTGGGTCTTCCGCTGTTTATTGTTATTCTTCCCACATTCGCACCTTACGACGCTGCATCTCCCAGACAAGGACATCAATTTCCTCTTAGCAGTAGCTGTTTTTGTGCAGCGGATCTTGATTCTCCTCATCCATTACAGTGACTGCATTATGGAGAGAACTCTGCTTTTAAAGGGAATTAGAGGAGATGATTTGATTAGTCATGATTGATGCCAACCAAACACTTATTGTAATTTATTCCCCCTGTAAAACCATTTCACACCTGCAGCATGTATGCACCACTGCTGCGCTAACACCTTTGGTCTCAAAATACCTAAATGTGTGTTGCCATAGCCAACAATGCAAGCTCCATGAACTTGTGCCAATTTTGTGCTTATCCCTTGATTCATGAAAAATATTGCTATAAATGCTGAAAATGCTCAGCTTTTCCTCCTGTGGAGAGCTATTATTTTCTGGCAGTTAGGGAGGAAAAACACCTTTTGTTGACTGGGTTTTGATTAGGGCAGAGCATCACAACATCATACAGTGGCTCATGCATATACAGTACTCAAGCATCAACAGACACAGACATTTTCTCTCCCTTTTTTCTCTCTGTCATTATCTGGATATTTTAAACTGGGCTTTTCACCCTTAAAATGTAATACATTACTCACTACTCGTTACTCCATGCCAATAGAAATTCGTTACACTACACATTATATTACTTTGCCATTACACTCCATAAAATTGGTAATTAAGATAAGATCAGATACACCTTTATTGATCCCACAATTGAGAAAATCCAATTGCATATCTCCCCAAAATTCAGATGTTTGCCTCTGTCTGAATGTCAGGACACTGTTAAGTGTAGCTAAGGCTGGATAGCTGCTATTTACCTGGGGGTTTTCTGTTTCTTGTGACCAGTATTTTCCCATGGCTCTGCCCGAAAGACATAGAGTTACTCATGGAGCAACATTTCATCCACTACATATCCAGCCACAAGCTTCATCACTTCTTTGTGGCCTGCAGCTGTCCACAATTAAAATCCAGTTTAGCCAGTGTAGGGCTACAGCTGACCTTGAGTAGGGCTCAACTTTGGTGGGGTGTATTTCCTGGAGCTTCATGTTGCTGTGTTGTTGATCGTTGCAGCCAAGGTGTTTCAGACCGGAGGTTTAGAGACTTATTTTTTGCAGTGGAAAGAGCTTTAGTACAGTTACTTGCAGCAATAGTATTTGTGTCATCTTTCTTCCTGACAACATCAAAGTAATGGGAATATTTCCAGCTAGCTTGCTGCTTTGTGACGTGCCTGCGCAGTGCAACGATTACTAAAATCAGTTCGCTGATGTGATGTTGTATTTCAAGTGAGTGGTGATGAGGTAACAAAAGAAACGTAACAAGTTGTTTGGTTTTGGAGTAATCGTAATATTATTACTGAAATTATATTAGTAATTAGTTACACTACTCGATACTAGAAAAAGTAATACTATTACTGTAATGCGTTACTGGTAAGCTGTTACTGCCCAACACTGGCTGTTACAATATGTTCTTTATCTGTTGACTACAACATTGCTTATTAAAAAGCAGAACCTGATCTCTGTGTAATTGTTTGTTGCCTGGGTTTCAAGAAAGCAACAAAAGCACAAATTTTTAATTTTCACGCAATGTCACTGCCATCAAAAGTTAGTCCTTTTATGTATTTAGGAACAAACAGAAGAAAAGTAACAACTTTAAAGGCTTTGACTTGTATTTAGTTTTTTTTAATGGTGAAAATAGCTGTGCACCATTTTAAAATGTTTTTATTACAGTAGAGTTACCTTGAAATGTCAGAGTTATGTCCCAGTCACCCACAGTAAATTACCAAGCACTGTACCTTTGCATCTATATAATGGCATCTAAAAACTGAAAGTAATTACTTTATACTGCAGGTAGTAATGTTCAGGGAGGTTGTGACAGGCTGGTAAGATGATTGTGTGTGATTATGACGATGAAGTGGAAACGGTCACAAGTCAAAACAAAAAAGTCATGGACTTCTTTAAATCTATCATGGCCGCTCATCATGCTGTGCAGGTGGCAGGTTTTGAAGGTTTAGTGGCTGCTGACAGGTTCATACATAAATGCAGGCACGTACACAGACACTCACACAACTACACACAGACAAACCCATATCTTTTTCCTTTGTCCTTCTTCCAGCACTGTTAACAGGGAGTAGGATCACAAATGGCTGCCATTACAGGGAACTGTCCCTGTCCAATTCTAGATAAGAAGCTTCACTCACTCACTCACACACACACACACACACACACACACACACACACACACACGCACACACTTGCAGCACATGTACATGTTGTCCTTGTGGCACTAGAGAGGAGCAAGTCTTTTTTACAGGCAGAGAACATGTGTGGCTATGTGGCTCGAATTGATGGCAGCTATGCCGGAGCTAATGGGCGTCGGCTTGGAACATCACAGACGGTTTGTATGGGACTTGGTCGATTACTGCAGAAAAACACCAGTAATGGTTGAGATTAGAGCACTGATGAGATATAGCCCGGTGCTATAGCCCGGCAGTTTCATTGACCTGTCATAGATGTTTTTTTCCTCTCCCGTTTTCTCTGCCTCACTTTAGTTCCTGTGGGCTGTGACATGATGCAGCAGGGAATTTGTATTCTTTCTCTGTGAAGTGTAAATTTAATTTTTTTTTATATATATACAGATTTTGTCCCTCTTTTTTTCCCTGCAGAGGGTAAAGACAGTCAAGTGTCTCCTCCAGTTCATGTGGAGTCACCAGCTGCAGCTTTTCACCTCCAGCATGAGCTTCACAGAGGTTCACTCTATCCCCCAGAGTCTGAGCCCCTTCTATACCAGCAGCCTGACCATTTAGTAGGAATCGCCAGTGCAACAACAGGGACATAAATCCCTCTCTGGGTCTTGTGAATGTGGGCAAGTGCTTTCATCCCCGGGCCATCAAGGTGTCGTAGTGTAAAACATTTCAGGCCAATGTCCAAAACTTTCTCTCTTTCCAATGTCCAAAACTTTCTAATGTAATACTTTGGAAAGTATTAGTCCTTTACATCATTTTCAATTCGACATCAAATGGCGAGACGACAGAACAAATGCGACATTGACGGTCCAAGTTTTGTTTTTTTTTTTTTTTAATGCTTCAAAAAGACAAGCATAACAACATGTAGTCTTGAGGTTGTTCAAAAGCCTGAAGTACAACCAACATTCAAAACAACTATTTGAATCGGCAGGCTCAGTGAGCCAATGCTTCATATTTAAGAAATACAGGATGCGTTCAATTATTGAAGTGCCAAGGCCATTTTTAAAATGTTTTACAGTGGCTTCAGGCTAGCTTAGGGCTTCAGAAATGGGTGTTATCCCAACTACATGACACAAAATAGCAAAACAGTCTCCTGTGGCATCATGTTTAATGCATTAATGTTGAAAGGGAAACATAATTAACCATTGAAGTCAGCCTGCTACTCTGTTTGGTGTTTTTTTTTTCATTTGGTAGCATTTGTTGTGTTAGCACCTCTGGTTGGTAGCTGGCACATTTGGTTTGCATACATACAGTGGTGCTGCAGGAACCATTTACTGATCATTTTTTTTAAACACTGTTGTTGGATTTAACATTTACCAAACATGTTTCAGTGAACATATTCACCTTGCAGAGTCCTAATCTATCAACCTGCCGTATAACCAGTTGGTGAATTTGCACACTGATTTCCTGTACCCTGGTGTCAAATGCTTTTCTTATCTCATCCATCCATTTTATACCTGCATGAGCAAATTATCCGCACACACACATGTGCACATATGGAGACCCCTCTCCCATGGCAGACATACACACTCCTCCCTCGACACCCCATTCTGCCATTCCCACTCCATTATGCCACGTCTTTGATCATGGCTCACACTGAGGAGTTTGGCGAGTCCTCAGAGCCCCCCTCCCCAGCTGTTGCCAGGCCCTCTGCCATTACAATCGGTTGGCACAGCCATCGGCAGCTGCCACCCTTGCCTTGAGCACCACCTCTGGCTACACAGATGCCTCATGTGTGTACGCGGGCTTGTGCACCTACCTGTGACTATGTGCAGACACAAATGTGTGCACACATGCCTTCACCCATTTTAGTATCTGTGTGTACATCTGTGGCAGTGCCTTCTGCTATATTTGAAATTCATTGCAATGTGTTAATGGTTAGTTTACCAGGCCTTTCTCCAGGAGGCAAGGGATGGCTGCTTGGTTAATGGATAACTAACCCTGGGAGAGACATTTAGTTGGCTTGTCCGCAGCTCCAAGTACATGTAGGCTTCTGTTTGTGACGACACAGGCAACTGCAGAACTCTCTAGTTCTGATGCGGTCACAGAAAACAAGCAGTATATTTCACATTGTGGTTTATTTCAGTATTTCATCTTGTGCTGGTGAGACTGAGCAATCAGACAGACAGACAGAATTCAGCCTTGAGGGATGATGGTAGTGAGATTTCAGAAACAAACCCTGGCTGCTGTAAGGCAACATTTTTTAATCTCAAACTAACCATCTTTTGCTACCATGTGATATCAATGGTCCTCAGTTAATCATGCCTCTGTGAATGTTGCCTAGTGACAGCATTCAGGTCTGTTTAGTGTTAATGTCGAACATTAACATTCAAAAAGTAGAATTTCAAACAGATTATCAAAATAAAATAACTGAATAATGATGAAAGAACTCTCATTCAGAACTTACTGAGGTTGAAATAAGAGTGAAGGTTGGAGGAAAGCAAAGATGGCGATATAGATAATGAAAAGGGAACTGATAAAAAGGAGTGGGGGTTGGTTTTACGCAAAACAGCTTCGACTTGAAAATAAAGCAAGAACAAAGAAAACATGAATGAGGGCATAGATGGTTTGAAAGCAGCCAGAAAAAGACAATGTTTCTTTTAAGCAGAACTAGAAAGTGAGGATACATGACGCAGAAGTTTAGGTGTTGATAATATTTTCTTATTGCCTGAGAGACAAGTACAATGGATTAAAAACAAAGGAAAGAGACACATTGGACTAAAAATATATGGATAGATTACAGTACAGTACAGTGTTCAAGCTGTGGGACTTTGTTCTCAGTTTCAGTCCTTTTATTTTGGATTTTGTCAGCTGACGCACAAATGCGCTTTCATCTGCCTATTTTTTTTTTTTTTAAATACTGAAAAACACTTCAGCGAGTCAGTTTACAAAATCTTTTTCACATGTGAGTCTTGGACTCAAAGCAGTAGTTTAGTGTTTAAGCTTTATGTGATGCTAAAGCATTGATTGCAACGACAGAATATGCAATAGCTTGTTAAAGTGAAACTATGCAGAAATTGACCCTTTGCTAAGCCCCGCCCCTTTGTGATGGTTCCGACAAGCTGTCGGAGTAAGCATGGAGCCCACACTGTAACTAACTGCACTGCCTGAAGAAATATTTTCACATTTTTTTGGAGAAATGAAACAGTGATTGCAGAGAGAAGCAGACAGAGGGGTCTACAGTCTGTGTTTGAAGGATATATCCAGGATGTCAAACTGACTCAGCAGCAACAACAGGTTAAAAAGACAAAGATAGTTAGAAGCTAAAGCCGAACTATAGGCTACAGATCACAGTGTAAAAGTGAACTACCACATCACTGCTGATCGCCACAGAAGACAATGAATATAAAGGGAAACTTTGTTGATATTGAACCAGCTGTGTGGCATCACAGTGTGTGCAGATGAAAGGTGTTTGGCTTTGCCCCCGTACTGCTGCCAGCTCCTGGACCTATGCCGCTGGACGGGCATTGATCTCCGGGGGAAGTCAAACAACATTCATCTGGGCACAATGTGATGACACAGAGCTGGTTCAATATCAGCAAAGTTTCCCTGCTTCCCTTCACTGGTATATTCATTAAAAAGCAAAAGCAGCATGTGTATACATTCAGTAGGCTATATCTTCAGTAGCTAGCTAGCTAACCCTACACTTTTCAGGGTTTGATTTTGGTTTTGGAACAGGGAAGAAATGTATATCTTTTTCCAACCTCTCCAGGTAACGAGTATCATTAATACACGACGTGCCCCAGGTACAACATTTAGCTCCAAATCCAAAATCCAGTCTGAAAACAAAGGAAATCTAAAACGATTGCATTACAGTCAATGGAGCACAGCTGTGTTGTTGTCGGGCCCTGGTCTGAGCCGGCCCGATGCTATGTTATGATTGGCCAGTCTGTCCTGGGATGGGACTTAGCAAAGGATTAGTTGTTGGTTACTGTTTGTGAACACAATATTCAAAGTTGTCCCCTCCTCCCTAAGCTGTACGCACACAACAAGCTACTATTGTAGGAAGGTTACATTTGTATTAATGGAAAAGCCAAAACTTAAGCAAGCTAACAAAGTTAACTGCCAGCACCGACTTGTCCAATGGAAAACTGGCCAACTCCACGTCACTCTTCATCTCCATCCTCTCCTTCAGTATTCATTAGTGAAAACAAACATTAAAGCCAATCCCTGACTTGTGTTTCGCTTCATTAAACTTGTGGGGGTTTTTGGCACTGTTTCTGCAATTTTTGTACTCTCGTCTTAGATGCACGCTGGTACTGCCTGGTCAGTACCTTTTTATGAAGTCAGAACTCACCTGCATGCTGTTATTGGTGGCCGAACACCACTGCCCAAAGGTTGCAGCTCATAAACGCCCCAAACACAGCAAAATGAGACAAAAATACAGACAGAGGGCAGAGTCTCTGCAGATAAATACATTGCCACACACTTAGAGTGGGTTATAAGTGATGATTGAGAAGAGTTACATCTGTCTGAGTCTATATGTGGCCTTTTAAGAAAATCCAGCATAGTATACCTTAAAAAAAAACAAACTCTGAGATCATTGTTGCCATGGCTTTACATCAAAGTTCATCAAGTTGACGTGATGAATATATTTACATGAAAAAACACTTCAAGAAAGAAACAGTTCTGATGAAGAATAACATTAATTCAGATGTTTTGGCTCTTTGTGTCTGCTTTTCTTTTAGGCCATACATTACGCAATAAAACGATATGGACACTGAAAATAGGACAGAGGTGTGAAAGCATTACATTTACTTTTTGCTAAATCTGCAGATTTTAAATGGGCCATTGCGTAGTACTTTGAGTAATAACATAATTCATTCATCATCCACCCAATGAGGAAAAAAGTGCAAGAGAAGAAGGAGCTCAGACCAGTAAACAGCAGACGATCATATGGATTAAGATACATGTGGTGAAAAAATGTAGAAATTTCATGGCAGGACGTCATGGACAGTGTTGATAAGATAAGCACAGGCACAATTAAACACACACACACATAGACATACGTCTGGGACTCTAGGGCAGTGTGGCAGTCTATTAACTGTGTAGACAGGTAGGCTATTTTCACTGTGCAGCCAACTGTGTTATTAACTCGCTCCGCACTGAATCAATTGACAGGTCTCCAGGTGTCAGTGCGTGTTAGCGGGTGTGTTTGCGTGGCTTTTCTCCTTTCCTCTTTTGCCTCTCCAGTCTCCATCACCAGCTCCCTGACTGTTCAGGGTCAGTGGATGATTGTCCCTCTTGTATTTCTGCTATCTCCTTACCTCAGATTACACAGAGTGCAGTCCTGTAGGGAAATGCCGTGGATTAGCGTCCACTCCTGCTCACCGGTGTTCTGTCCTGTCCCTTCCTCGGATTCCTCACCTTATCAGCTGCATACACACTCAAGCAGGGACTCCCATGCGGATCCTCCATCCACTGGTCCTATTACAACGCCTGATGACAAAAGCACATTGCCCTTTTTGTTTCTTACTCACATACACTGACGTGCACATAGATACACACACACTCACTAACAGAGGCTTTTTTTCAAGCATCACCCTTAAGCACATAGTGTTTACCCTTGCAGATCCCCCGAGGCGTACCAGTTACATTGTTAATACTCCTGTCCCCTTCACGAGGGAAGCCTCTGTAGTCCATGCCTGCATGATAGCATCGTACACCTACTCAACATTCAGGCCTCATTTATGGAGCTGCATCTCTGTATGTGTGCGAGCAATAGAGAGGTGCCGTGGTGGCGTTAGGCCCCAACTAGCCATCAGGGTCCCAAGTGCCGTTTAGGCGCTGGTATAATGAGACACAAGTGGCCCTCAGTTGAAGCACCAGATAGTGGAAACAGCAAGGGAGAGAGAGAAACATTGTCGATTGGGTACTGTGGCTGCCGAAGCAGAGGGCATGAGATCCCCAGAGGTACAGCAGTGTCTGTGAGAGGATGATGACGACGACAACGACACACACCAAGTGCATGGTTGTTCTCCCTGGAGCTTTATTAGGCTGGGCTATGGGAACTTTGGATGCCCTCAGATACATCCTGCCCCTGCTCAACACCCCAACACTCACGAATAACTTGTCTTGCTCTTCCTCCCTCTGGACATCTCTCCATGCCTTTTCTCTATACATCTTGGTGTCCCCCTTCCTGCTTCTTATCTTTGTAGTCTTTTCAAAGGTGCTTTATGTCTCTTGAGGAAAGCCCAGTTTCCCTGAAGCCCAGTTTGAAACTCTCACACCATAAATATAGAGGTAAACATAGCTTCACACGTCCCTCATACCACAGTTAATCCAATCTGACCTCTTAATGTTGAATATAAATCTATAGTTAATCCTTTGTTGTTTTTCTTCAGCTTCTTCTGGTAGCTGTATGTGGCTGCATGTGTTTCCCACTAAAAAGCTAAGGGAAGCAGCTGTGAGCTGTATCGGAGGTGGAGAAATTAACATTAGCGTGAACATTAAGCAACACACTGGTGAAATGTATGCCTGATCAAAAGTCTTTTCAGTTTGTTTTCCACCTTTGAAGAAGAGCGGTACACAGTTGGTTAAACTTTACCTCATCCAGAGAGTCCAAAAGGAGGTTCTACCAGACGGTCTGAATAACATAACGTGCATCCGTTGTCATTAAACTATGAGATAATTCTCCTAATATCACTCTTTTTTTCCTCAAAATCTTTACAACTTAATTCTTAAGACAGATATGTGGGATACTTTTTGGATTTCCAGAAAGTTTTGAACATGAGGAGAAATCTAGGGGAGTTTGAGCTGCTGCCCTCTGGTCGCCATTTGACAACACCTGTTTAGAGGTTTAAAAGATTTCATACGTCTTTCATTCCAAGTGCTTTAAATCTGCTCAATAGCAGTGAGCACCTTGACTGTAGTCCTGCACTGTCATGGCACATTTTGCACACCTGCACTTAGGCATTCTTGCATTTTTGTACTTGATGTGAAATTTCCATTCCCTTGAACTAGTATGTTGTTTTTTATCTTATGATTTGTATTTATTGCTGTTGCTGTTGATGTGCCCCCCTTTGTATTGTGTTTTTATGTAAACTCTTGTTGCACAACAAATTTCCCTGAGGGGACAATAAAGAATCCTAATCTAATCCAACCTAACCTAGGTGAAACACGTTCATTCAAACCTTTAGGAAATCAATTGAGGGAGACCCTCATTTTCAACAATGCCAAGCATGAATAAAGACATTAAAACAATCAATAAGCAAACAAAGAACCATCAGGCATATTAATCAATCAACAGAAATTAAATCATGCAAATCAACAAACAACACAGCAATAAATGATCACTAAAAGTAGAAATACAGGGTGAAAAACATACCAACGTGTGGATATGTAGTTAAAAGCATTTACATTGAATTAAAACAAGATCAGAAATAAGGCATTTAAACAGCCATAATGGTGGCGAAGTGTCAGTTCTGATTAAGGGAGTGTGAAGAAACAACCTGTTTTGTGAACAAGTACCAAGATTATGTGAGGTCAGAGTTAAAAGGGATGAAATATAAGGTGGAAGCATCTACATCAAAGATTTATAAATGACAAATACTGTACCAATGCTGTTCCCACATATGAGCTATTAAAGAGCATGGGTTTATTAGTTAATTAAAATGAACAAAAGTATCAGTGATAATGCACATTTTAAAGAGGTTACTTCTCCAAACAAAAGTTTACTCAGCGGGATGATATTAAATACGAAAGGTATAGTATAGAGTATATATACATTATACAGTATATACAGTGTATAATACAGTATGAGAGAGAGCCTCACTGCATTATAATCCATTATTCTTCTACATATTGAATGGTCACCTGCTGCCTGAAGTTTGCATTTTCCTTTACATAAAGACATTTGAACCATAAATTGGTGCATAAATATTCACTGAAATGCAGGAACAGAAGTGTTAAACACTCAAAACTTCCCCACCGATGTTGAAATGAAATGACACCTACCGTACGCCCTTGCCCAGGCCTCTTACAAATCTTTCAGTAGACGGTCTGAAAATATGAGTGTATCTGTCCTATTTTAATCCAAGAACTTTCACTTTATCACTTAATGCATGTTGGTTGAGCCAAATTAGGAGTGACTAATGGCTACGAAGCATATTGTTTCTTTTTTTTTGTCTCCTTGAAAGTATAAAAGGCAAAAAAGAGCAAGAAAGAGGGAGAAGGGAAGAGAAATATGATTGCGAGCTGGTATCAGGGGATATCCAGTACATATGAGTGCTGATACTGTTGAAGGTCCTACGGAGTTTTGGTTTTGTCTCTGTGGATGATGGATACTCCCAGACTGCGTGACTTTAGCAGTGTCCCTGCCTGCCCTGGTGATAAAAAGTCAATATCTCATGTGCAGTGGCCATCACTCAGAGTGTGAACACATGACTACATGCCAGTGTGTAAAGGAGAGAGAGAGAAATACAGAGGAGCAGAATGAGGTAGACCAAGTGGGAGAGAGAGATGAGTGATTGAGAGCAAGGTTGCTAATGTCCTTTTCATGTGGTGGATTATACTGTAGCGTTGCCCTAAAGCGACAGGATGAGCTTTGACCCCCTCGGGTGCTCTCAACCCATTGGAGTGACTGAATGTCTGTCGATTTCCCAAGCCTGTCACATCAAAGGCCGCCACAGATACAGGAACCAGCTATATGGTAATAACGGATAACAGGAGAACAGTCCGGTATTGCCATCTTCTCTCCCTTTGAAACTTTTGATTCCCCAGAGGTCGAGTGTGGCTGTATACTTTGAATCTGTCTCCTGTATAGAACATCTTTCACCTCTCACTGGCCAACTTTGGCATGTTATGTAATATACAAAGTCAGTCTGAAGCTTTGCTAACTTTTTATACCAAAACATCATTGTTGCCCACTTTCTCTTCAATGTCCAGGTGTCAGCAAAGGCAGACGTTGCTTTTGGTGGATCTGTCTGTGACCGGGGGCAGAGCTGTCTGTCAAAAAGTCTTCTGATCTCTGTTAAACTAGTCGAGCATGAAGACATGCTCAACTAGCAGCGCAGCTCAACTACACGGCCCCATTATATTGCTCTCATATAACTATAGCAGCATGTGTGTGGCACGTTTACAGTCCCACTAAGTGGAGTTTGTAAATTGAGGCATTTCAGGATCAATCAGATCAATTAGTGAATGAATTAAATCAGACAATATGTATCAAAATTTGTAATTATTTCAAATTTCAAACAAAATTGAAAAATTATTTCAGTGCTCAGTAGGTGTGGGCAATATGGCCCTGAAATAATATCACAGTATTTCAGGGTATTTTTGCAATAATGATATTACTGATGGTGACAAAATACTGAAAAACATTTTATTAGTAATTTCAAGAGCATACATATACAACAAATTAAGTGTTATAATTTCATATTTTAGCATAAATGTACAGTTTGCCTTTAATTATTCTGTAAAAACTGAATAAATGAGCTCTCAGTTCTTCTCAGTGAGATTCAAATTCTGTATTAAATAGTACAACAAAAAAATCATCCACAAATTACACATCTAAACAGCTGCCAAATAATGTTCACACTGCCATCTCTCCACTACTTATCCCGCTGTTACTTGCGTCACTCAGCGCTGACAACACACACACACACAGATACACACACACACAGACCTGCATTTGTTTTGACAGGGTGTTATGTTATGAAGACTACGCACATTCACACATTAACTTTTTTGTCACGCTTAACGTGGGCTTACATAATGTCAGGCTGACAAAATGACCTGCCGATACCAATTCCTGCGGCACATGACAAGCGGAGAGGGGGAGAAAGAGAGATGCCGTGCTGCCACCACGAACCGCTGAGTTTTCTCTGAGCAGCAAATTGCTAAAACAGTTTGACAACCCAGGTTCATTAAACATTTGGGATGCCCAGACCCAGGCCTGCCGTCAGAGGGGGTCAAAGGGTACAGATGACCCAAGCCCAAGGCCCAGGGAGTGGACCATAAAAAGGTCTATGGTTGACCTTTAAATTGGATCATGTACAATTTACTTACTGACTTATTTCACTGGCAATACACTTTCCATGTATTTACATGATAAGTAAATTTTTATTATAAAACACATCTCAACATGCCATCTGATGCTCCCACCCCCTGCAGGTATTGTGAAGTGGTGCAGTCCATCTGACAAAGGGGTCAGATCAGGATTTGATTTTATTATGTAATACCCTGCAGTAGTTTCTTCAGTCAGTGTTTAGTTTTGCTGTTCTCTAATCAGTCATTGGAGGGCATATTTTTAGAAAAACAAAAACCTGTGGAAATATGATAAATTGGATTAAAGCCCATGGCAATTTTGCTCTTAGCCTTACTTGTTGATGTTGTGAATAGTGCTATCATTTTGTCAACAAGTCAGAATATTGCCTTCATCACTATATTATTTTTTAAAATCATATTGAAAATGATACTGCTATTATTTTCAACAATATGATATGGCACACCAGTAGTACAGGAAGATACATCCATCCATAGTCTCTAAATTGTCATCAGATACAAAACAGATGGACAGACAATGGGCAAAGCAAAGACTCTAATGTAATGACTAACAAATGATTGCTCTTCAATGAATAGTCTACAATCACATTGTTCAATTTATACAGCTATTTGCCCACATGAATCGTCCGAGCAGCAGTTTCACATAGTGGTCCGTGAATTTAATCTTTTATGGCACCTGTTTCACTATCAGTCATTTACTGTCCGCATGCATTGACATCGCACAGAACTGGCATCTGCGTTGACCTTTGCATGAATGAGGCTTGTCTGAGATCTGTCCATCAGACGGTTACGAAATAAGTGCTCCTGTCATCCACTGTAAGGCATCTTCTTGAATAATAAAGGTCAGTTTACTGCAGGTTAAACTACCATGTCAAGATGCCAGAGGCTCTTCTCAGTCCGCACATGGCCGGTTTTGGTCACCGGTTCGTTTGTGTCTCTGAGGTTACATCAGGTATTGAATTTTATTTCAGTACATGTACTATAGGATGCCATTAGGCTGTCTCTGTGGGGATGTTTTGTACACTAATGCTTCAGGTTACTCTTTCCATCTGTGGAATGCCGTCTATCATGTGGCCCTGAGATTGTAAAGCTTTCACAAGTCAGTGTTCTCTATTCTTTAGTTAACTCGTCGTCTTTATCCGTGTGCAGAACTTTGCTCAGTGTGACTTCATCTATAAAGCCATCCTTGGATTTCTGCCCACTTAGGGTGCTTTCAGACCTCGACTTCACTTGCTCTGGTCCGAATCAGGGACTAATTTTGTTTCAAAGTTGCATAATTGCCTAGAGTTGGTTCGTGTTCTCACAGCAGCATTTATAAGCTGACCAGATAAAATGCTTTGTGTGAGAAAGCTGCTCTTGATTGGTCAGAATTTCCATGTGGGAAAAATCCAGGTAGTAAACAAAACGTTGAAGAAGAGTACACTTGCAAGATAAATGTGACACTTTCTAATGTCACAATGGAGGGACAACTACGCAGGTTGATTTTAGCGCTGCTCATCGTGGACTATATTGATGTCATTGTTCATTTTAGTCAAACCATACAGTTTGAAAACGAGGCGCGGCTCCAACTAGAAAACAATGTCTTGATGCATTGGATGTGCTGAATGTGCATATTAAGGCAGTACAGGAGGAGGTGCACATTAATAATCCTCTGTAACATGCTCATGTTTAACCCAAACAATGTGTCATGTGACTGCAGTTGGTTCAGATCGAGGTCGGAACACATATTCACCACAAACAAACTGCACCAGAATTTGTTTGTAACTGGACCAAGACCACCTCTTCAAGAAGGTCTTGGTCTGGATGTTTTGGTGCACACTTGAGTGCGATTCCTGTGTATACACCCGCCCAAACGGACCACACTTAGAGGGCAAACAAACTTGAGTTTGATTGATCTGAACTAAACAGGGCAGATGTGAGAGCTACCTTACTTATCCATTTACATGTCATGTAAGCGTTGCTGTCACAGTCTAGTCTCTCAGAGCTACATCACTCTCTCCAACCCTTCAGTCCCCACAGAATTTGGTAAAAAGGCCTTCACGTACTCTGCCCCGTCAACCTGGAACACTCTACAGCAGGAACTGAAGCAGTCCAGCCTGATTCCCTTAGGGTATTTTAGAATTATTTTAAGAAACCTGGATAGAGTGTCTGTGAAAGTTTCTTCTTTTTCACTTATCATTTTATTTTGTCTTCATATGAATGTCCTGCTGGTCTGTAACTTTGTGTCGTATGCTGTTCTGTCTCAGCCAGGTCTCTTTTGAGAATAAATCTTCATGTCTCAGTGAGATTACCTGTTAAAATTTAGGGTTAATAAAAATAAAATATATAGTCTCCATCAGTAGTTAACCAGGAGGTGACAAGCATTTACCTCATTTCACTCTCACAAGCCAATGTCTTAAAAAAAACTGCCACCGCCATCGCTCTGGTCTTTCTTTCCTCCCTCTTAACCTTTCTCCCCTTTCCTCTCATCAAAACATCCGCTGGTCCCCCCTGACCTTCCAGACAATTACATGCCAGTGGCTCTATCTGTAGGCCAGGCCTGTTGGGGGAGATATGCTGACTGACAGGTAATGACACCCACTGAGAGCTGGAATTCCCCAAGGACTCTCTGTCTGCTCGCCTGCCAGCCCGCCCGTCCGCCTGCCTCCCATCCCTTGGGCCCAGAACTTGAACTACAACTGCCACACCATTGCTGTTTTCATCATAACAACCATCCTCCTCCTTCTCATCATCCTCATCATCATCAGCATCATCGTCGAGTTTATCCTTATGCCACAGACATCACACCCTCAACATCGTGTCAGCCGTATCACCGTCTTACTCTGTCACAATCTGTCAGTCTTTTTCTCATTCCAACGGGTCGCCCAGGATTTTCCCTCTGTCACCATCTCTTCCTGTCACTTTCTCTCGCTTTTACCATTTCTTTCAGTCTGTAACTATCCCTTTAAATCTCTTTCCTCATCCTGCGTCCGTCACTCTGACTCCCTCAGTCCAAACTATCATTCGTTTTCACTCATTTAGACTGAAAGACTGAGGTAAAATTAACTTTTGGCATTTATTGCCAGCCTACCTCCACCCATCGCTTTCATTTCAGTCGGAAGGGCCTATTACTTTGACTTTAACTCCTTCTGTGACTGAGGGGGTGGGGGTGGTTTGAAGGAACAGAAAGGAAATGTCTGTGTGGATGTATGAGCGTGTGTGTGTGCGTGAGCGACGGGGAAGGAAGCTGTCTCATACGCCATTGAGGTTGTCCTGAGAATTGATGGGAAGCTGAACCACAGGCTGTGCACCAGGTGCTGCCATTTTCCTCCAGGTGATGGAGTTAAAGTTTCTCTCTGCCCCCATCAGAGGACCACACGGACACGGAGCTATCCGGCTGTATAATCACAAGCTGGAGCGGTGAAGTTGCAAAGTTTACTGATGCGCTGAAGAAAAAGAAACCATTATCATTAGCACCCCTACGCACAATTACATATCTTTTACACTTTTGCTTCTTGAAGTTTGTCAGGTCTAACCAGAAATGTCAGGGTTCATTGTTAACATTTTTTTTCCTGTGGCCCTAATTGGTCTGTGGCTCATAAAACTACTCACCCCTAGACATTTTTTATTGGTTTCATCAAAGTTTTAATAGCATATAATGAAAAGACAACAAAATAGTGTCTTCATTTTCATTTAATGTCACATTTATTATTTCAATTCACACATCAAAACAATACGAGGCTTCATAAAGAGGTGGAGCTGGCATTTGTCTGTGCCGTCCATTTGTGTAAGCGACTCCTGTCGTGACCCTCGAGAGACTTTACAGCCTTTAAAGAATGATCTGCTCCGTGGTGCTCTGCTTTGACAGGAGCTGGCAACACACCACGCAATCCATATTTCTATTTCTGTCGTCATGTTTGACCCAAGGGGATTCATCCTTCCATGAAGGAATGAATGTTCTTTTTCCTTTTTCCTCATAGCTTTTTTTCACTGCTACCACTTCCATTTTCCTTAAATCCTGATTCCTGAATAAAATTGAGGCGTCACGCTCAGGCCGGTGACAGTGACAGAGCTGTCAACTGGCTCTATTGAGGTGAGCCAGGTGTTGTGGGCAGGCTAGAGGCAGCGGAGGCTAACTACTCGGGCTGCGCCATTTCGTAAAAAACTGACATTACGATATTTTTTTTCTGCGCTTTATAATGCAATATGAAAATATACTGGAATTTTCACCAGATGACTTGAATGGCTCTGTTTGAAAAGAATTAATCTCTCTGGAACTATTGTTGTGATTTTTGTTGTGTGGTGCATCTCCATAGAAAACAATAATAAGAGCTGAAAAATGACTTTTTACCCTGAGGACTTTTCTGAGCGGGATGAGGGGGAAATTAGGCAGTTTCATACACTGGTCGACTCACCATGACACCATTGTATTCATATAATACTCCAGGCTAAAGTCAATGCTCTAACATGTCATATTAATAATGCATGTTGCTCGTCCTTAAAATAAGGGGGCTCCCTAAAGTTGCCATCCTCTTGTTCCTCTCTCGTTTTCAGATTGTGGTTGACTACTAGTAGGCTGTGCTTTGGCTGTTCATCAGACAGACTTCTCTTCTCTTCTCTACGTTACCCTCCAGGGTCTTGGCTCTGAACCATAACTGGGAGACCTCTGGTTTCTCAAGGCTAACACAATTAGCTTTAGCCTGGGTGGTAGGTGGTAACTAGCTTTTATAGACCAGCAAGACTGCGGTGAGGAATGATCGGGAGACTGTGACTGTGATGCTTTAATTTGTCTGTGCAGCAAAATCAAAACACAACCCTTTTTACAGTCGTTAAAGAAGGCTTGTCTAGTAACATTAGTCATGGAAAATAAGAACTGTGTGAGTTTTAAAATTGAATAGAATAGATCATTGTCTGTGATTCAATCAGTCACGTTGTAAAGGATACTGATGGTACCCGGGAAGAAGGACTTCAGGTGCCAGGGGGACTCAAGGGGGTTTTGTGGCTTGCCAGTTATTTTACCTGCCATAGTTACAATCCTAGGGAGTTTTTTCTTGTATGTACAGGTAAGATGACCACACCAGGCAGGGAGTTGAAAAGTTAAAACACTCAACAATAGTTTGGTACACTGCTGTCTAACGCCACTGAGTTTCCTGAGAGGATAAAATCACTGTGAGCATCTCTTTAAAATATGCTCATTATTTCCAGAGAAGTTCGCATGGGAGTCCTGAACCATACCAAGGTGTTTAAAATTTTCAATATTTTTAACATGTTGGCCTTCGAGTGAAACCGGCTCTGTCTTCAGATCTTGTTTCCTGCAAATGATCAATTCTGTAGTCCTGGCCACATTAATTTCTAACTTGCTGATGCGACACCATGTTTTCCTTTTGTATCAAGCAGCAGAAAAGTTATAGCATGACGTGTTTGAGTTAATGTGCCATACTTGAATTGCACATCCTGCGATGGGGCACACACATCACAGTGTTGATGCTGAAACAATAGACCATGCAGCCCAACAAACTTCTGTATGTTTGTTTTGTCAGTGTTTCCAGCACTGGCAAGCTCTTAAATTTACTATCACAATGTGACTTTGAGCTGACCCTTGGCCATCAGGCAGCTGTTACTGTTAATGTTTACAGTCCACTCGAGTCGTCCCCGGCTAGAGACTGGCCATCATGTTGTCAATTAAAGCTCTGCTGTGAATGTGACACCTGCAGTCATTAGGACAGACAATAATTGCCCTAAAGCATGGGAATGAACATGTTTTTAGTGATATTAGTGCACTTGTAAGGTGACCAACAGTGCATAGAGAATTGTAATTAAGACTGACATCAGCATAGCATGAAAAAAACACAGCCCCCTCATTCATTTCAATGAGACCACTGCGTTGGCACAGCGGGTAGGGTGCAGATGCAGAGGACTGTGGCAAAAACAGGCAGGGTCGTCCGTCAGGCAAAAGACAGACTTGGTTTGTCTTAATACAATATAGTGTCATCTATCAGCGAATGCTGTTAGCCAATCAAATGTTTAAGTGCACATAATTGCTAGATCAGCCAACTTTGTAACAAGAACTGTGTGATTCTTCTATTTATTTGACAGCTGCTGCAAAAGATAATAAAATGATTACCCCTCTGCACCCTTCCCAGAGTTCTAATATTTTTCCGCCCTGTCTCCTTGAAATTACGTTTATATACAACTATTTTGAAACAGCAAATTCATGTCAAGAGAAACATAATGTTTGCTAATTAATGTATCAGCAAAATGTTCACTCACAAGATGCTTCAGTTGTTTGCCACCAAAATAGACAATCTGGCAACACAGTATCCACTCATAGTGACTACAGTGTAATTTTTCTAACCATTTTTGTTAGCATCTAACCAAAACCATGATCTGTCCTTACCCTTAACCATACTGCTATTGCCCTCTTACCTAAGACACAAGTCTGGATGTGAAACCAGAGTTCTGGTGTCAAGGTTCTGCGCTTAGTACACTGACCATAACCCCCAACTACCACCTGGCGAAGCATGTGCAGAACCTCAATGTAGTGTTTCATTACCTGAAAGGAATATTGTCTCTAAATGTAGTCAGCAATTACGTTGCTACAGCAACATAAATGAGAAAGCAGTTCAGCAACATATAGGCCTAATCTCTAGTAGACAAGGTTGCATTTGTAGAATTATTGTGAAGTGCAGTGTTTTGGCATCTGATAAGCTGTCACACTTATGTATTTATTACTTAAATCAGCCTTGTATTTCATCGTGTCTGCGGTACTTACATCACCACGCTCACACCAACTCAGCCCCTCGCCTGGCAAGCCACTACCATGAATTTTAAAAAGTGCACTGTCCCACAGCATTCAGTAAACATGTTAAGTGCTGTGTGGGCCCAGCAGAAACTCTCAGTCTGTCAAATGAATGAAGCTTAAATGTCATTTGTGCTGAATAACATGAAAGATGGAGAGTGCTGGCCTTCATTTTCAATTAACACAAAGAGATGTGCTAAAGTTACAAATTCCCTCTATTCTGTCAATCTTAAAAAACCCTCATATGCTGCCGCTGCTGTGAGGCAGCAGGTGCCCCTCTCTGCAAAGCAAGCTCCATCTCAAGAACTTGAGGTTTTTGGTGCAAATAATAGACAGCCAGTGTGCCTGAGTTTTTGGAGACAAGCCCACGCCAGTGTGGCCTGGGTACAATGAATCATACTCCCTGCTGTCTTTCCATGACAACCATTGCTCACTCTCTATCACCACGCTGTCAGAAATAACCCATTCTTCCTAAATTTGAAATGTTTGCCAACAGCTCCTGAGAATGGATGACCATTAGTTGGCATGAAGACATCAGGATTTGGAGCGTTGGCTCAGCTGATTCAAGAGAAAGCGGAGTGGGCGGGCTACTTTGCACTGATGAATTGCTTTTAGACTTTTCCAACCCAGTGGGAGTGGAATTGAACAAATAGCAGCATCAGTCTGTCAGTGGACAAAATAAAAGATGAGACTGCACTATATACACACACGGGAGGATGTGGCCCAAATGTTAATGCTAAGGCAGCCAGTCACAACGCCGGTTTTTATGTTTATCCACTGTGATTTTTCTCATTTGGCATCTGCCACTCCCTAACCCACCTAGCCATGTCCGTTTTCATCAATCTGAGTGCTCCTGTGACAGGTTCTCCACTGACTCCATTTTATGCTTTGTGGACGTCCTGTAATCACGCTGACATTGGCGGGGTCCCATAGGTGCAAGCCTTCTGTAAACAACTTCTGTGCTTTCAATTTATCTGATGTCATTGTGCAGCTACTGGTAACACTCTGCTGGTGCTAATGTATTTCCAATGGCAGGCAGGAAATCTTGTGGTGTGCATTCATTGGATCTTTAGTATTTCATGTCAACATCTGCAGCCTTTTCACCATCTGCACTCCCTATGTGTTTGTGCCAAATACATGTTTGCCAAATATTTCATTTTTTTCTTTCATCTGTTAGCGTCCACGTCTGTCACACATTGTATCTTTGCATCTCTCTGCTTGTTAAATGAAGTATCGTTGCTCTTCAAACCAGTTTTGCAGCTGTTTTCATTGCAATCAAGAAAACAAGAGATGAGGGGGCCTCATTTATTTATTAAATAGTGTTTCGGCTTATTATGTTGTGCAATCTTGGGTTTAATTGGATTTCGGGTTGAATAGTGTGACAGTAAAATGGGCTGTTAAAAGTTACAGCTGCCATTCCTCAGTGTTTCCCCCTCAAACCTCAGCACATTCTGCAGCTCCTAAGCCTCTGTGGTACTGCATCAGCTAGTTGTGTGTTTGCACTTGGCTAGCTGTTGTTTTAAAGCTGCGTGGCTATGCAGTGGTGCCAGGTAATAAGCTGAAGTGGAGCAAAAATTAAATGGAGAGTGGGTTTGTACTGTATAAACAACTACTCCCAAGACACAAATGTATACAATGCACACACACACACATACACACAAACAGTAAAAAAACATGCACCCATCATACCAAGAATCATGTCTCACAGACATGCTGGATGAGACCCTCTGCTTATAATTCCCCTTAGTGAAATGAGCCTCTAGTCATAACTCAGATCACAAATTTATACTACTATTTAGATGCCCTTGATATGCAAAGACGCAATGAGTAGACATGCAAGACAGCGTGTAAAGTGCACACAAGAGAATACGTGATACGGCAACACTGGCATATTATACATAAAACCAGCGATTATTATCTGAGACAGCTGTCATCACCCTGTCTCTCTTATCCACAACCACAGCGCAGTGTATTCTGGGACACGCTCCCTCCCTCCCTCTTTCATTTTCTCTGAGCTTGTTTTGTGAGAAATGATAAAAACAGGAGACAGAGCACTGACCCTGTTGACGTTATAGCGGTGTTCCATGATGGAGTATTTGAACCTTACTTTATTTTGCAGTTCCTTTTTCCTTTTACACTGGTCAGTTTCATGGGGGCACATCGGTGCGTTTGTATTTAAAAACCCATCCACCGTGATGTTTTGTAAGCCATTATCACATTGCTGCTCGTATTGGTGTCATGGTGTGATGATGTAATAATTACATGACCTGGCTACTGCGAGAGCAACATCAGAAGCTTTATTATCTACTGTCCCCCATGTTTCAGCTAATATGGCAAAGGGTGGTCTGTGGAGAGACGCTGTCAGAAACCATCACCAAGAACTGTAAGATTACAGCTTTCTAATGATCATCTTTTTATCTCCGTGTTGCCTTTCACTCTTTGTCATCCAGCCCTCGCAGGTTCTTTGTACAAGGAAGTTGGAAAACAAAGGCAACGCTCCCTCGTGTGCCTCTCCGTCGATGGCTTTTACGTTCACAGGCCCAGAGGGACTCTATTAAAGGCTTCCTTTTATTCACGAAACTGGTGATTTCAACACCAATTATAATAATTATTGACTGCGTCCCATTGAGTTATATGTTTATGGTTCTTTTTCCCTCATTGACCACCGCTGACAACAGAAGATATGTAAACTGCAGACTAAATATGTAGTAACTGAAATGACTGTGAGAAGTTTTACAGGCCAGCAAAGTCGCCGTTAGCATTCAGCCCCAGATTAATGAGACTTAACACATCAGTCCACTCGCACACATTATGATAGGTGTGTGTGGGCTATAATTACATTATGTGACACCAGGAAATCAGTTTCTTGTCGCCAGGTCTTCCGTGAGCGAGGTTTTCTAATTATGTAAGATAGCACCTCCGCTTCCTTCGGTAGTGCACACCACAGGGCTTGCGGATGAGATTGATTAAAGTGTGGAACTAGCAATTCCATTTGCCATGCAGTCAGACAAGCAGACAGATTGGCTGTGGTATAGTTCACAGTCATGCTGCTCCAAGTGAATAAAACAGCTATTAGACAAGCATGAGGCACGGCATTTTTATCTGTTGACATACACAAGTGCATGGGTGTTTAGGCACACACAGGAACATGAACACACATTCACACACTCACAAATAAACAGACAAATACTGTGTCTGAGACTGGATAGGCAGAGATAGCTGTCTACTGTCTCTCCTAATTAATGTCAAAACAACTATCAAAGAAGTAAGTTGTGAGAAAGTTGTTTATAGAATGTTGAGTTGTGAGTGTACAACCATTATTGATAAGAAAAGAAAATCGTAGCAGGAATTAAGCCCATCTAATGATGTCTTTGAAATCAAAGTGACAATCAGTTTGCATCTAGATGAGTAGATTTTAAAATCTGTAATTTCTCACAACATAATGTGTAAAAGTGGTACTTTGGGTCAATCTGCACTTGAATGAACAATAGATAAACTCAATGAGCCTCAGTCGTCCTTACTCGAATATTAAATTATAACAACACAAATCTGATGTCAGAGAAACTGTTGGCACAGCACATGTGCATGGACCAGGGGTCGCGTTAACCGGATATTCTCTGTCATTGACCGTTTTTTTACAACAATGACCGGAAAATCTGAAGGCCATCGGTCATTTTGACTGGTGTCAATTACCACCCCTGCACACATGGCGGCAGAGTGCCCAGTCAGTGGCTGCCGTTTTCACACTGCACAGAAAAAGTCACTCATCTGCTTCATGTAGCGTTGTTGAGCCCTGGACACACCGGACGCGTAGTGCCGTAGAAGTTGACTGTCCACACAGGCAGCGCATTTCTCCTGCGCTCTCCGCGCCGGTTAAACATCGACTCCACTCGTCTGTTCCCGTCAGTATTCGTTTTTTCACTTCAACAGATAATTTTAAACATGGCTAAGTCCATATTTTAATCGTTTTTTTATAACGTAATAAGTTAATTACAGTTTGTCATTGCATATCCATGTATTGAGCGCGTTGGATAAACACTGGGCATATTGTTATTGACCATTTTATTTATGTAGTTATGTCTGTAGGCTCAGTGACACAAAATTAAAATTGTAATGAAGTGATTAGGGTATTGAAAAATGTGTTAGGTTATGCACTGTTGTGTTATTTTAAATTATAAACACAGTGTTTCACTGCTCGCGTGAAAAATAGACCAGACGCTGAACTGAAACGCTGCCTCCGCGGGTGCTCCGCTCTGCTCAGCGACCTGTGTGGACAGTCAGATAGGTTAACATGGGCGCCGATTGAAAACTGCCTCCGCTGCTGGGTGCTGCGCTTCGGTTCCGCGTCCGGTGTGTCCAGAATGGCACGGGTGTGTGGATGTCTGTTCATCTTTTCGTTCATGTCCTTATTAATGCACACTTTATAACTTGTTTGTTGGATTTATTAAACGAACGAATGAAAACTAAATATCTTTGAATATCTTAAAGGAAAATTAAAATGACCGGTAAAAATAGATTATGACCAGATGACCAGCGCGACATCTGGCATGGACAGAGGTATACCATTATAATAACAGTACATTTTCTTACACCCATGTTCTATCTATCTCATGTTATACATAATCACGTATGATCATGCTACCAGGGATGACAAGCCAATATTGTTCTGCTGCCATTCAGCGGGTAACAGGAGGAGCTGCTAACAGCCACTGCGGCAACTAACAAACTCCACAAATCCATTCAGCAGCTCCACCATCCACAGTCAGACACACACAGCTGATTATTTACTGCTGAATTATGGCTCACAACTCGCACCAATGGCTGACGCTGCTCCGGTGTGAGGGTTTTTGCTGGCGAGGGAAACATCCTGTTGCAGACTATTTACTGGAGCTTACCAGGCTCATGTGGCATTCGAAGATCATGACAAGCGTGGCTGTTCTTGGCCTTCAGTGTCCGACAACGAACATTTTCGTCACGTCTCGTCAATGAAAATGAAGGATAGATTTCGTCTTAGTTTTTATTATGAAGATCTATTTTTAGCTTGTCATTGTCGTTTTCGTCATAGAAAAAAGGTTGTTGATTAAAAAAAAAATTGTCATAGTTTTCATCAACGAAATAAACACTGTAACCAAGTGGATTTTGTGTTAAAGCACCAGAAACCACTTGGATATGGTCAGGTAAAGAGCATAATTTGGTGTAAAATACCTGGTTTGGTTGCACAATCTCAGCTGGAAATGCCATCGATGTCTCGTTAAAAAAATAAACCATGACCTAGGTGTCATGCCATCCATCATCCCCTCCACCTCCAGTTGACAAAGTCCACTCATATACATGTAATCAGAACTACATCACCTAAGAAACCTTGATATGATAGGTATGAAACGTACAAATGTAAAGTGTCAGTGCTTTGCAGAAATGTATAATGACAACATTTTCCACTGGCAACTCAGCTATGGAGGAGACATAACATCGTTGTGTAATCCTCCAGATTGTTGGACTCAGAAATATCTACCAGGTCCTCATCTTCGCTTAACCTTCAGACACTTGGAGCCTCCTCATTCGCTTCTACACCAACAGTGAAAGACTCTGAACCCTTTCAATATACCAAACCTTGACCATGGACTGTTGACAAATCATACATCTCTTTATATATAATATTTTCTTCTACCACACATAGCATGTGTGTTGTGTCTATGTGAGCACTAAGATTACCCTCTTTGATAAAGGTGAGTACTGACCTTTTAGTTAGAAATAAGATGGACAATGTGAAGTACAATTTACTAAAATGGCCTTGACATTACCCACGTCACCTCTTAAAGAAAAAAAACTTTAATCTTACTCACCCTCCTCAGTGGCTTTAGCCTCTCTCAGTGAGAAGAGGGCAAAATGTACAAACCTATTAAACTAAAAGGCAGCTGAACGGCTGTGCTAAGAGAGGACAGCCCTTTGCATTTTCCAATTGTGAGGTCCGTGACCTTCACATTTAGTGCACTGTACATCTCGTGTAAATTTAGGTCTTCATTAGAATTGCAACCTTTGCTTAAGCTGTGTAGTGTCAGTTTAGGTTGGACACAGGTTTTCCAAGTAGTACCTGTAAGATCTGATACATGAACCAGTGAATTTAATCTGTGATGTTAAAGCAAAAAGAGAGAAAAGCTGCTGTTGATAGTGATAATGGGGGGAACTAAAGTTATGAGTCAATGCCCCACATGAGAGTTTGATTAGCTAATGAGCGTCTTTGTTATTTTGTGTTTTTAAAAGGCATCCAAGTGCACAGACTGGCCCGTAGTGGCTTCTTCGCTGATGCTTTCATTAAGCCCTATACAAACCTGCATTAGTACACAGCTCTGTTTCTGTGTGTTGGCATGTTTTCAGGAAAAACAAATCTGATCCCTCCTGAACACATGATAGGGTGGACTAATCAGCCAGCTACAACAAAACAAGCAGACCTCTAATGAAGTTGCTAAAGTAGAAGTCGATGCCAGGATGTGAGGAAAGGAGCACTTGCAATGAATAATCCAAGGGCCCAGTATGCAGCTTGCTAAAAGAGAGCACTTGAGGTGACCAGCCTTTGCATCACTATTTCCAGGACCAAATATATTTGTCTGCCCCTTGTCTGGTGTTCCCTGCACTCCCGTCACAACAACACATTAACTATAGTGTCACTCAAAATTAAATCAGTAAACACTGTAACTATTTTGTTTTTTCATTGGACCGCAGACGAAGCTATGAAAGTATCTCCTCATCTCATGCTTGTTCCCATTTGTGCATATTTTACATGATATAAAATAGATTTATTACAAAGGTATCATCAACAAAAAAGAAACAAATCAGGTGTGATGGCAGAATGGCTTCAAGAGATCTGAAAAAAAATCTGTGACAAGACACTTCTTGGGCTTAAATTTTTATTGGCCTTTGGTAACAGAGTTGTATTATCCTTAAACAATGATTTAGAGGGCCACATACTATTTCCTTGAGGGAAGGGTAATTGACTTGATTTGAAGAAAAGGTTGATTTATCATGATTACAATGTTGAATAGGTAAAACTCAAGAATATGGTATAAAGCAGAAGAACAAAGAAGCTTTGTTTTTAATAAAACATACTCAGTCATGGGCATGGCAAAAATCCGTAGTCTATACTTAAAGTTGATAATCGTGAGTAATTTTACCTGAAACAAGTCTGAATACAAACTTGCTAATATTAGGCCTGAATGGCTTTGACAATGGTAGAAGACGAAGAAGAAGAAAAAGAAGACGAAGACGAAGAAGACGAAGAGGGCGAAGAAGAAGAAGAGGACGAAGAAGAAGAAGAGGACTAAGAAGAAGAAGACGAAGAGGACGAAGAAGAAGAGGATGAAGAAGAAGAAGAAGAGGGTGAAGAGGACGAAGAAGAAGAGGGCGAAGAAGAAGAAGAGGAAGAAGAAGAAAAAGAAGACGAAGACAAAGAGGGCGAAGAAGAGGAAGAGGACGAAGAAGACGAAGAGGACGAAGAAGAAGAGGGCGAAGGGGACGAAGAAGAACAGGGCGAAGAAGAAGAAGAGGACGAAGAAGAAGAAGAGGACTAAGAAGAAGAAGACGAAGAGGATGAAGAAGAAGAGGATGAAGAAGAAGAAGAAGAGGGTGAAGAGGGCGAAGAAGAAGAAGAAGAGGAAGAAGAAGAAAAAGAAGATGAAGACAAAGAGGGCGAAGAAGAAGAGGGCGAAGAAGAAGAAGACGAAGACGAAGAAGAGAAGAAGAAGAGGATGAAGAAGAAGAAGAGGACTAAGAAGAAGAAGACGAAGAGGACGAAGAAGAAGAGGATGAAGAAGAAGAAGAAGAGGGTGAAGAGGACGAAGAAGAAGAGGGCGAAGAAGAAGAAGAGGACGAAGAAGAAAAAGAAGACACACACACACACACAATACACACACATGCACAAACAGTACCTATACAAGCAATGGAGAGATGTCAGAGAGATGAGGCTGCCTTGAACAGACCTACCGAACCATTGGGGGTTCAGTGCCTTGCTCAAGGGCACCTCGGCAGTGTCCAGGTGGCAAACTGGCACCTCTACGGCTACCAATCCACCCTCCATACTTGGTCCGCACAGGTATTTGAACCGAGGGAAAAAAGGAGATAAAACTATGCCTTGAGGTGCTCCTGTGTTGGTTACAATGCTTACACAAATCACAAATACTCATTATATAAAAAGAAAAAGAAATAACCATGGAGTCCTTTGGGTTCGCACACTTATCTCTGAGCCCTCTCCTTTTTTGTTCTGGCTCTTTACAATACTGATGTTGTGCAGTCGAGATCCAAGTGCCCACAGATTGTGGCAATAAGTTTGTCCTCCATTTCTAATCCTCTGTGGTGTCAGGAGAATCTCAATGCTGACAGGCTTTGCGACACAGCCTCACATTAATTTTTCACTTAAATTAAAACATTTCAACTCACACGGAAGTGTACTTGCGTCTGTATGCGTCTTTACATTGATTCTACATTTTTATTTGCATTTGTTCTTAACACACCTTATTACCTTCATGATATCTGTCTAAATTGGGCCATAAAAAGCAGAAGTTCACCTCCATCAATCTCCTGATATGCTGGATAAATAAGCATTCCTTTATGTCAAATACTTCATCACATTTCGCTCTATGAAAAGTGGTATGTTTTGCATCAGTGCGTTCATTCCTCATTGTGAATTGATTCCAGCTTTTGATTTACCTGAGGCAAGAGGAGCAGTCACTCACGGTGATAATAACCACTGAGAACACACATATGGGCAGTGGTGGCCCAGGGAAGTGTATGATTGTGAACACAAACTGCTGACTTCCGATTGAAATGAAAGCCATGTTAAATCACTTTACATTACCCATATTCTTTAAAAGCATTTATTTGATCAAAGGCCAAGTCCCTCTGAACTATTTCCCCCAGCATTCCTATCAGATAATGACTTCCCCCCCAGTCAAAGCCCACGAGTTGGAGAGCACATTACCATTAATTACCTCGTACAGTAGGTGAGGCGCTAGTTCATTTGATCTGCATTTAGCACTTGGTCTGATGGAAAGAGAGATGCAGCCATTGAGTTAATAGAGAAGCCAGCAGATCCTTTGAAAGGATAATGAGTTTTTTACCCTTGGCTGCCACTTTCCACAGACACTTCAAGCTTCTGTGTCACAAAAAAGCATTGCTTGCACAGCAAGGCAATGCAGGCATGGTTTGGACCTTGCTCTTGTGCACTACAAAAGGGGTGCATTACTAATTTTCCCAGAGCAGGACCCCCTGAAACAGGTTGAAGTCCAAATACCTTGTTTCTGACTCACATTCAGCAGCAGTTCATCAGTTCTCTCCCAAAACACACACCTCTCAGACCTCCCTGTCTCCTGTGATTTGTCTGCTCAGAGGGGATAAGCGAAGAGACAGACAGGAAACTGCAGTAAGTGAGGTTTTAAAGTTTGTAAATGTGTCGCCGCTTTCGTGTAAGTCACGTGTTCAGGGTGGATAATTTCTAGCTCTAAATCCAGGACTCAGAGAATCTTTAATGGCAGCGAGTGTATGTGTGTGCATCTACGAGAAGAGGTGCAACAAAGGTGGAAAAATGCTTGCTCCAATTGTTCCATGCAATAAATGCCTTTAATCATTTAGGCAGGACTATTGTGTGTATGACAAGGTTAGCAGAGCGTGTGTGGTCTGTGCATAATGGTTTAATGCTGTTTGTCTTTAATGTTAAATGGTGATGAAAATCAGCCAGAGATGTTTACATAAGGATCACATCTCTGAGGGATGCTAAAAGGCCTCATGAGATCATTTTCCTGCACTACACATCGTTGCCTCTCAGGAATTCTCATTTCATACCTACTTTTCACTGAGCCTGTCTTCCACAGTCCACAGCCCACCACTCCTCAGCGTACCTCCGGGCTACTCATTGATTGGTTTCGATGGATCAAGGGCCAGCTCATGATTTCCCTGTGTGAAAACATCCTGGCTTGTTTGCTGGCTTTCATGTATTGACCACTCCCAAATGTCAACTCCTGTGAGACCAAAACATGTCAGAAGAACTTTCATTCAGCAGGCGTACACCCACTTGTGTGGATAGATTTGCACTGTGTATGAAGGCATTTACGCTGTAATGGTGGCGTTTTATTGATATTATTATTGTTGATTCAACCTTGGGAAAGTAGATGATATAATGCATTATTTTTCTTCGTCAAATGAAATTAATGGGGGAAATAGAGGATAAAACATAGTGAATAAAAGAAGAAAGAGGAAATGTCACTGCAAAAATTATAAAAGACGTTTTAAGAAAGAAAGAAGGGTGAGGCAGAAAATTACAGCATAGAAATACACTGAAATGTCATCAGAGCAACAGATGTCACAGGAAACATTGAGCAACTTGTGTCAGTAGGTGCAAAACTTTTAATCAAATATTAGGCTCGTTCAAGACAAGCCAGGCCTGCGCAGATTCGATCACAGGTGATCACCGCACAATGCCAGTTAGTTTTGGGTATGACTTCATCCGGACTTGCTCTGACATCATTCAAAAGTGGACAGCGATAATCTCACGAGAGCAAGGCAGACGCAGTTTTTAGAGCCAGGTGCTGCAATTGCTCTCCGTTGACTGCAAGACCCTGAGCATGATGGGAAACGCCTGGCTCTCACCTGACTAAACAGCTGATTGGTTTAGATGTTGAATCAACAGGATGATGTTTCTTATAAACTCTTAATTGTTGTTGAATTTCAGAGATTTAGATTTTATTTGTCTGATTTCAAGGTTTATTCTGTTAACAGAAAACATGTTATGTGACTGATGGTGAAGTTTAGTCGTTAGAGACTGAATACATTTATCATAAACTAAACAGAGTCTACTGTATATTAACATGAGATTGTTGTAATTATTGAATTATAGCAACAAAGAGACTTGTGGTCAGTGGGATGTGAGGATTCTTAAAATAACATCTGTACAGATGTAGTTGAGGGGACAGGTCTGCTCTGCAGCAGCAAACTCATATGATGCTGATTTACATGAGAGTTCATGTCAAATGGAGGTTAAACCATGAACATAAACTACAGCTCACCTGTAAAGCATTTTAATAAATCAATCTATTATTATTAAAACAACTGGAGACTGAGAACAAACTGATATATGAGTCTGATAATATTTAAATGAATCAACATCATATCTGACAGGATGTGAGTGTTTCCATGACTTCCTGTGCAGATTGAAGGCTGCTGGAAACTGTTGGGAAACTGTCTGACTTTACCTTAGCCCTTTGTCACCGCCTCCAGCTGCAGCTGCAGCTGCCTACTCTTGTCCACTTTCCAAGCGAGGCACAGTTCATCTTGAACGAGGCTATTTTCTCTGCCCATTAACGCTGCGTTCCATTTATCTCGGAAGTCAGAGGTCGAAGCAGGGAATGACAACACACCCCAGGTGACCACGTTCCAGTACAAACAAGTCGGAAGGCTGAAGTGTTGTCAGCAATACCAGTTGATATTAACACATTACGCTGTACAAACACAGTAGCAACATGTTCACAGACTGAAGTTGGACAGTACTGTGTGGATGACAGTTTCAATAAGACAGAAGTAAGACAAGTGCTTATAGATAGTATAGTACTGCAGATTTCACTACTGCTGATGCACCAAGCAGCCATCTTGGATTTTGAAGTCAGGGATTGGTGAGGTTCCACCAACTTTCCGAGTCAGAAAATCGGACTTCAGGGGCGTTCTAGGGAACTAGAACTGGGAACTTGGAAATTCCAACTTCCAAGCACAAATGTAATGCACCATAAGTAAGGGATAATGAACAGCGAGCGGGTCACAATAATTTCAAAGTAACTTCATTGTCCCGCTTATTATGCAGCTTCTTAATAAAGAACTTACTTCTGCTAACTGTCTATGATCGGGACTGCATCCCAAGTAGAGCTTAGATCGCGCCCAAAAAAAAAAAAAAAAAATCCAGCCAGACCCCACCCAGGACCGTGTTCTGTCCAAGCCCTGCCCGGCCGTCCCTTTAACTGTAATTATGAGCCCCAGCCCAGTTTAAACCCGACATTTTTTTTAAGGATACGAACATGGACATTGAAGGCTGACTCTCGTCTTTCTTTCCATGGCAAGCCTTTGTCGTGTGCCTCTTAAGTGTCGAGGTCCCCGTCTTTTTGCTGTTATATACCAGCACCGTGCTGCACTTGGTACACCCGACGAAGCCGACACACAACAACTCATGTGTGCGGCCAGGGGTCCATGTCATTGGTCTGACAGCCCATTGGTCCGACATCCCATTAGTCTGACAGTCCGCGGTGCTGAACGGCTCCCGGCGGGCGTATTTCTACCTTGATGGTGCGCCGCGACCGGCTCTGGGTCAGCTGGGAAAGGTTTGAGGCGAAGCAGGCTCACAGCTTATGTGTTTGTTACTTTCTTTTTCATTTTAACCCACACCATGATCTTTTCCTGACCCTAACCAAGTGGTTTTTGTGCCCAAACCTAACCAGACCTTAACCACAGGGCATCATGATGATTTCGGAACAACGGGACTTCGGAACAATGGGTTTAATATGGTCGGACCAATGGGCTGTCGGACCAATGGGCAGTTCCCGCGGCCAGTGGCGCCGTCAAAGGGGGGCCGCGGCCACCCCTTTCCAGGTGTGATAAGTAGTTGGTTCTATAGCCTAGGTCTAGTATGAGGAGCCTGAGCCCGAGGATAGAGGCGGGAAATTACGGCCCGCCCGGCCCATGGGTGGGCTCGGGCAGGGAATCTAAGCTCTAATCCCAAGATTTCAATAACAATCTGTTTTTGATAGCCACGGTCTGCTCTTTAGAAATAACAGACCACAGGATGCCATAATTAACCAATTAAAATGAATTTTGAATGAATGAATTTAACAAAGCCTTATAATAATCAAGTGTAATGCAAACTCACCTGACTAAGCAGCCATTTCAGCAGTCATATCAGATGTTCTCATGTGGCTAATACTAGCAAATATTAGTACTGTGCAACAACCTGGCCGACTGTGAACAGCTCCTGAACACCTCTGTTTGACTCCCATCTCGTTGTAATGCCTTCATCATTTAATATGAAGTGTTTTACCTTTGTGTAGCTTTTTTAATTTGATCCAACCAAACACTGGTTGTTTGAATCTGCTCAGACAAAATTGTCTCAGTGGAAACAAGCTGTAAACACAACACTGATATTATCGCTTTTTAAGTTGATATGGCAGATTAGTTAGCAAACAGCACTGTAGCTTACATAAAGGATATGTAGCATGTATTTGGAGCCCACCTGGCAAATTTAAGTCTCCCATTCATTCTCTGGTTTGCTTTCTAACAACCCCTGGGTTTGTCACTATGAGTGATTCAGTTCGTATGCAGTACATGTCGTCATTTGATCCATTATTAATATAAAGATATTGATTATACTTTAGCAGCTTAAGTCCAAGGATGTAACACTGCTGTGTTTCGGTGTAAGACACGGCAATGGTGAAATCACATCAGAGGAGTCTGATATTTTTAGTCATGATCTTGACAAGAGATCATGGTGAAACCATAAATTTTAAACTTGCCGTTGTGTAGACATTAATCTCCATCTCGGGGTTTTCCTCGGGATTTGAAGTGTTGATCCTCGGACAGAGAGAATTCCAGGGAGCTGAACGATGAATATTTATGAAGCTGGGCTTTATATTTAAGTTTTAAAAAATCTAAAACTTGTAAAGCCTTACGTGCCTGTACGTGATCGAGAGAGAGTCCATTAAGTGCATAAAGGAATTAATACATCCTTTGTTCACGGCTTTTCCATCAGACAGGGATTGGAACAACCCCAAATGAACTGTCACCGCTACTCTCTGCCTCATAGCAAAGCATTTTAATTGGTTGTAGATATTGGCTCGCTGTGACTCCCTGTGATGATATCAGATGAGTGCATACGTCTCATCTTTAAAAGCTCGTGCTAGTTGTTGTTTAAACAACTGTGTGATCAGCAGGGAAAAGGTCACTTCAAACAGGTTCCAGCTCTGAACATCTCAGTCTGATATGATTAGGCTTGAAGTTACAACACTCAACCTGCAGTTCTTCTCCTTAATGGATAGTCTGCAGTACATTTACCTTTCAGCCACGTTGTACTTAATTGTATTTTTTGTGCCTTATTAATTTCACACTTTTCCGGGTAGGTTACTTTTATCTGCTGCCTCTGCTTTAGCTCTAAATGTAATCTATTTAACTTAAGAACCTTTGTGCTAACCCAGTATAATTGCATTAATTACAAAGCCTGCTGCTCATTTTATTGTGCTTTCCTATCTACCCTTGAGCTTAATCCTTTTGAGGTGTATTATAGTTTGTGTAAATGTTGGTTGTCCATGCAGTTGGGCTGAAACATAATTAAGTGGTTGATGTGAAAATTTGAAATGATCGGATTTCAATAATGGTCAGGCTCTTTGGAGGGCTTTGAAATACTACTGACGTCTTGTAGCCGAGATGAGTGTTATTGATGTGTGGGGGTAGAGCATCAAATCTTCTTGGAAAAAGTGAATTCATGGTCTTGCCTAAAATAAGATATATAAGATGGGCCATTTATTCAGTAGCCTCCAGATGAAAGCATATAGTATATCATTGCATTTCTTCCCTGTGTGAAAACTAGAGATGAAATATGAAAATTCCATATCATGAATACAATGTCCAGCATTATCTCGGCTATCAGTATTATTACAGTATTGTTAGAGTGCGCCAATACTCAGGCCAGCCGTTAGGAGGGCAGGGGCCCCTCATCCACACCCATCGGGGCAAAATGTTATTCTTCCTGAAAATATATCTTACTGTATAATGATGAAAACTCTGTCTGTCTGTGGGTGTGGGTGTGTGTGTGTCTGTTCCATGTTTTTGTCCTTGCTGACTTGGTCAATCCATGTGAAATTTGGCACAGTGGTAGAGGGTCATAGGAGGATAGCCTGGAAATCCAGACCCAAATCTAGAAAGATTTAGGGTCTGGCTATCAGTAATGCAAATGGCCCAACTCGAGGGGCGGCACCAAGCATGCATTTGAAAATATCACTGCACGCAATTGGATAACACTACGACCAATCAGAACAATACACGGGGTGACGTATCCAGAGCGCTACCAGTGGAGCTAACTGGTAGATTAGACTCTTGCCGTATCGGGTCGGCAAAACAGCAAAAACGTCCTTCTTGCAAAGGAAAGATTCGAGCGCCGTCTTCTGTTCCTCTTTTAGAGAAAAAGCCAAGTCTAACTCGTTCATTGTAGCGGCCAAAGCCGTTTAAAACAACTGGTGTTCATCTGTAGCCATCTTGCAATGTTTACTGACTGATTCCGGACTTCGTCATCGCAGCGCTGTCGTCATCTGTTTAGCTCACCTCTGGCCTGCCTCCGTCAGAAACACCGATGTGATTGGTGCAGCTCGGCTCCAAGGGCATGGGTAATGAGCATCATTACTGATTGCCAGAGTGACTCGCTGAGCAAATTCAAATTGTGCTCTCACGAGAACTCTGGATTTCCAGGGCCATGGGAGGATGCGAATGAAGCAATATTACATCAGTTGGCCAAAGGGGGTGCTATAGCAACCGTTTGAAATTGCAAACTTTGAATGGGCATATCTCATGCCCCGTATGTCGTAGAGACATGAAACTTTGCACAGAGATGCCTCTCCTCATGAGGAACAAATTTGCCTCAAGAACCCATAACTTCCGGTTATATATTGCACGGTGAACATAATCTAGGGACCAATATCTAAAGTTCCTTCTTGGCAAAAGTTGGAAAACTTACTAAAACTGAGCTTCTTCAATGACTTCAACTGTCTGCCTTTCAACGTGCTACCTCAACTACTAATGCACAGTTTTAGCCCACTAATTATCCCACTATTGGCAATGGTACTACTGTTCTTTCAATAAAGCAATCGTACTATCAAATTCACAAAAACTCTGTCTGAATACATTGCTCTTCTTAATGGGTTCAGTTGACTATTTAATCTGCAGTTTCCTATGACCTGTATCCCAAACACACACCATGTGAAACTGTATGAGGGCAACTGTGCACTCAATGGGTATGGACTAGTTCCAATTATTGATACTTTCCACATGTATTTTGTGTCTATTCTGTGACAACACGTCACTAAGCTTGTCCAATCATATTCTTACCACCTCAGAAACCTCGCTAAGATAAGATCCATTTGAACTATTAGAGATACAGAAACTGTTGTACATGCTTTTATCTCTTCACATCTTTATTATTGCAACAGCCTTTATTCCTGTCCTAATCAAAAACCTTCCAACGACTTCAGATTGAGCAGAACTCAGCCGCAAGAAGCACGACCACATCACATCAGTTTAAGCCTCTTTATAGGCTCCGTGTTTGCTTTAGGTTTGACTTTAAAATCTTATTGATTACTTTTAAGGCTCTTCGTGGCCTGGCTCCAGATTACATTTCTTGTTCCAGAGTCCAGGCTGAAGACCAAAGGGCCCTGAGGCTCTGGAACAACCTGCCCGTGCATACAAGGCTGTCTGAGGCACTGGCTTCATTTAAGTCTCTCCTAAAAACAAAATTCTTATTAGAAACATCCTGATTTTATCTTAGCTGTCTGTCTGTTTTATTGCTATCTTATTGATCCCATTTATTATCTTGATTTTAGTTTTGGCCTTCCTTATTTTATCTTTTACTTAGGTCATTATTAAGACCGTATTTTCTTATTTTGAAAAGCAGAGGAAGTCACATGAGTCTTGGGATGAAAAAATGTCCTCCACTGAATGATTCCAGAAAAGTAAAATCAAACGTTGATTGAAGAAATTACTGTAAGGCATTAAATTAAATCATAAAATCTAATCATGAGTGAGCATATCATTTTTTTCTTAATTTATTCATTTAATCTTGAGGGCTACTTAAGTCAAATACTGGACAAAGTGTGTGCAGAACTAAAATGGTGTAAAGCTTAAATGGCTTTTAACTCTTAGTTTTACAGTCAGACAGTACAGGGACCCCAGTATGCAGAAATATTTGAATACACTATTTTGGAAAATATTCCTATTTTCCTCACCAAAATTTATGGAAGTCATCTGGAGAGGGATCCCAAGACTGCATTGTAGGTGGGTGATAAGTAGTGTCGTAAGCCATCCCCTCTTGTGACCTTAACGACTCTGAAACTAAGAGCTCACATGTGACCCCTATGACTCTGCAAGGGTCCCCACCCACACAGGGTTTAAAGCTTCTTGGATGAGAGGGGAAACGTCTTCAAGAAACCCAAGCAAGTCCAGTTGCCTACGATATTAGCACTTACGATTACCATGACCTGGATGACTGAGAATCTTCACGACACGACACGACAGTCATTTAAGTTTTGAGCAGCACGTCACAAAGCTCGTGCTATCATGTTTTTATCGTCGTCCATTTGAACTTTTAAAGACACACAGACAATTTTACAGGCCTTCTTCTCTTCACACCTGGATCACTCGAACAGCCTCTTTTTTTGCCTGAATCAAAAATCTATAAATCTACTCCAGACTGTACAGAATTCAGCTGCCTTGCTTTTAACCAGAACCAAGAGACATGATCACATCACTCCAGTTTTAACCTCTTTACACTGGCTCCCAGTATGTTTTAGAATAGATTTTACTGATTTATTTAAGGCTCTTCATGGTCTCTCTTCCAGCTATGTCTCTGACCTTGTAGTGCCGTACACGCCAGGACGTACTTTGAGGTCCTTGGGCAGAGGTCTTTTGTCTGTCCCAGAGGCATGGCTGAAAACTAAAGGGGACAGAGTGTTTCCTGTCAGGGCCTCAAGGCTCTGGAACAGACTGCCCGAGGACATCGGGTCTCTTTTAAGTCCCTTCTTAAAACATACTTTATTGTAGAGCCCTTCCTGGTTTTACTTGAGTTTTTAAGGTCATTTAATCTGTCTTTTATTTCTTCAGTTTTTATATATCAAAGTGTTTTTTTCAATTCATGGTTGTTGTTGTTTTCATGTCTTGTCTGTTTTAATTATTGATGTGTAAAGCACTTTGTGACTCTAGTTTGAAAAGCGCTTATTACTATTATTAAATCAAATGTGCCTTAACATTATAAAGCCTGTCTTTGTAATGCTTGCTCGAGTGTCTGTGTCACTGTAGCCGAGGACGAGGGACCGGTAGCATCACTGTGCACGCCAACTCTGTAAACAAAGAGCTAACAAAACAAACCCACGTTGCATGCTGTGCCAGCGTCTGGGAGACTGTTGCAAACTTTGATCGATGCTGGACAGTATTTAATGTGAGTTTTTCACAGAGTGGTAATCAGACAGTTTTAATGATAATTCAGATTTGAAACAGTAATACTAACTGTCTGTAATTTACCACAGATTATCATGAAACCTGTGACCATTTCAACCTTAATGAGAACACAGTGGGTAGATTATGTAGCTCAGGATGACAATTTGACATCTGTGCTGTTTAAAGTCACAGAATACATTTGGGATAAAAAAAACCCTCTCCTCCTTTTTCGGAGTATCTTTTATTATTGCCACAGTCTCTGCGGGGAAAGCATATGAATATACCACTTAGTTATTATGTAGTATGGAATGATTCAAATCCTTTTCAATCTCTACAGTCTTACTGTGGTGGAATTACATTATTTTTCCTGCATAAGAATGAGAAGAGTGCATTATCTACATCCAGTCCCTTTATAATTGGCTTTGCTAAGCCTACACAAGACAGGCATCCGTTTTTCTGATAATTATACTACAATACAACAAATACATTACTGCATACAGAATGTGTATGAGTCATGTTTGAGAGTAACGTGCTGTCTCATCCTTCGCCAAGGCTTCTGTGGCAAACTGATTTAATTTTATAGTAGACTTACACAGTGTAGCATCTGTAAAGCTGCTGCAGTGACTGGAGTCTTAAGTCTCTACAGGGCCCCTCTGAAAGCTAAACAGCAGACAGATGTTTTGAATGCTTCTGCTGCAGTACACAGTTTATTATGGATGTATTTTTCTGCTGCGGTCTTGAAAATAACAGTATGTTATGAATTTATATTGTTGAGATGTTCTTAACAATTTGAAGCTTTCAAGCTCTCAAGCTTTTACCATACAGATCAGGTATTTACATTAAACAGCACTCACCCTTTTAGAATAAAAGAAATTTCTCACGCACTAAAAGCTGCTCCCAAAGTGTATGGATTTGTTACCAACAATACCTGCCATAGTAGGCACTCTAGATTAATGGAGAGGAGTCTGCACAAAATGTCACCTAAGTATTAGTGCTAATAAATCCATACACCTTGGGAGCAGCTTTCAGTGGATTGAACTTTTATTGGAGATCCAAAAGAGGGAAAAAAGAGGCTTTAAATGCATGACCTGTCTTCACAGTGTCTTGGATTGAATGATCATTGGCCACATGGGCTGCCCTGGCTCTCATTAATGTGGACAAAACAGCAGTTACCAGTGTGAATGATTATTTTGTACTTGTTTTTTCTCTTACCCTCACAACCCATTGCTCTTTTCCCTTCCCTCCCTCACAGCTGCCATCCTTGATGACCCTATGGAGTGCAGCAGAGGAGAGCGTTTGGCCATCACGCTGGCCAAAGACAGCATCAACAGGAGCAGTAACCGTTCCACCACTGGCAAGCTGGAGGTGGATATCTTTGAACTGCTACGAGATAGTGAATATGAGATGGGGGAGACAAGTAAGTAACACAGGGAAGAAGTGCCAGTAAATTGGTGTGGAAAAGACAGTGTTGATGTGTGCATTTGTTCATGTGGGTCTGTTGGTCGATATATGTGTACGTGTCAAGTGAGTCAGAGGAGGAAAAGATGGAAAAAGTGTCTCTCTTTTTGGAATCAGCAAGCCTGTCATTTCAATTCACCCTACTGTCTTCTTTTCACTCCATCCCTCACACTCTTCCCCAAAGTACACAGAGATAAGTCTGCCTGGTTTAACAATATTTTGGTCAAACAGAGGCAAACAAATTATTGAAAATAGATGACAGACTGGCGTGGCGCAGGAACGCAAAATGAGCTGTCATATTTTGATAGCTGCACAGCGTCAAATGCCGTGCTTATATTTCTTTACTGGGTTGTATTTTGTTCTCCTATATATTGGCTAATTTTCACTCTGCTTTGGCAGGGCGGATCGAAACAAGTGTAATAATTTAATCTATGTCAAAATAGTAATGACCTCCAACAGAAAGGCGTATAGACTTTTTTAAATGAGCCATTAAAGAAAGACTTCACCCCTCAAATGAGCATTTCTATATCAATGAATCACCCTGTGCTATGCTGAAAATCCAGAATCTGAAAAATACTCTTGATGAGTCCAAGTCATAGAGTTCCGCTTTTAGCAACAGAAAACTATATCAAAACATCTGTTGACTCTCACACAATTCATGCAGCATAATCCAAGTCTGTCATATGCTCAGTACTTCCCAAACAGACAGCCCCTTCCGACAGGGAACTGAACTACACGTGAAACTTAAATCTGTGCTCTCTTCCAAGCCAGACTCCATGGACAAAAACAGTAATTATATCTTACTAAACACAGGAGCAGCTGGTCTACCATTGTCTTGTTTGGTAGTTTGTTTCTATTATTGTGTCACTTAAGTGAATCCAAAGTAATCCTTTAAAACACCAAAGTCACACAATAACACACATGGACTTACTGAATAAGGCAGCGGTAGACCATCAGCTCCCATGTTCAGCGAGGTAAAATTGCTGTTTTTGTCAGTGGAGTCTGGCTTTGAAGAGAGTGTAAACTAAGGCCATGTCCACGCAGAGACGAGATTACGTGTACCCTCAAAGGTTTTTTATCATATAGACCTTTCGTAAACATGGAACCAACATTTTAGGAGCCCAAATACGCCAACTTTTGAAACCGGGTCCCAGAGTGAAAAAAATCTGAAGACGCCACCTTTGCGTTTCTGTATTTACAACACAGTACGCCTCTTTTCTGAAACGATGACGCCATAACCCCACCTCTCCCTTAACCCGTATGTGCTAGTCAACATTCTCCTGCAGTTTTGTAGTTTTGTAATCAAGTGTGACCCTAAGTAGCAGCTTTACCTTGTCGTCAGTCCATACAAAGTGGGCTCCTCTGGCATTAGTATTTTCCGCCATGCAAGACACTTGCAAGATAAATGTGACATTTTCTAATGTCACAATGGAGGGATAACTACGCAGGCTGATTTTAGCGCTGCTCATCGTGGACTATATTGATGCCATTGTTCATTTTAGTCAAACCATACAGTTTGAAAATGAGGCGCGGCTCCAACTAGAAAACAATGTTTTGATGCATTGGATGTGCTAAATGTGCATATTAAGGCAGTACAGGAGGAGGTGCACATTAATAATCCTCCAGGACTGTAACATGCTCATGTTTAACCCAAACAATGTGTCATGTGACTGCAGTTGGTTCAGATAGAGGTCGGAACACATTCTCACCACAAACGAACCGCACCAGAGTTCATTTGTAACCTGACTGAGTCCACCTCTTCAAGAAGGTCTCGGTCTGGTTGTTGCTGTGGTCACACCTGCCCAAAAGAACCACACTTAGTGGGCAAACGAACTTGAGCTCAATTGAACCGAACCAAACAGGGCAGGTGTGAAAGCACTCTAAGTTTTACTTTTAGTCAGTTGCCTGTTGGAAAACGCTGTCTGTTTGGGAAGTACTGAGCATATGACTGGATAAATGAGACTTGGATTATATTGCACAAGTTGTGTGAGAGTTTGCGAACAGATTTTTTAAAATAGCTCTGCTCTTGTTAAATGTGGCTCCCTATGACTTCAGTTCATCAAGAATTTTCTCTGTTTTGGGATGCTTCATTTACCGGAGGCATGCGAGAACTGAAAGATAACAGAAGTTTTCTTCATAATTCAACATATATCAGCATGAGTAACTGATATACAAATGGTCATTTGGGGGTGAAGTATTCCTTTAAAAGATTCTCTCACAGATGTGACAAATGCATCACGGAGGGTGACTCAATAAGCATAAGCTAGAGTACCGATTTGTCATCAGCTGTATCAGTGCTTCCTCCTCACAGCTACCCAGAGCATCAGTGTACAGTGTGGTGACTTGTTGTCGCACACATCAGTGTTTTTTGGTTAGATTTTTTTAATTTTTAATGAAAGCTATCCAAAATCAATACAGCACAGTGTGTGTCTGCAGAAAACAACCAATATAAACAGCTATGACAACAAGTGTGCGGATTGATTTTCAATACAACACATTCCCACTTACACAAACCCAAGAGCTTCAGTAGTGCCGCTTAATCCATGGAAACACCGCTTCACTTACCACAACAACAAGAAACTGTATTACTTTCTCTGCCTGGTTTACTACAAACCCCTCCTAAATGTGGTTTCTCCTGTGTGTTTTTAAATGTGTGTGTGCGCGTGCATGTTTCTTCCTCTGCGTGTGTGTGTAAAGCAGCTTGTGTTGGCGTGTGCACGCTGGATTGTGTGTATGTTGTGCAAATGTTTTGTGTGTGAATGTGTGTGTGTAATTAGAGGCAGGAATTGGATTAGGGACGGATCAGTGGCCGCAGTTAGATGGAAATATCACAAGGGCCGCTACCTGCCCAGAAAATTCCCACCCCCACCTCTCAAGCACCGACTCCTGCTTGTGCAGTGTACAGCTTCTAAATAGATGACTCCCTGGCTGCTTTTACAGGCAGGAAACTCAACGTGACAAGACTTCTTTAACTGTTACATATTGCATATAAAGCCACATAACACAGGGATGTTTGCTTTAGTGCTGCCGTGTGTGCACCTGGAGTCACTCAGAATGTTTTAACCCATGAAATCTTATACCATAAGATGTGAAAGGAACTTGGAAACACCACGACCTGCAGCTGGATATGTATAGCTGTTGTATCTCAGTTTGTGTGTGCACATCCATGTTCTGTGGCTGTCTTTTAGTATTTCTGGTTTTGCTCTATCTTTTTTTTTTTGTCTATTCATCTGTTCGTCCTCTTGTAACCAGCACATGTGTCAAGCATTTCCTAAGTCAATCTCATTACAGCCCTCTTATCATTCAAAGGTTCCAATTGCTTGTATTGATCAGTGAAAATCAATATCAAGCATAGAGAATGGACTTCATCTGACCTACTGACCCCCTGACCATAGTTTCCAGTACCATACTGGCAACTCACAGCGCTAATAGACACCTTGACACTGACATCAATATGTGGAGGGAGTGACGAATAAACTGCGGCGAGGAGGTTTTGACACAGACTTTTCATGCACATTCTCAGTCTCTCACACGTATACACACAATGCAAGCGACTGCAGAGATGGAGCAAATCAAAGTGTCACGGGGCCAGCAGCGCGTTGGCTGGCAGTCAAATCATTCAGCTTTATAATTTGGTGAAGCCATGCAGACAGGTGCGAACGTGTGTGTGTGTGCATGTACTGTAAATGTGTCCATGTATGTGTATGTGGGTGTTTGTGTAATGTGTCAGTGTGTTCATGTCTTACAGGCCCCATGGGTGACTAAGGGATTACTTATTAATCATTCGATTCACTGCCTCTGGATTCACAGCACAGGCTCAAAAAACGGTCCTGCCCCCTCCTCTTTCACACACTCAGCTGGTTAATGCTCTGCTTTTGCCCCAATAACTGACACCAAATTATCATCGCACACCCTCACTCTGTGCACACATGCTCACACATGAACAGTACATAGTGTCTGCACTCGTGTCTGCCTCACATCATTGACTGTGGCGGTTTAATTAGAAACCGGGGATTATAAACTCACAAGAAATGGCATTCTGTTTTCCAGTATGGGGAGATTAAGGCATATGGCCCGTGTACATCAGAGAAAAGTAAAATTCACATTCGCTGAAAGATATGTTTTCGTCCCTAAAGGTAAAGCCTTTAAATCAGTCCTTGTAAATGTAGAATGTGGAAAACAAGATGAGATGTGTGTGTCACTTTTGGGGATATTGTAGCATTCATGTGTAAATGTTCAAATACCAGATTTTATGTTTTAAGCCTCCAGATATTGCTGCCTGTCACTATTTCTGTCTCTCTGCCTCCCTCACTGTCTGTCACTCTGTTTATCTGTCTGTGTCTCTTCCCATTTCTATATCTTTCCGTCTCCTTATGCGAAAGTCAGTTATATGAATATCAGTTTTTTTTCTCGCAGGCTATTAAACTCTCATGGGCAGGGTCTATAGGATTTCTCAGTATGTGTATCATGTCTGGCATATTAAACATGGACAAATGCATTTGGCCTTGCGCTGGTTTCATTAACACATGTAGGTTCAGGTTCCCTCGAGACGGAAGAAGCGCTGGCTCAGGCTGCTATCTCTTTAGAGGTTGAGATAGTCAGCATGTGCGCATCTGGCTGAAGTGGGCCTTTTTTAAATGACTCAGATTCTTTAAGAAAGCCTTTACGTTACTTTCCTTGAAAGCACTGACTGACTTTTTCTCCCTTGCTGTCTCCGTTTCCTTCTCTTTCCTCATTTTCCCCTTCACCCGCTCTCTCTGTTTTCTCTCAGTGTGCCAGATCATGTCGAAAGGGGTGGTGGCAGTCCTCGGTCCCTCTGCCAGTCCAGCCTCCAACTCCATCATCAGCAATATCTGTGGAGAGAAGGAGGTGAGTTTATGCACCCAGCTGGCCTGCAGCCACGGGGCCATGTTAGGCAGTACGTTCACAGTGCAACCAGAAATACAGAGTTTGGAACAATGATGCTCATTAGCGGCTGTGTGGTTTTTTTGTAGGAGATTGAGGGGGAATGAAATCCAACTTGTTAGTGAAAATGATGAAATACCTCAACAGAGTCATAACTCTCCATTCCAGTCCCACTCCAATCAAAGCACCGCTGGACATTTTATTTCCTCCATTCCCCCTCATTAGCTTGGAGCAGTTTGGTCCGCTGAGACTTGCCAGCCAGTGTTTTGAGTTTTTTTTAATAGAAACAAATACAAATAAAAAAAAGTACAAGTTTTGCTGTTCTGATGAGATCATGTGAGTTAACAACAGCCATCTTCTGCTGTCCTCTTTGCCCCATCTTGTAGATCATTTAACGGATGATAGTATATAGATGTTATTTGGAGAAAACCAGTCAACAGACATATTTTCTCATCTCAACAGTGAAGAAAAACATGTTTTCCCACAATCCAAATATGACTGACTGGATTTGGCTTCAGAGCCTGACTGCATGCAAACAGATCTCAGTTGGATGCTAATTGGCTTGTCTGAACTCTGACACAGTGTGTTTTACTGTCTGATGTCAAAAAACAGAGTGCCTTTGGATTATACAAAACCATACACTACATCAAAATCAATTATAACTCAGAAAAAGGTCGATCTGTGATGGTTTGACTGCCATGCTTTGGTATTTTTCCTTAATTTGATACACTTTGTTCTACACGATTTGTAAAAAAAAAATTGATTATATATAGATTATGAAAGTGAAGTAATCAATACTGATAGCATCGATATTATCTGTGTACTAAGTGCTGCAGATTTTAAAAAACTACATGTCAGCTTTCTTTCAGTTCATCAATCATTCAGTTTTCACTAGTGTGTTCTGGTATGCTCCCAGCCATAATTGGATTGGGTCTGCAGAGAAGCCGCCTTCTTAACTGCATGAATTTGTTCAGCATGACGATTAGAAGACATCCCATTACCATCCCAGTCTCTATAATGTCCTCTGGTACAGTACAGCCCATCTTTGTAATGAGACATCAGTCTGTTGTAGTGGTAGACAGATCAGGACTCCCTGCTGGGAAGAGTCTCTGGTGGCACTGACTTGCAGGGCTGACTGCTTTGAAACACTGACTGTGATAATACCACTGTATGAATATTTAAGACCCCATAAAGTGAAAAACTGCATTTCTGAGTTGTTAAGTGATACATACTGTATCTTGATAAAATACTCTGAGGAGTTCATACTGGCCCTGAAGATTCAGTCTCCCAACACTGGCTCAGATTTTATCTTTACTTACCTTTTTTATTGCCGAAGTGTGAATGGGAAGGTCAACCATTTGGATGACCAGAGTACATCTTGCTGGAAAGATGGTCCTTTTATTAAAGAGACACAAATACATTTGCAATTGGAGCTATATCACCAGAGACAGCAGAGAAAAGGGGCTGCTACATTCACTTTTGCTCAAGAGATAGAGAGCCTACAACTACCAGAATGCACTGCACTGCACAGATAAACACTCTTGCTGGTGGGCAACATAATGTGAGCCTGTCTGTTTTGACACAGGAAACAATATGGTAGCCAGCTGGCAACAAATGATCTCATCATGGAGACATTTCAATCAGGTGGGGCTGGTGACAGTACAGAATCTGCCCTTCTTAAAGTGTCAAATGACCTACTGCTTTCTTAAGTTAGTGGTAAATGTGCCATGTTAATCCTGTTAGACCTCAGTGCGGCCTTTGACACTGTATTTTATTAAACCATCTTAAAGAACTAGCTGGCATCCAGAGCACTGCCCTCAAGTGGTTTGCCTCCGATTTATCTGTCAAGATTGGTGGCCCTCCTCTTCTGCTTGCATCACTTGCGGTGTACCTCAAGGTTCTATCTTAGGGCCCATTTTATTTGCACTATACGTGCTTCCATTAGGCTCCATTTTCCACCAGCAAAATGTCTCATTTCACTGTTATGCCGACGACACACAAATTTAGGCTACCTTCTATTAAACCAAGGGAATTCCAGCTCCATCACATTCATCCTTAACTGCCTTCAGGATATGAAATCCTGGATGGCAAAAACTGTCTTAAGTTAAATGATAACAAAACAGAAGTTATTGTTTTGGTGTCCCCCCCCCCCCCCCCCCCCCCAGCACCACAGACAGCACAGTCAGCCACATAGGACCACTCACATCATACATTCATACTCATGCCAGGAATCTTGGTGTCTCAAATTTTACAAACAAATCAACCCTGTGGTGAAAGGCTGTTATTTTCAACTACAGAACATTGCAAAACTCATGTCCATCATCTCTCACAGTGACATGAACACTGTACCCACTGCATTAATCTCTTCAAAGTTTGACCATTACAACTCTCTGTACCTGGGTGTCTGCAATGTCTTTTAACTGTCTTGCAATTGAAGCTAATGGGTAAGGAAGATAATGCCTTTATGGAAGCTGCTCCAAAGGAATCTGGACTAGCCTTCCACTCTCAATCCAATGCTTCCCCTCTGTTGACACTTTTAAGACAAATCTTAAAATGTCCATGTTTTCAATGGCCTTTGGTTGTTTGTAGTGGTTTTGATATTTTAGTATTTTATAATCTTTTTTACGTATGTAATTGTTCTTACTGGTGTTATTCTGTTTTATATATGTGTACATTTTATATGACTATATATTTATGTGTCATTCTTTTATTTTGTACAGCATTTTGGTCAACTGCGGTTGTTTTTAAATGTGCTATATAAGTAAACTTGATTTGATTTGATTTGATTTGTAGGGAAGCAAAAATATGCTTCTGAAAAAAATGTAGGTGAGAAAAATGTTTGGTCTAAGTTTTCAGCATCTGGTTCGACAATACAGTGTGACCACACATAACTTGACGGCTTCGTAGAAACATTTGCACCAACCATCTGATTTGCCAGTTGGGCTTCTGTCTTCTTCTGCTCTGTATTTAAAATACTACATCTGTATCACTCATGGCAACCATCTCGCAACTGCACTACTTGGTTTTAGTTCAAAATATTGACTGCAGTTTTTTTCAGGGATACGGCAGTTGGCACAATTAGTTCTGTGCTGAAAGCTGCACTCCATTGTCAAGGACAACTATGCAGCTCAGTTCCTGTACTTATTCTTCTACTCTAATCCATGTTTTATTAAGCACTGCATTCAGACTATTTTGATAGTATTATTAAGTATTATTAAGATTTTAACAATAGCAGCTGTGTAACCTTCGGGTCATTTTTCTATAATTCCCTTCTTTCAGAATCTAGCTATGGATTGATGGGAATACATTAAAAAAATGAAGGTCAAAATTATGCACAGTATGCAGTAAGTTTTGCAACTAAGAAAATAACCTTTATTGAAAATATAATTATGTAAGTATGATTAGCAAAATGACCTTAATGTATCCAAAAATACATCTTATTATCCATAATGCAAAAAATTGGCTCCTGTGAGTGCAACATACTCATATATAACACATTACTGATTGAGGAAGCACAAGTTGATCTGAAAAAAAAAAAAAAAAAAACTTCGCAAAATTGTGTTTATAAGAAAACCATATCTGCACTGACCTTCAAGTCTGTTGCACTTGTGACCATCCTCAGCTTTGTAACATCATTGCTCTTTCGTACATTGTGAAGTGATGTATTTCAGAGGAGCAGGACAGAAGGCAGCTGCTTGACAGTACTGAGCATATAATTCAGTCCATATGTAGGTCATCTTTGGCGGTTCTGTCAAAAGTGTATGAGATTGTAAAATGGTTTGAAGTGTTTCTCCTCTGACATGGTTCAGTTGAAAACGCATAGTTTGATGTACTATGACATGTTTCTCACCTCGCAGTAACATCAAGAAAAACTTGAGTTTAGAGTTCAAAAGGTAGCCAACGAGGATCGCTTGCTTCTCCTTTTACCACCAGTAAAAAAGAAGAGGAGGAGAACATTCTGAATGTGTGAGGCTTTGGGAGTGGAGAGATCATACTAAAGTGATGTTGGCAATGTAAATTCTGTCAGCCAAATGCACTCCAACATACGTTAATGCTTCTAAAGTTAGTTTAGTAGATCTGCAGCTTTTATATAAAAAGAGTTGGTGCTGTTGCCTCCAACATTTATAATCACATGTTATTGGATGTAATGTGTCCACTCGCAGTGCAGGATGAGTCATAAAGAATATTCAGTCAGTTTATAGGACGAGATGAGGGACTACACACAAATGCATTTTTGGACACATGACTGCCATAACAATGGACAGCTGATTAATACACCCAGGCAAAAACCTGTTTCCCCGGGAATATGTGATCCTCTTATCTCAGTCTGTGCTTTATAAAATGCATTGATAACTATTCTTAGGTTGGCAGGCAATTAATGGAATAATCAAGCCCAATAGTTCTCAGCTGTGGTCATCAGGACCCTGCTGGTTTTCATTCTCGTCATCAAATCAAAGACTATTGAATACCAAGAATGCACGGTGGGAAAACCAGCAGTCGTAGCAGTTGGGTTCCTGATGATCAGGATTAAAAACAGACAGTCTTAACTCAGTAGTCCTCACTTGGATGCTATTTAGAGCCAAGAGTGTGCAGATTTTTTATTCCAACCAAACACCACACCAGCTGATTTTACTGATTAGGTCCCCCGTCTTAGGCTTGAGGTGTGCAAATCAGTGAAGTCAGCTGCTCTTCTGTGTTTGTGTGCGTGTGAGTATGTGTGCGTGTTCAGAGAAGGTCACATTGCTCTTGTCATGATCACTCTGAAGGGGATGACTGGGTAATGGTCCTTGTCAACAGCAAGGCTTTATATAATTGGTGGGTTGTTGTAACTCACCATACAGCACTATCACGACACATTACCAGAAATAACTTGGGTATTATTGAAATATAGGAGATTCTGTAATATGGTACGTAAACACAGTTAAGATAAAACACAATTATCTGTGAAAACCGTGATATCTGTGTGACTGGGGAGAAAAACATGTCTCCGTGTTTTAGAAGACGCAGATAATAACCATATAATCTATCCATTTATTGCATTATGAAGTACTTTAAAGGTCTAGCGTGGAAGATAAAGTGAGAGAAGAGTGTGGTTGCAGATGCACAGCCAGCTGAAACTTCTCCCATGTGTCAAGCATGTACAGTAGGAGAACTATGGTGGCTGACACAAAAATGTGAATGGCCCAGTCAAGATCTAGTGTTATATATGTCCATTCTGGGCTACTGTAGAACAACATGGCAGACTCTCCTCTCTGTGAAGATAAAAACAGCTCATTCTAAGGTGATGAAAACACAATAATTCTTTTTTTCAGATGATTATGAAATAATGAAAACATAGTTATAAATATTATAAATCATTTCTGCCAATAGATGCCTTTAAATCCTACACACTGGACCTTTACGTATAAAAAATGTTCACGTTTGGCAAAATATGAAGGATAATTTTTACTTTACTGATTATGGATGGGGCAGCAAGAGGGTTCCTGGTTCAATCCCAGGAGGGAGCCCTTCTGTGCAGAGTTTGCATGTTCTCCCCGTGTCAGTGTGGGTTCTCTCCGGGTACTCCGGCTTCCTCCCACAGTCCAAAGACATGCAGACTGGGGATAGACTAATTGGTGACTCTAAATTGGCCGCAGGTGTGAATGTGAGTGTGAATGGTTGTCTGTCTCTATGTGTCAGCCCTGTGATAGTCTGGTGACCTGTCCAGGGTGTACCCTGCCTCTCGCCCTAATGTCAGCTGGGATTGGCTCCAGCCCCCCCACGACCCTCAAGAGGATAAGCGGTTAGAAAATGGATGGATGGATGGATGATTATTGACCTATCAAGTTTTCAGATTATTAAGATTATGAACAAAGACAACCTCTGCTGTTATTACTAATGTGGCTACTTTTGAAGTGTTGCCACAGTCTGAGTGTTTTGTCAGCTGGTTTGGTAGTCCTAATTTGTTTAAAAATGCATATTTGAAATTAAATAAATAATAAATGAAATGAAATAAGTTATTTATACTCGAACCCTACCAAACTGACCCCAGATCGGCACTCACACACTCATGGATATGGGAAATGGGCAATTTGTTTATTTTTAAAAAGGGGTGACCTGGGGTATAGAGAGGGATGGCAGGTTAACAAGGGGGACCTGTTGTGGTCATTTTGCTAGAAATGGGGATTGCGTTCCTGCCTATCCCCCCTCAGATTGCCTACTGGACATAGGACAAACACAAAGCCCCATGCACACACACACACACACACACACACACACACACACAAATACAATACGTATCGATTCCAACTTGAAAGTGAAAAGACAAAGCAACAGGTTAGTCCGTGCATTAGTGAATTGGTCTGAACATTCACAGCGCTATACATTATTTATGATAATATACTGTATCTAATTACACAAGGCCATTATAGGACTTAGGTGAAAGGACTCTTTAGGGGAAACTGCATTTAATGGTGGCACACAAAACATTTATGTTGTTACCTTGTAGCTAGTACAATACATTTGACAATGATAACAGTGCTGTTGGACTTAAAAAGCAGTGTATCTGATTTCGCAGGGATACATTTTGGGTCCTAGTATTGGAGTGGCTTTGGGGCTGGTTTTGATCAGCCACTGAGCAGGGCAACCCTGCCAATCACAGAGGACCCCAGGTTATAATAGTCCTGCATGAGCAGGGCTAGAGTATAACACAGATCTTTTCAGTTCTGCACACATTAAAACTCCATTGTAGTGGGAAAGAAAATGTGAGCAAAAAACGCTCCCCTGCTGAGCGAGAGTTGAGCTGAAGCTGAGGTCATATTATACCAAGATGGCAAAGTTATGCTGGATGGGATGAGCAGCACAAATGTTGCATTACATTAAGTCAGGCTCATCCAGTAGCACAGAAAGCAGCAATCCTTTGTAAAATAATGTCAACCTTTACTCTATTCTCTGCAGCTGAATGGTCTGCAGCACACCCCTGAGGACTGCTCAGCGGGAGATGAGTAGATTGGCTGGTGAATGCAAGCAGCTGTTCGTGCCTAATGTTACCTTTAGACTCTGGCATCCCACCTCCTACCCCCCACTCAATGTTACCGTGCCCCAGAAAACTTTATGAGCAAAACAAAACATGTCCATGTAGCAGTAATTTATGAGTTGTGATATTATGTTGTATTTGTCACATTGTTAACTAATACCAACAGGTGATCTTAGTTGTGTGTGTGTTTGTACGGTATCGTGTTTATGATTGGTGAAAACAGGTCACACTGAACTGTAGGAGCTAGAGAAGGATATGTGTGTCTGTGTGTTTTCGTGCACACAGTACTCTGACCACCTAATCCCTCACTGTGAGCGTAAGGCCACAGATGCTGGCACTCCGGTGGCTGGTTGCCCGGGACACTAGCAGCAATATTGCAGCTGACAGACCCCACTAGGTGATCAGCACATCATCTACCAGCCCCTATCAATCACTCCCCAGGTTCCACCGCTGCTACAGAGGCTACTTCCACCGGGGCGACAGAGGAGTGGGACTGAGCCCATCTGGGTTCCACGCTAATAGTGACTAATAGAAAAACAGCTACTGCGGAAAAGGGGTTGACTCTGTGCATCATGTTGGTAGTTTGTTTCCATCTTATGCACCCTGGCAGGCAAACCTCAGGGTCAGGATTTGGAGGGAGGGTAGATTAATATCAGCTAATGAGAAACATTAACTGGAGCTTTGGATGAGGGGCTCCTGCTGCTTTACAGGTGCTCGTCTGCTGGCGGCTGCAGCTAACCAGAATAGCTGGAGTGTGCACTGCAGTGCAGTTATTTTGTTGTTGCTCTGTTTCCTGTGAATCTCAAGGAGAAGAAAATTCATTCTTATTATTAAGTGGTGACTTAGACACAGTGAATCAACCAAGGTCTTTTTGTCCCTCATTCAGACTTTCACAAGGCTCCATTTACAAACCCCATATTGTTATTTTCACACAAAGCCTTGAACTGAGGTCATTTTGCCATTAGCCATCAAAAGCTTTTAAACTAAATTGAGTAAATGTCAGTGATTAAATTTTCATGTGCCAAATATTCAGTCTGAATTCAGTGTTTATCCCACTGCTCTTAGCCACCTTCAGCTCACTTTGAATGCTTTTACTGCCTGTTTCTACTCCTAACTTCCTCTCCTACGCCATAAAGGATGTGCAACATCCCTGTGTCTGCTAAAGAGGGGAAACACATTCCCCAATGATTCAAACATGTGTCAGAAGTGGTCATGAATATTAATGTCCAGTCTGATGTCCAGGGGTTGCCTTGGGCTTACAAAGCCATCTGGTTGCAGCAGTACGGAAAGATTACACTACTGCATTTTAGTTGGGTGGTGTTCAGGCTGGATTTAGAGGTGAACCTGAGGTCTGCTGGGAAAACAAAGAACACACTAGATTGAGACTGGGGGTCAGTGGTATAGCTGAAGCCCTGGAGACAGGCAATAATGAGAGATTTGTGCTTTCATACACACACAGATGCCATACACAGAGACACCCACAGACACACTTCTGAGTCACTTTTACACAGCCAATAAGAAAATGCATTAAATAACTGAGAATTGCTTGCAACTTAAGTTCAAGTTCAAGGTGTTTATTTATCGTATGAACAACAATTGCAGAGAAGGAGTTGTTGACAGTTTCAGGCTCCCACCAATGATGCTAATTATGTTTATGTGTAAAAAATAAAGCAAAAGAAGAACATGCAAGTGAAAACAAAATGAGACTCTAAATATAAAATAGTGCAAGTTAAATAACTAATAAGATATAACACAAAAAATATAAAATAAAGTCATAAACATTAGACAGTATTCCAAATGAATAAACTAATATAAAGAGGAATATAGAAAATGTGTGCAAAATCATGAGCATAAGTTTAAGGTGTAAACAGTTGTGAAAATAGTGAGTAAAAGTATATAAAAGGTAAAGTGACAGTACAGTGGTTATGTATCAAGTGATGAGCTCAAGAGTTTAATAGTCTTACAGCCTGCAGAAGCAACCAGTCCCTAAGCCGGGTGATGTGGGATCGGATGCTGCGGTAGCGTCTGCTGATCAGCAGGTAGAACAGTTTCTGACTTGAATGACTGGGGTCTCTGATAGTCCTGTGGCATTCTTCCTGCACTGCTCCTGTTGCTCCATTCTGGTGAGCAGTTTTCACCACCCTCTGTAGAGCCTTGCAGTTGAGGGCAGTGCCATACCAGGCCAGTTAGAATTCTCTAGATGGTGCAGCTGTAGAGGTTGCAGTGTTTCCTGGAGTCCATGTTGAACTTTGTCACCTTGTCGAGGATGAAGAGCTGCTGTGTCTCTGTCTTGGGGTTGGTGTCTGTGTTGTGAGACCAGATCAGGTCCTCGCTGATGAGAATCCCAAGGAACCTGATGCTGCCGACTCTCTACACCAAGGTCCCGTTGATGGAGATGGGGGTCTGGCATTCTCCTTGTTGATTCCTGTAGTCCACCATCAGCTCCTTAGATTTGCTGACATAGAGATGAAGGGTTGTTGACCTGGCATCAATATCTCAGGGCTCTGACCTCCTCAATGTAGATCATATCTTTGCCGTAGGCTATCAGGCCAATGATGGTTGTGTCGTCAGCAAACTTAATGATGCTGTTTGTGGCCCTGCAGTCAAGTGTATAGAAGAGAGCTGAGCAAGCAGCCCTGGGGGCTCAGGTATTGAGAGTCAGGGTGGAGGACAGACTGGGTTCTCTACATCAGGGAGCTCAGGATGCAGTTACAACGAACAGTGTTGAGTCCTAGATCTCTAAGGTTGATGACAAGCTTAGGGGGCACAATGGTGTTGAATGGCTCACGTGTGTTCCTCCAGTGCAAGTGGGAGTGGCAGTATGGAGGGCTAGAGTGATGGTGTCATCTGTAGATCTGTTGGGTCTCTAAGCAAGTTGAAGTGGGAAGTGATGCATAATTTGAAGTCTTCAAAGCACTCCACAGTTGTAGAGGTGAGTGCTACTGGACGTTGGTTATTCAGGCAGAGGGCTTTGGTCTTTTTGGGGACAGGAACAATGGTGGTCTTCATGAAACATGTGGGTACTGAAGCAGTGAGAGGGTGAGAATGTCTGTGAAGACATCTGCTGGTTGGTCTGCTCACACCTTGAGAGCTCGAGGCAGGGCAGCCACTCTCGACACCCTCTTACTCATCTTACTGGAGTGTCATTTATGTGCAGATGTTCCAGTACTACATTATTTTTTCTTTCAAGGTCTGTGTTTTTCTTCCTCCCTCGCACTGCCAAAGATGCTCTCCCCATCTCATTTTCTGCCTCTTTCTCTGCTGTCCACTCTCATACAGTGTTTTGCTGCATCGTGAGAGCTGGTGTTTGAGGTAATGTTGAAAAACTCATTCAGTCCCAGTGAAAATGAGTCTCTTCCTTTCTGAGTGGGAATTTAATTCCAAGATAGTCTGGAGTCAAACGTAGTGCTCAAGATTACTTTATTAGTAGGCAAATGAACCCTGTAGGATTCCTCCACATGGCGAGACGGGAGCAACTGTTGAATAAGACCATCAGACAAAGCTGAGGCACAGTTGATTGCTCGTGAATGGATACTGAACAAATGTGAAAAGCTTTCTTCATGCTCCCGGAGAGAATGATTTTGCAGGTCCACTGCTTTATTTTTGTCATTTATTGTGAGGCATTCATAAGCTCAGTCACTGAACATTTGCCATAGGTCTGAGTGTGTGTTCATTAACTCGTCCATTCACATGTCCAGAAATTCTGCCCGCTTTGTTTGCGTTCAGTGTGTGTAGAGTCGTCCAGACTGATTTAAATGGGTTAGTTGTCCGGCAGCTCAGTGCTACACATGGTGTGGAATTGCTTTTTGTGACTTGAAAAGCCAGCTAGCCAAACCAGCAAATCCTCTCTGGCCAGAGACCATTTACACGGTCGCTATGCTCACTTTAGACCGTCTCGCTGCCAGATGCTGTGCCATGGTTGGTTGCAGTGAAGCCAGCACACCGCATCTCCTGAGCCTGCACAGCCAACTTCTGCTTAGCTTTGCTCTCACACATGTGGGAACTGGTATCATCCAAATATTGCACCTGCTCTGTAATACCTAGTAAATGGAGAATACACAAATGAAAGGGGTTTGTTTTTACCTTGATGGCCATGCTTTGTTCTTATTGTGATAACCATTTGCATTTTAAAAAACCAAAATAAACCCACCCTGGTTAAGTAGAGTAATAAAACAAATACCCTGGTTGCATTTTTTTTTAATATAAAACCTGTATGGATAACTGGTGATGCATGAGTATGTGGTTTTCATGGTGATACAAACTGCCACAGTAAAACAAAACACTGCATCAATACATTGTGATGAAAATAATTAAATTATAAATAAATCCTTTGATTTTAGATAAGCTGATAATGTCATTAGCTACAAATTTCATGCACTGTTACACATCGTTGCATAATATAGTTTTCATTTTCTTTAATCATAGCAGTGATTGTGTTTAAAGTTTTATCAGCTTTAGAGCTTTAGAGTAGCTTTATTTTGCCTCAGGCTCTGCAATCTCCAACCAATTAGAGATAAAGGAACTGTGTTTAAAATAAGCAGAATTATCCTTTAACACCGCCTGGCGCTGTGTTTACATGTGTGAATCAAACAGATTGCTGCGTGGATTAGCAGGGCGGCATCTTTTCTGACTAAAGTGCTTAAGCAAAGTTCATTCTTGACCTTGATTAAAAAAAAAACTCAAGCCAAAGTCCTCTTATAAGCATATTTTTTTTTACAGCATTTAATGTTTTACCTCATCTCTCCATCAGCAGATTTAGTTTGCTCAGTTGTCATAGAGACAGCTTGCTTGTATCTTATGTCACGTAATGATAGGTGTTGATGTATGGATGATTGACAGTTGAACAAAATTGGAATGTGGTTGAAAGCTCAGGGCTAGAGAGTGGACAATGATTTAAGTGTTGTGTCTGTTGTTGTTGTCAAAGTGTGTTGTGCTGCTTCTGAAAATGTCAGAATTATTTTGGATAAAAAATGAAAACTAAAGGTTTTTTCACCCCTAGAGATAAAATGAAAACAAAGACACAAAAATACAGAATATTTGTTGATGACTTTTTCGCCTCCAAACCTCTCACACCAAGGCAGATGAATATTTGTGTCCTGCATATTCCACCAAAAATTAAATGTTCGTATCGTCACAAAGTCAGCAGTGTCATTGTTGTTTTTACTGTAATAAACCCATATTGACCCTTCACTAAGTCTAATGCAATCGTTCCAGATTTCCTTCATTGTCAGGCTGGTTTTGTGGATTTGGAGCTAAATGTTGTGCCTGGGGCACGTCGTGTATTAATGATACTCGTTACCTGGAGAGGTTGGAAAAGGATACGTTTCTTCCCTGTTCCAAAACCAAAATCAAACCCTGAAAAGTGTAGGGTTAGCTAGCTAGCTACTGAAGATACAGCCTACTGAATGTATACACATGCTGCTTTTGCTTTTTAATGATTATAACAGTGAAACAAAGACCGACCCTGCTGTACAGGAACCAGTGAAGGGAAGCAGGGAAACTTTGCTGATATTCAACCAGCTGCGTGTCATCACATTGTGCATGGATCCTTGCCCGTCCTGCGGCAGAGGTCCGGGAGCTGGCAGCAGCACGGGGGCGAAGCCAAACGCGGTTCATCTGCACACACTGCGATGCCACACAGCTGGTTCAATATCAGCAAAGTTTCCCTTTATATTCATTGTCTTCTGTGGCGATCAGCAGTGATGTGGTGGTTCACTTTTACACTGTGATCTGTAGCCTATAGTTGGGCTTTAGCTTCTAACTATCTTTGTCTTTTTAACCTGTTGTTGCTGCTGAGTCAGTTTGACATCCTGGATATATCCTTCAAACACAGACTGTAGACCCCTCTGTCTGCTTCTCTCTGGAATCACTGTTTCATTTCTCCAAAAATATGATAATATTTCTTCAGGGAGTGCAGTTAGTTACAGTGTGCTTACTGCGCCAGCTTGTCAGACCATCACAAATAAATGCTCATTGGTCAGTTTATAATGATCAGCTTGTAACACTGGGGCTGCAGAGCTCGGTAGATTTCTCAGAGAAAGACAGTGAGCTCTTATGCTTCCACTGCTGGTAATTATAGAAATAATAACTGATGTAACGCTACTGTTATTCCTACCTTTCACAACAACTACATGTAATTGTTGACACACATGTTGCTCATGGCTAATGGCAGCTAATGCACATGGAAATGTTTCTTTATGTGTTACCATGGAAACAAAGTATGCCCTTTTGTCAGCTTCTCACGGTCATAAGCCAGTTGAACTTCTGCACTTTCCCAGATGTTCTTTTTGTGTTCATTGTCTCTATATTGTTCCCTTTGTTTAGTGACTATATGAAGAGAATGATGCCAAAGAAAATCTATTGATCGCGCGAACAAATGTCATTATTTTGTTGGTTGGCTCGTTTTTGTCGGCATTTGAAATTTTGAGATATTGAATATGTGTAACTACAGTACAATACTTTGCTATTTAGCTCGTAGCGTCAGATCCTGCCACTTAACTTTTCCTGCAAATAACTTTTTCACCTAACTACATTGCCAGATTGTGGTGTTGATTAGATTTGGTTGGTCATGATGCACTTCAACAAGATCTACCGAGCACCGGCACAATCGCGCTGTTGCCTGATTGTTCTTTTTTTTGCTTAAAATGCTACCCAGCCCACTTTTGTGTCATAAACCAACTGAAGATGATCTCGACACAAAGTCAATGAACGACCTCCATTCTTCTGTCGATATTATAAACACTTCTGTCCTTTGCTGCTTTGATATACACTATTCTCCTCTTTCCTGTGTATTTGTCTCCGTCCCTTACACCCTACCACAGTTTTAACCAATTTTCACCTCTCTGCCTTTGTCCCTCCTCTAATATCTGCTATTACTGCCCTTAAACAAGCCCCAGCTCTCGTCACTCTCTTTGTCCTTGTTCTTACCTCTTTCTTTCTTTTTCTCCCGTCTCCTCTCGGACCTTATTTTCTCATTTCACCTCCTCAACCTGTCTCTTCCCTGACATTTCCCTTCTCCAACTTCTTCTCAGACACCTGCAATAGATGACTACCAGGTCAAGATCCACCATTGTTAAGAAAACTAATAGAAAATACTATTCAGGAACCTGCTCCCTCTCTCCCTGCCTCTCCCTAATCACCCTCCATCAGTCTCACGCCGAATCTCGATGTCTGAGTGCATAGTGGTATTAGTTCTGCTGTGTCGGTCTTGTTCTGCTCAGGGGGTCAGCTTATGGTTCAGCTCTCCACTGTAATTGGGCTTTAAAGCCACTATATGTAAAATGAAATGCTGTCCAGCCAGGAGCAACGTTGTTTTGTCAGCAAGTGACACATCATTGATCACAACCAGTAATCAGATCTGATTAAGCAGAGCTGATCTGCATTTTTTTTGCAACTCACCCAGCTGGAGGAAGAGCCACATCTCTGTGATATATGGAGCTTGAATTGGAAAACTTAAGCTGCAGCTGGCTTATTTGTGGCAGTTCAGGAGCAATAAGGTGCCTGTTGAATCTCAATAGGATTTCTGCATTTCTTAGACACTCACAGCTTAGTATTCTTTTTATCCCCCATTCAGAGAAGACACGTAAAGATGAAATGTAATGCAAATTAGCTTTTCAGTTCTACTTTAATACAATGTATGACGTTAGCCCACAGCTGAATGCATCTCACATCCCAACACTGAAGTTTCATCCATTTATTTCACTTTTTTTTTTGCACTCGACATCCAATGTCATCATTAGAATTCATTAGGATCCAAAGAAAGGGACTATCAAATTTGTCCTCCAGTGTTTTTTTAAAGGTACAAAGACATTCTCTGTGATTCAGTGCTACTTAGTTTTATGTATTTGTGTCCGTCTGCCTGTGTCTTTGTGCTGGAAAGTCTTACGAATTAGATCTTAGACTCAAGAATGAAAGTAAGAAAAAGGTTTAATGGCAGGTGCTCAAGTGAAGAAGTCTCAGAAGTGGAGCTGCATCATCCCTCCTGCATTTATTCCCCTTTTTGGAAACAGGAGAGCTTGATACTGTGTGCATCAAGCTAGAGTTTATGAACTTCTAGTGCTACTTAATGGCAGGTCAGTATAGTCAGTGGCTGTTCCCTTTTGTGTCATTTAAAAATTCTCAGTATAATACAGTAGATGATTTTATGATATCAGTGCTACTGAGAATTAAATGTATGAAGTACACTGTGATGTATTCAGGGTCACAGTGACAGACATCTTCCTACTTATTTTATACTGTAAATATTTTGTCCATACATGAACTCAAACAGCAGATACAGATGTAAGTGTCCATAGGTTTCACATGAGCCAAGCACTTTGCATTGGTCATTACTATTGCCATTTAAGAGAGTGGTCTTAGATTTGTATTTAAAATCTACCATTTATTTTTCAATGCTGATCTTGTTAACAGGTGTTAAGCATGTATTTAAAGTACTAGCCAAGACGATCAAGATGGCCTCACCATTATGTTCATGTTTGAAATGGTTTATGTATTTGTCATGTTTTGCTTACCTATTATATTTTGCTGTGAAATACAATGTTTTCTGCATTCTTTTGTGTAAATCTGGTTTTCCATAAATAATGTTTAGATAGTTATTTTTGCAACCCAACTAATAGTGGATTTTTGAGGCAGACTCCAGTTACGATATTTGATCCAATGACATGTCAGCTGTTATGCAATTTTTCACAGAAAAAGAAAGCAATCATTTTTGATAAAGATAACTTAAATTTATTTTTTTAAACACTTGCATTTAAAAATATTGTCACTTTGGAGAAGTTGTAATCATTATCATCATCAATTTTTTTTTTTTTTTTTTTTGAAAAACAGATCAGTAACTCAGCCACTGGTCAGGTTGGTTCTGGTTTATTTAATTTTTTTGTATATTTTATGTTTCTGCATGAATGCAACTTCATATTTTAAGTAATGGATTGTATTTTCTTTTTTATATGATGTATGTAATTTTGATCTTTCTTTAGTAATTTCTAATTTTAGCGCAGGATGGTATTTTTCTCCTCTGAACACTTATGGAGGTGTGTCACCTTCAAAATGGCCTCTCACTGTGATCAATTGCTGTCACCCGCCTGCTATTACGTATCAGTCAGGATTGGGTGACACCCCCTACCATGTTTATAAATGTTTGCTGGACTCCTGTCCACCCTCTTGCACCTTGACAAAGACCTTATGGTCGAAACTGGCCAGTGTTTTGATGTAAGCAGCCATATTTTTTGAAAAAAAGGCTTTTTAACTTTTTTTTTTTTTCAAGTGCATTTGTTCCTGCTCTACGCATGAGTGCCTGAAGTTCATTTTTTCTTCCCACTAACTTGTCACTGTCCTCAGGTGGACAGATTATGTAATTTATGTACATGTACATTATGTAATGTAACATATCTTGTACATTTATGTACTGCAATTACTTCCTACCACTAGACTACCTGCCCCTACTTTCTAACTAATCAGCAGATTTATGCACATATAACAATATGTCTGTGACCAGGGCTGTCACTTTTCCCCAAATGCAAGATCAATCAAACTTGAAATGACATGCAATTTGTTCAAATGCATGCAAATGCCACCGACAGAAGGTCCCGTGTGGTGTCATACAGTTGCTCTGTGTGTGTTTTGAGATTGTGGAATTTTACATCAGTACTCCAGTTCCATCACGACATCCTGAAACACCTCTCCCCAAACAATACCAGTGGGCCGCATATTCTTGCATATAAATCTTGCCATCTTGGCAGTTTTTACAGACTTCTGACAACGGACCTGCTGAAGCTGAGTGTGCCGAGCAGTAGGCAGTCAGATGAGGTTGTACACTGTCATTGCTTTACTGCTCTGTGGTGTCTCCGCCACATAAATTGGTTGGCAAGCTAATGCTACCAGGTGCAGATCTGTTGTCGTTGTAGAGCAAGACAGTTGCTTCGTACAAAGTTGACGAACAGCCTTGTCTTTGGTACTTAGGGTGCTTTCAGACCTAGAATTGTCTTGCTTTGGTCTGAATCAGGGGCTGGTTTTGTTACAAAGTTGCATAATTGCCTAGAGTTGGTTCGTGTTCTCACTGGGGCATTTTCAAGCAGACCAGATCAAATGCCTTGCTCGAGAAAGCTGCTCTTGATTGGTCAGAATTTCCATGTGGGAGAAATCCAGGAAGTAAATAAAACATTGAAGAAGAGTACACTTGCAAGATAAATGTGACACTTTCTAATGTCACAATGGAGGGACAACTACATGGGTTGATTTTAGCGCTGCTCATCGTGGACTATATTGCTGTCATTGTTCATTTTAGTCAAATCATACAGTTTGAAAACGAGGCGCGGCTCCAACTAGAAAACAATGTTTTGATGCATTAGATGTGCTGAATGTGCATATTTAGGCAGTACAGGAGGAGGTGCACATTAATAATCCTCCAGGACTGTTACATGCTCATGTTTAACCCAAACAATGTGTCATGTGACTGCAGTTGGTTCAGGTCGAGGTCAGAACACGTTCTCCACAAACGAACAGTTTGGTTCTAACTGGGCCGAGACCACCTCTTCATAAAGGTCTCGGTCTGGTTGTTTTGGTGCGTACCCGATTGCAATTTGTGTGTTCACAGCTGCCCAAACGGACCGCACTTAGGGGGCAAATGAAGTTGAGTTTGACTGAACCGAACCAAACAGGGCAGGTGTGAAAGCACCCTCACTTTTCCATGTCTAATGTAGAACCCATAATACTTCCATACTCTCAGATGCTTTGGCTTCGTGATTGTCCACTCAGGACAGCTTTGCACACAAACATTAGCACCATTAGCATCTTTGCTCAAGCTTAGTTTGCTGAGAGGTCAAGAGGGCATCCAATGGGTCAAGCTAATAGTGAAATTTTAGAGCACCCTCTGCTGGATCACAAAGCAAACTACTGCAGACGGTCTGCTGGCTTATAAATGGTCTGCTGCATTTATAGATTGTAAATTTAGAATTTCAACAGGTCAGTAAAGTTTGAAAATGAATTAATTAATGTTTGAACAAACAGTGACAGCTCTGGTCGGTGATAAGCCAATTTATCAATCACTGCAGTTGTTGTTTTAAAATTTTAAGAACACACATGTGAAGACATTTATCTCTGAATCTCAGAAGTATTTCCTGTCATACATGAAATGGCAACATTTATTTAAAGATATACGTGATCGTTTGGTGAATAATATGAAAGTATGCACAGTATTCTGTACATTAATCAAATGTAGCACATAGACGCTTTTTACCTGCAGGTGCTTGTCTTAATACTCGTAGCTGCTCAAGCTACATAAACCAATGATTAATAATGAGTTTAATTTAATTCAGGTGATGACTAATACCTGATACCATAATTAATTTCTATAAGGTTTGCACACCTTGGCATACAAGTGCACAAATCTGTTTGTACAGTTGAGTAAAAGAATGTTGATGTCAAGCTGAGTGTCACTCCGTATAGGATTCCTCTGTTCAGTCTGCTTGCAAACAAAACGCAGGTGCTTCTTCTGTCTCTGCCTGATCATAATTAGAGGAGCACAGCTGCTGTCTGCACCTCTGCTGACCCTTTTCTCACAACACCATTGATCTGTCTTGTCAAGGCTGTACCAGCAGAACCGCCATGTGCATATCCAAATCCACTATCTTGTCATCAGGAAGCAGTCTCTTGATTTGATCACTGAGATGAAAGCAAGGGAAAAAAGAGTGACTCCCAGGTGAGCAGCAAGCAAAATGGATTTCAATTTAGCTTATTGTTGTCGTGAAGAGTATGAAAAGGAACTCTGCTCCATGTTGTAATGTTGCCTTTGTTATGTCGTAGTCAGCTGTGTCAAGCAACGGGTTTTTGTGGAAGGAGACAATGCTTAAACCAGCTGATGTCGCTCATCTTTTTCTGCCAGCTGCTCGCTGAATTAATGCTCTGCCGTTTTCAGTTTGTGAACTGAAACTCATTAAGAACATCTGAGTCTTTTGTTCCTCCATCAACATGTTTGTGTTTTACTCAAAGGCCAGGTTCTCCAAGATTTGTCAGCCAACTGCTTATCAGTGTTGTTGTGTAAAGTTGAGCTGTGCTTCGTTTGGGTGGTGTAAGTCAAATATTTGGCTAGGTTCCCAGGACTAGACTAAGCCGGATGTTAGATTAAATTAAAAAAAAGTTTTCCCTTCAAACCTCCCTGTAGAAAATTACAGAAGCAGTGTATTGTTACAAATATGTTTTTCAATGCTTGATAAACACAGATAGAACTGCATTAGGCATTTAAGAGCATATTTACTGTTAAATGTTGCCTTGTTAAATCAGGTATGAGGCTTGAGTCAGCTCCCCTCATCAAATTAGTGGTTTCTTTCTCTCTATTATCCTCACTGCTTGCAATAATACCAGCACAGCTGGTAGGAAAACAGGGGAGTTAAAAAAGCAATTCTTTCTTTTCTCACAAAGACATTTGCTCTGAAATAGGGCAGTGGAGTGGGGAACAGGCCTCTCTGGAGGAAAGCAACTTTTTTCTCTCTGAACTGGCTGATCAATGAGATAGAGATCTCGTGGTCAATGTTCCACTCTCCTAAAAGGCACCATGGGATCCGCAGCCCACTTCATCTTTATCACTGGTCTGCTTCGGCTCTGACCGCAGGGACGTGATGCAGGATCATTACTACCACAAATAGAGATCTGGCTTCATGGGCTGAGACTGGGATGAGCTGGCGGGCCAGGATGGAGATTGTTGGTTGGGCGGTGTGACACTCTCATATCTCGGGTGTCTCATCTCTCCCCTTTCTCTCCCACAAGGTTTTCTCCTGCCTTTTCTGAATACCAACAGCTGGTCTCCCAAATCTCCCATAAACCTTTTGGTTCGAAAGGGGATCAGGTAGACATAATAGACTACCACCTGCCCTCCTCCATCTCCTGCCACCCTGCAACGCCACCCTTGCCAACTCCACTCCAGCGTTCCAGCCTTGGCATCACAGTTGCTGACTGATGGACAATGTCTCCAACAGCATCTGTTCTCTAATGCTCAGTAGCCAACATTATTCTCTGGCTGGCAGTAGGGCTACATCCAGCCAGGTTTCATGTTCTGTGTTCTGCTATTGGTTGGTTGTCTACAACTGATGATCTTCAGACTGATTAGCTATATCTGACGGTAAATGAACTGTTCTCCGTCTGGCCTCTGCAAAGCTTGTATTCAGCTCACTGAGACGGAATGGCCGCTGTCCACTTGGCTGCGGTGCTTAGTGTTTTCAAGGACAGTTCAGTCTTTCTGCCAAGCCTGTGTTGTATGCTAATTGATAGCCAGGTCAACATGCGATAATGTAAATGAGTCGCTTCAAGCATCACTGATCAGCGGCACTAATGCTAGCTTTCCTACAGCCATGCCCAGCACGTTCCAAGACCCATAAAAGTGCGGTGATACTTTATTAAAAAGAGTTTTGTATTGCTGCCCCTCTGAGTCCAAGCCAACAGATGTAGTTGCTCATTATGTCTCTGCTCTCCATATGGCACTGCTGCACATCCACCTCCCCTCGCTCGGACCCCCTCCCGGTAGGCTCCTGTTAGGTTCACAGCAGACAGGTAGCAGAATGACTTGGGTGCTTGTCAGCTCAACAACCGAGGCAACCCACAGCTTGTTGTACTGGACGGAAGGGAAATTAGCTTTCACCTTCACTCCAGCTCACAGCAACAGTCTCCTCACTAATGCCCGGTCAGATTTGAAACTCCCCTACTTGAATGTAACCTCGAATTTTCCATTGAAGAGGGGTTATCAGAGGGTATTGGTAAGCTTATACAAAGCAATAAAAAAAACTCTGGCTGTTTCCAACAAGCGGCCAACAGCGCATCACTGGCTTGGCAGTTTGAAAATGTGCCAGTTCGTTTTATTCCTTGTTTTAATAGCTAATCTGAGCAGATCAGAGTGCAATCTCAGTGTAATTAAGGCAAGTATATTGTAAGCACATTATAATTGGGTTGAGGAATTTTTGCTGCCAGACAAAGGTACCTCCTTTTCCCCACTGTTCATTGTGTGTGCAAGAGTGTATCAATGTGCGTGTGTGTGTGTGTGTGCGTGTGTGCGTGTGTGTGTGTGTCTTACTTGTGCAAAGCCTGTGTCTTGTGAGAGCTTCCTCATTAAATGCCTGTCAAACCTCTGTCTGCAGACCTGCCAGCCTTTCTGTCACACTGCAGGAAACACACACATACACACACACACACACACACACGGACAAGAGCACACGGAGTGAGCTGACTCTTTCTGTGTCATACATACACTTGTATCTTTTGTGGTTTGGGCTGCAGATACACCCCTTAATTTTTCGTCGTAACTTGGGCTATTGTTTTTTCAAGACTGGTGTCAATACGTTTCCTGAAATTCAATACCAAAACAATATATATTTTAATACCTGCCAAGAAAATCATGCATAATATATCTTGAACACACAGCAATTGTACATGTGCCTAAGACAGTGATTATTATCTCAAGGTCCAGTGTGTAGGCTTTGGGGGCATCTATTGGCAGAAATGATATATAGTATTCATAACCATGTTTTTATTAGTTTACAATCATCTGAAACCAGGAACTGTTGTATTTTGGTCACCTTAGAATGAGCTGTTTATATCTACATACGCAGCAGGTCCTCCTTCATGGAGTCTGCCATGCTGTTCTACAGTAGCCCAAAAGAGACAAATCATTGGCTCTAGAAAGGGCCATTGTGTTTTCATGTCATCCACCATAGTTCTCCTACATGGTCGGTACATGGGAGAAGTTACTGCAATTTCACCATTAGATGCCACTAAATCCTACACACTGGACCTTGTCAGTAGGAAATCGTGATGACAAAATCTCTAAGCCCTCGGAGGCTCCTCATTCATGTGAACTGGACTCTGCATTGACTCAGTGGTGTATCAAAGGGCTTTGGTGACGCTGGCCAGAACATGATGCAAGGACACATCCCTGATAGATTATTTTACAATGCAAATGCCGGATTTCTGTTTACCTGATAATTGTAATGACAAAGGATGAAATTATAACTTGTCTTTAATAACTTTCCAGCCCTGCAGTGTTTTGTCTGATAAGCTTTTAAACTCAAGGATCTACTACTCCAACTGGACTTCCCAGATTATATTTCTTTTTCTAGCTCAGGGCCATAATCACCTATCTAACATCAGGGCTACACAGAAAAATTTCACACACTATGACTTTTTAAAATAACTTTTTAAGGACATATTTAATGACCTTTTTATTAACGTTTTTCATGACATACTATACTATGACATTTTTATGACTTATGTGAGGTACGGCAGCACCATTTGCACAAACCTCATGCAGAATTGCAGTACACCTTCATATTAGCTTAGCCTGGTCATTCTCAACCACCTTAGGAGGTGTCTTCCATTGTGACCTTGGGACTTCCAGCCCATACTCAGTGCAGATGTTCCTGTACACTATGCCATCCACTTGGTTATGGCGTTCCATGTACACTCTTCCTGCCTGCATCTTACACCCTGCTCTTATGTGCTAAACTGTCTCAGGAGTGTCTTTGCACAGCCTGCACCTGGGGTCCTGTCTGTTTTGGTAGACCCCTGCTTCTATTGATCTCTTCTTAAGTGCCTGTACTCTATCTCTCTGCTATTGCTATGGCTCTGCTATATATCTATATAAAACATGTTTTTTGATGGAGGGCTGTTTTCAATCTGAACACAGTTTTTGATAGTTGGTGTTGGAGATATATTTCACTTGGCATCCAAAAAGCCCAATACTCAACTCTAGTTATTACATAATGACTACAGCATAAACAACTTTTATGACTTCCTGTTCTTATAGCAAACAAGTACTGCATCTTCTAAATAATAAATGAGAGCCACAATACTCTGCTTTAACTTGAAATGCATTTGTTGTCCACGGAGACCAAACAATAACAAAGCTAAATGCTGATGTTGTTATTGAATCCCCTGAAACTCCCCTGTATGTCCTGAGAAATGAACCAATAAACCGGAGAACATGAGACAGATTGCCTTTGACAACAGAATCAAATTTTAAACCGCTAAATTCAATGAGACCGTTTAATGAGCGCTGATTGCAAGCCCTCCGCCATACCTCACTCTCTGTTCCTGTCTATTATGTGTGTTTACGTTTCCTTCCCTGCACACGCTTTCCCCCGTCTCGGCCTCTATGTCGCTCACTTCATTGCTCTCTTTTTCTGTCAGTCAGACTGTCAGTTTCTCTCGATCCCTCTCCCCGATCCCTCCCTTTTTTCTGTCTTTCACTTGCACTCAGCCTCCCTGTCCTCACCCACCCTTCATTCCCCTGGCACACGCCTGTCTTCCTCCGCAGCAGTCGCCATGGTATTTAGTTCTATTTACAGTGAAGCTAGCAGATTATTAAAAGCGGAGCGGTTACCTTGGGCTTTATTGTTTGCCTGAGATTTTCCTCCCCTCACAATTTTCAGATGTAATTAGTTTCACTCCCACACCAATAGTACGACTGCCCTGAGCAGATGCTTTTAAAAGACACTTCCATCTAATTTTGAATTACAGCTTGTTTACTACTATCTACAAGTTGTTTACATTGCTACTAATAATTGTTAATAGATGAACACCAGCAAAACTTGCCTGAATTTTACTGCTCTCTCCACTAATACTATTGAAATAAATGAATAATACATGTAGGAATATTTGTAAGCCACAGAATGGATTGAATATCTACTTTGAAATTGAAGAATAACCCCTGTAAGACAAAAGGATTTTTGTGACATCTTGTCTCAATTATGTTGAAGATGAATGGCTCAATCAGTCACTGCAGATGGTGGAAAGATGATGCCAGTAATGCACTGTGAGCATGCAGAAATTACAGACAGACAGAACCTGTAAGCAGCATTGATTGGGCTGCTGAAACAAGCAGTGAACACACCACTGACACATTGGCTGAGCAACACTGAGAGGAACTACAGGGCTCATGATATTCTGTTTGTGACTACGAGAGACCCTTTTCATTTTACACGTAGTCATTTGATCCATTGTTATTGCAAGATACTGATTAGCACAGCTTTAACAATCATCACATACCCAAACAAAGAATGGCATTGTCCATAACAGTAAATCAGAAAGTCATTATTTGTGATTAAAATGTGCCAGCTTGGCATTCAGCTGACTCACTGTAGATTAGTACCCAGGACTGCTGGCATGGCAAACGTGTGAGTTTTGCTGCAGAGCTCCACTGAAAGTGATGCAGCTGTTCGGTTCAGAGTCTTTGAAGCGCTGCCCTGCAAAGACACATGTAGGAAAGATTTTTCTGTTTTTATTTTTGGGATTAATCGACCAGCAGAGTGACTGATACTTGCTGTTGGTTGCAGATAAGAAGTCTGGCAAGCGACTTTGATGTGGCAGACAACTTGCTGTTAGTAATGTGGAGATTGATTTTCTCTGCTTGGAGTACCCCTGTTTTAACTCAAGTCTTGATTCACAACACTTTGTCACTCCACCACATGAGGAGGATAGTGACTGCCACAGTTTAACAACCAATTAATCATATTGCTGTAACCGTGGGGGGAGTGTGTTAAGGCATGATGTATAGATAAAGCCTCGCTGTAAGCTACATTTAGCCAACAGCTCCCTTGTGAGTGCTAAATGCTAAAAGCTATGTTTAAAATACAGCGATCATGCAGGTTAAGTGAATTCTTGCATCTTAATGAAATGTTTCCATATGTTTTTTTGGGAAATATATCAGGATGTCTAATTAAATATTTGTGTGAGTCAAGGCTGCATGCTGTGAAACTTGATGATGAATCAAGACTCATAGCCAAGTGAGTCCCCAGAGATGCAGGCGTTGGTAGCAATAGGGTCCAACGGGCCAGTGGGACAGAAAAGGACAAAGTGAGAATGTATCTGTGTGTGTGTGTGGGAATATGCGTGAATTTGTGTAAGCTGCTTTCTAAGCCCCCTGCTGCCTCAGATACAGCCTATTGAAGCGTGTCAGGTTTCTAAGTGAAAGGGGTCGGGTAGCACCAGTCTGCAGTGCTGAAAAGGAAGGAAAGAGCGTGTGGGAAAAGGGGACAAGTGGGGAAAAAAAGAGTAAACAATCTGGGATGCGCAGAGGAGCAGGGCAGAAAGAGACAGAAATGAGAAAAAGATAGTGAGAAATTGTACAAATGCAACGGGGAAGATGAAGGACACACCTGAACAGGGGCACATTTCCCCAGTGTGGTGTACGGCTATTACCCAGGTTTTAGGACTCCTTGAGAGGACTGAATGGCGTTCCAGCAGGGGCTGTCAGTAGTGGACGCACCTCCATCCATCCAGACACCCAGGGACTCCATTACACCCTGATGGGCAGGGATGGAAAACCAATCGAGGGGATATGGGGACGAGGGAGAAAGCAATGTATGGGCGCTGGGAACCACACAGACAGGCAATCTGCCATGATGAAGAGGCTCCCTTCCCTGTCCCTCCTCTCGGACCCAGCATGTCCTCCCGCATCCCCTTCAAGCCCCACTGCGCTCTACTGCAATGCCTTGGCAGCTGACCGACCCGACACCTGCCACACTCATTCGCACTCTCTCCCCGCTTCTCCTCCTCCCAGGCCTCACTGTAAGCCCTGGCAGCATGTATCGGTTCACATCATCACATGGAGAACTGAAGCAGAGATGGATTTCATTGGAGATAAATAGATGGCAGACATGTTTGAATTGGGATGGAATGAAATTTATGATTTTTTCTGAAGTTCAGCAGATTTGTGGGTGGCTCCGGTCCAGATTTGTTGCTGTGCTCAAGGAACGTTGAAGGCTGCAAGGTTAGCTGCAGTGTACTTAACCTCCACTCCGACAGCCGAGATAAGCCTGCACTAGACATACCTGTTAGTGCAGTGGGGGCGGTATGATAAATTCATTAGTGGCGCCTAAGGAATACAGATATTTATATAGCAACAGCAAATCTACGTTGTGATAACACAGCAATCAATCTCACTGAAGATTGTATGCCTCACAATAGGGCTAGGATAGAAGGATTGTGTATTTATTGATTCTTACTGAAGGCTTGGCTGGCTTTCTTTTACTTACTTCTTGTGTTTGATCTTTGCTCTACTGGCAATACATGCACATTTTTACATATGTTTCTGCGTTTTAATGTGTTGTTTTCCCCAGCGTGTCAGTCGATATATATGAGGTCTAATTTTAAGTATGTTGTTTATTATTGAGCATATGGGGATATGGATTTTAGATGTACAGAGTTGTCTGTTCTTGACTTTTTTGGACTGAGATACAGTTTCTATTGTTTTGACTAGTTCAATACATTCATTAAATGTTAACAGTGACTATGAGGTTAAAGGATTACCTTGTTATGTTGAATTTGTGAGGAAAACGTTATTTTTCTCTCATACCTATGGTGGATGAAGAATCCAAAACCAGAGAAAACTCTTAATGAATCTAAGTCCTAGACGATCATGTTTAACAACAGCAAATATATATCAAAAGATCAGTGTACATTCTGAAAGAAAATTAATTCTTTAAAACACTTAACTGTCTCTTAGTCAAGATGAAAAATTCCTTTTCAGAATCTTAAGAATCACATCACTGAAACAGATAATCAAAGGGTGGGACAAAAATAATTCCCCTTTTTTCTCTATTGTTATCATAATGTATTGGCTGTTTATATCTTTTATATTTTTCTTAACTTATTTTCCCTTTAACTCTAAGCAAAAACTGTGTTTGTCAGTGGAGTCTGTCATTGAAAAGAGCGTAGATTAGGTCTTACTTTTACTTTAATTCCGCGTCAGAAGAGCCTGCCTGTTTGGGAATTACTGAGCACACAACTGGATAAATAAGACTCGGATTATACTGCATAAGTTGTGTGAGAGTTTGTTAAATGATGTTTTCATATTGTTTTGTTGTTATTAAATGTGGACCCCTATGACTTCAATTCATCAACAGTTTTCTCCGTTTTTGGATTCTTCGTACATCATAAAGGCATCCGAGAAAAACAAATTTTTCTTCACAAACTCAATATAACACGGGGTGAGTTATTAATATAGCAATAGTATTTTAAGAGGTGTAGTGTTCCTGTAAGATGCTAACTTAAAGCTGCAAGGGTGTGTAAAGATGTCCACACCCATTTTGGATTACTGGTGTAGATAGATTTAGCATCTGTCACACACAGTTCCCAAATTTTGGGACAGTGCATCAGGAAAACAATCATTTGGATACATACAGTACTTATTCATGGCCCAACAGTGGAATAATCTTGACTGGTCAAGTTAGTTTCGAGTCCTCAGTCATGTAAGTGTGCATAAGTACATCTGCACCATCGAGGCCAGTTTCATGACCTTAGTCTATCTGGTGTCTGTTGGTTGAATGATGGTTGGATGGATGGTTTAATTACCTTACTGAAAGGCTGAATAGGTGGCCCAGTGTCCACTTTAGCTACTTTATCACTGTAACAGTTAAAGAAATCATGTGTAAAATGTAAATAATTGTGTATTTATTCGACCGATTTTAAAGTTTTATCACATTTTGTTCCTGAAATCCACCCTGAATCCAGCCTTCTTCTTGAGGACCCTGATCCTACCAAAATGTTTTGAACACACAATGAAGGTTTGATCCGGATCAAAACCAAAACTGGATTACAAGACTTCATCTGTTTTCAGAATCTTTTTCTTCAAAGCACCCATTTTTAAGATTTGATCCAATCCCAAATTCAATCAGATTACTCCTGAACAACCAGGCCCCGGAGTACAAAGCCAATTCACCCAATTGTGACATATGAAACAGTGTTCAGAGTACACACCTGACAGTGATAGATGTGTTTTCATCATATAAACATCAATGATTATGACTCCTTGTTTTTTTTTCTTGCACAATAATCTAACAGCACTAATATTCATCCCCAAAATATACCCTGTAATTTGGTCAGAAATGCTGTGATACTTTGCGTGTTTCAAAAGTGACACCTGCAACATGCAGTTGAGCTGCTCCACAGTGAGCCGGGTAAACAAATGTTTTGTAACAGTGGGTGAGGGGGTGTTATACTGAAGATTTCTGCAGCAAGGGCTTGTTCTTGTGGGTGGAACAAAAATAAGTTTTTAGATCCATACTTGTACTTTACATGAGCTTCAATGCCTCAGTCACTGAAAATATGTGTGTTTTGAATATGCACATTGCAGCAGACCCCTGGGTTATCCGTGCTTGCAATTTATCACAGATTAAACCGATTTCTACCGAGCTACTCTTTGTTCTGGCTGTCTGCTTGCATTGTGCTATTTTTATTTTGCACTTCACACTCACATTTTCTCTTGTTGTGATCTCTTTTACGGTCGTCCTGTCTGCAGACGTCTGCTGCATTCGTAAACATGAGCATGAATGCGAACTGTCAGTCAACTGCAAATGATTAAAATGCAACAGGTAGTCTGACATCAGCGTCTCTCTGCAGGTACCCTATGTCAAGGTTGCTCCAGAGGACATTCTGAAGGTTCAGTTCCCCCGGTTTACCACTCTGGACCTGAGGCCAACTAACACCGACATCAGCCTGGCTGTGGCCGGCCTTCTCACCTTCTTTAACAGCACCACCGCCTGCCTCATCTGTGCACAGGCTGACTGTGAGTACAGCATTCACACCCTCACAACACAATCATACACACACCTGGGGAGAATCTGCCAACAAAGTGCAAACATTTTTGTTTAATGTCTGCTACCCTTTAACACGTGTTTGCACACATAAACCCCCCGCACGCATGCTGACTGTGTGAGATGCATTGCTTATCAACATCTCACCCTGTGACACGCTCCCTTCTGAAGCAGCTGCTGCACTCCACAGCTAAAACTCCCTCACAGCAACGTGCACAACATCTGCATCCCAAAATAAATCATGTCTACTGCGGAATCCTGTTTTTCTTTTTCACCGCCATCGTCATCCTCAAATTAGAATAATGATATAGCACATTGTACTGTGTGATGTATAATCTGTCTTCAGCCTTCAATGTCAGTGTGATGTCTCTGTGAAGACTCTGTGTATATTCTTAAAACACAGCCGGCTGATGATCAAAACGCACCGTAAAGACTGACAAAAAAAGAGAATGAGGATGGAGTTTGCAGCTGTATCCACCACTGATCTGACCGCCTCCTTGTCAAAGGCACTCGTTAGATTCTAAAGATACTAAACTGATTGACCTTAAAAAAAAGCTCGAAAATCTCAGCAAGGGAAGTTATTTTCGTAAATAGAGAGGAAGATTAAATCATGGCCTGTTCCCACCCTCTTGCAGTCCAGAAAGCAGTAATTACAACTCCCTAGACAAAGGCACCGTGACCCTGAGTGGCACCCGCTAACCTTTTTCCTAATCAGCGCAAGGCTTTGAAGAAAGGAAATAGGCTTGAGACATCACCCATGTGTCAGACAGCCTAGAGATGGCAATGAGCCACTGTGAACTGCCTACCCCGCCTATCTCAATTCTCAGTTCCTCTGCCTTTCAACTTCCTCTTCAGCTGTCTCTTGGTCTTTACTCCGCAGTCTCCTTTGATTCATGACCTTTAAGACGAGACTTGTCCCTTAAAGTTCTGTGTATTAAACCAAACCTTGTGGGGTTTTAGAGCTTTTTACGCAGTCAGTTATAGTAAATTAATGCAAATGTGAGGCTAGCTTATTTGGAACAATTTCTTTTCATCTTTTATCCAGCTTGCTAAAGATGCCATCCAGTTATGCAGACGCTGGAAGAGAATTAATTAAACTGACTAAAAGAAAAATACTGTATGTCTTGTTGCAGTTTAACCCAACCATGCTACATAATCCATTATAACTGCAAGAGTCAAAAATATGTCATTAGTTGTTTTTCCTTCTAGGTGTTCCTGTACCTGTCAGTCATTCTTCCAATTCAGGGCTCAGATCCTGTTTCTGTGACATTTATTCCACTGAGAGTTGATTAATACAGCTCTGGCGAGAATAGTGATAACAAGTGAACCTTTTAGGCACCCTCTGACTTTAATATTGGTGAGTTTGGGGAAAGGAAACTCATTTTAGCATTACTTTTCTTCTTCCCTCTGGATGTGTGTGGGTGTGCAGGTTGGTGGGGAGGTTCTTACTCTGTGTGAGTGGGCTAAGAGAGGACTGGAAAGGAAATTAAATGAAATGAAAAGAAATGAAATGAGGGGAGATGAGAGGCAGATAGAAAAGAACCAAGGGGAGTCCGAAATGAGAGAGGAGAGGAGAGCAAAGGAGAGGATGCTATTCGGCAGATGTGGCAGAGGTGAAATGTAGTGATTGGGGTGAGGAAAGGGGAGGTGGTAACCACACTGGAATTATACATTGGCAAAAAGAGGGAGACATTCCAGGAAATGACGTGGCCGTAGTGATTGCACCCTCTCATGTGACCCTCATTCATTCAATAGAAAATGCAGCAAATGGCAGTGTGCCTGGATTTATGTGTGTGTATGCATCCATGCATGTGTGTGTAGAGGTCCGTGTTCAGCAGTAGCATCAGTCGAAACCCATTCGACTTTGGCTCCGGCTCACCCAGCCCCACCCCCTCCCCGTCAGCTTGCACAGTAAGTTGGTTGGTTGGCAGCCTGCTGTCGGTGGCTCGTCCACATGTGCCGGCCTCATTAATCACCCGAGCCCGTGACAGCCTAATAGAGCGTGACCAATTCATGAATATTTTCCAGCCATGGCTGAGGAGGCAGGAGTGGAGGTGGAGCTGTGCCCAAAGGCGCAGTGCACACCAGGACAGACATTAATCTAGCTAACCTCCACTATGGACGGAAGTCTGTGCATGTAGCGCTGTAGCACTGGCCCAGAATAGTGTCAATGTGGTTACACTTTTGGGTGGCCCAACATGTTGTGCGGCTGTGGCCTCTGGTAAATTAAAAGAGACACGTGTAAAAATGCACGCACACATTCGCCTGCAGCACACACGTACACTGTGCACACATTCACATGCATGCTGTTCCCGCTCTGTGCTACAGCAGTGCACTTTCATTAGGGAGGTGATTGGTGCAGCTGTCAGTACACTGAAAGAGAAACATCCCATAAGCTCTGAAATTTAACTGGAGCTGCAGTGCAAGTACAGGATTTCAAAGTTCAATGAAACAGTAGGCCTCAAATGCTTGCAGAGCATTTTTCCACCTTAATTGGTGGAAGGTGGAGAGCAAGGTTTGCCATGTTAGCCTACTGCATTGTTCCACTGCAGCTACAGTAGAAAGCAACACTTGTATCAGTTTTCCACCATGATGTTTTGTTTTGTTTTATTTTGTTTTTTTTTACAGTGTGCATTATGCTAATTGCTCTTTTTTTCTGGTGATGATTGCATGCCTGTGTCATCTAATGAATTACAACTCTCTGTTACTCACTGTTTTTTAGGGCTGACCTACTGTCTCTGCATATTTCTATTTAGTATTAGCATCACTAACCTGTAATCAGTGTTAGTCAGGTGGAAGAGACATCTCAATGACTTGTAAAGAGGAATGTATACAGAGGTGTAAGAATGACGGGAACATAGTAATTGCAGGGGATGGTCTTAATGACTAATAATTATGTAATGTAATTATGCTGTGGCCACTAATGATCCTGTTGAAGGTGTTGATGTCAGTAGTCAAAGTGATGGTGGTGGCGATGGTGCTAGAAGTAGCAGCACTTTGTGGTTTTTAAAGCTTGTCATTGAATAGGTGGAAGACAGCTGGCTTTAGACTCCTGCTTTTTTGTTTTTGACTTAAGTCGACTCAGTAAAAACTGAGCATGGCGTTAGTTCAGGCAGGACACGATGTCAAGCTCAGCTCACATCCCAGCTACATCAGCTGATCTCAAACAGCCAGTCAACTGATGTAGCAGCTAATTGCTGGAAGGGAGTCAGCTGATAGATCACATGATTCTTTTCTATGCAACCAATTGGCGAATCTCATTCAGGGCACCCTATTTAAACTGCTCTGGCCTGCCTACTGTTGCTGCTTCCTCTGCAAGCTGCTTTGCAACCTGCCTCCACCCCAGCTCCTCCTTTTAATGCTGTGTCTGATTTATCAGTATCATTTCTGTTTGTCATTGATGCTGCTCTGTTCTGTTCCTGTGGGTGCTTTGCTGCTGCTCTCCCTGCCTCAGGCTTTCCATGTAGGCGCATGGAAGGGCAGAGAGGTTTGCTCTCTCTGCCTCAGGCTTTCCTTGTTTGCATGTGGAAGGGCAGAGAGGTGTGCTCTCTTTGCCTTAAGGCTCTCCACATAGGTGTGTGGAGGAGGCTTTCTACGTAGGTCTAGAAAAGGCAGAGGCCCCAGAACAGAGCCACACCGCCAAAAATAAAACTGCAAATGGAATAAAGTTTTCTTTGACTAAAGTGTTCCTGACTGAATGACATTTTTGGATCTGTGGAGAGTGGGTAGAGTTTGTGGGCTTAGGTGCCAACATGCAGTATTTTGACTCGCTATAGAGTAAAGTGCAAAGCCTACTTTTTTTTCTCAATTAGAAAAGATACAAAATGGATTTAGGCACAGTTACAGTTCCCCCATCGGTGCACACAGATCTGATGTTTTTGTCTGCTAATTTTAGTCTCCTCTCATGCCTCACATATAGCACATCATGATTTATTCACGAAGGCTGCTTTCATTGCACTTTGCATTTTGCTTTTATCGATACAAAAACAGTTTTGCAATGTTTTGAAGGCTTTTTTTTTCTTTAAAATTTTGACATTTAAACTCAAAATGTGTATAAAATCAGGTAAAAAATAACACTTTGTGACATTCTGGGTTAAACTCCTGCATGAAGCTTTCATCTCTTCCCCCATAATTTATTTCACTGTTACCTTTACTTTTAAGACAAAATAAAAAGCCAGAGACCTTTCAAACAGAACTATCCCTTGTGACACACTCTATAGGCTTTTCTCCAATGTATCAGGTTCACCTGAACTCTGCAATCTTTGCCTTTTGCCATTTACTCAAAGCATCTACCGTGGTTGTTTTGGCAATTGAGCACTTCCACTTGTCACACGGTAATATCAGACTCAAGATGTGAAACCTACAAATTAAGTTTTCTGCAGCATAAGTCATTTGTGGTTTCCAGTGTGATGTATGAAGAATGAATATTAATGCTGTTTGCAGGAACAACAGGAATGATCAGCAGGGGCACATTACATCAGCACCGCCACTGTGTGACAGGTGGATTATTGATGGTTATACTTTTATGGTTATTTGGGTTAATGGGCAGGGGAATATGCTCAGACATACTTTAAATGTTTTGACACATGATATTGCCTACAGCATTTTAAAGTGGTGCCCCCTATGGTGGCAAAGTCATAAAACTAGGTCTTACACTCTGCTCAAGGCTAAATGATGAGTCATCATCATAATGTACGGCTGTCATCAGGCCTTTTGGGTCTGTGTTAAAAGCTTCGTCTGTGACCGAAGGTTTCATTATACATAATTCACCTACACCTGTCAGAGTATTCGTATTCAGCTGCTGTACTACATTCACAGGTTAATGCTGTGTGTGTGCATGCGTGCTTGCATGCGTGTGTGCGTTCATGCAGGCACCCTGTGGTGACAGTGTGTGAAAGGTAAATTAGTGGTTGCCTGACTTGAATGTCAACTCTCACCTTTATCTGTGCGCCTGAGAGAGAGTCTGAGCCATGTGTCGTCCATGCCAATGAGGTGGTAACTAACACAGAAGTTTATACCTGAATACGTGTGAGGATCGTCTTTGATAATGCATTCCTTAGATTCAAATTTTAACTTTAAAACACATGCTCAACCACAACTTCCAATCTTATCTTAAACCTTAACACCTGGCCTGATGGGTGATCAGAAATGGTCAGACATGTGCTCTGTTGCACCCGTGACCACACCCAGCAGCAGACGTTGCGCTAGACTTTTTCGTCGCCGGTTATTTTGACCGACAGGGTCATAAAAATCCAGTCATAATCTATTTTTACCGGTTATTTTAATTTTCGTTTTTAAATGATAATAAAGATATTCAAAGACATTTAGTTTTCATTCGTTCATTTTTAATAAATCCAACAAGCAAATTATACTGTAAAGTGTGCATCCGCGCTCTGCTGCCACACTGGAAACTGGAATTACCAGCGCCACTTCAGCCACAGTTTTAAAGTCGGGGAACATTTCTCCCAGAGAAGTTATCAGAAGTTGGCGAGACTCTCTGAATGAGGGGTTTCCTGATCCTGCAAGCACTCGCTTCACCGGGAGGAAATCCCGCAGCATGCGCTCCTTCTGCACCAGTGGTTCAGCTGCACCGGTGTGTGAGCCGTGGTGGTCACAGACGCGCTCCAAAGCCTCCTGTCCATAGCTCTTCAGCGCGCACCCCGCCACGTGGGCAGGGGTGGTAATTGCAACCGGTCAAAATGACCGACGGCCTTCAGATTTTCCGGTCATTGTTGCAAATAAATGGTCAATGACCGATAATATCCGGTTAACGCGACCCCTGCCCAGCAGTGATGTTACAGGGTCCTGGAGTCCACCTGTACATCACTGCAGCAAGGTGAGATGTTAAACCACCTAATAGCCCTTTTATGCAGAGATTGCGCAATAGGGCCACTATGAGTTTCCTTCATTACATCAACTTTGCTCTTTTATACAGAACCAAACAAAGGCAACACAAAGCTGCCCTAGTGTGTGATGCTGGTGTACTGCAAAAGAGGTGTGACATGTGTGACAGGAATGACAGGAAACAATGGCACAACATGGCAATCACAAAAGTTTATCGTTCGTGTTATATGGCAGCTGATCTCCCCCTCTGCTTGAAGGGTAAGTGGCCATACATATGCCTAGTCTTTAACCGACCGGAAAACACAAGGTCAGGTACTGGGCACTACTACAGCTTCCAAGAGCACGGCAGCAGGTTGCATCTGAGGTTGCTAAGCAACCTTAACAAGCACTGTATCATAGCTTATTTACCTGAAATCCTGAGCACAGAGCTGATCTTCTTCCAGGTGCTGTTTATAAGTGTGCAGACCTATCGCCTAGTGGCACAGATGAAAAGCTCTGGCAGCACTGCACTAACATGATCAACTTTTCCATGTTTATCACAGACTTAATACTTACGGAAGAAGGGAAAGATATCTGTCAGCTGTGATTGGTTGTTCCTTGTCACATGACATGCGGTGCATGCTGCTGCATTCCAGAAGTTGAACTCAGTTCATCTCAAGGCGCAGCCATTGTGTCCCGAAAAATAGGCACTCGGGAATGCCACAGTAGCGTCGCTCTGGTGTTTGAGTGTACCGCCATGTGTCTACATTGAAAACAATGAATTTGAGGGCGCAAAAAATGCGGCATGTGTACGGCCTCTAAGGAACTCCAAGACTTCATTGTCCCCCCAAATTGCAGCCATTTTTGGTTGCTGTTCTTCCTCTTTGCTGCTTTTTAATGGCCACCTGAGGCAAGTTATTCTCCTCTGTCCCTCATGTTGAAATGCCCAACCTTACAGCAGATATAAACAGATTCACAGCCTGGTACAAAAAATGGATTTGCTTTCCACAACTAATTTCAACATTAATGACAACTGTAGGAGGGTTGAATTTTTATGTAACTCATTCATTTATTCATTTTCCATAACCACTTATCTTGATACAGTGTCATGGCGGGCTGGAGCCTATCCCAGCTGACACTGGGCGAGAAGCAGGATACACCCTGGACAGGTCGCCAGATTTTTTTTTATATTACTTGACTGTTGAATTTTTATTAAGGTTAAAGTTACACATAATTAAAGGCGGGCCGCTTTGAGTGTCAGGCTGTCTGCCGATGGTGTCCCCTGCTTCTCAGTCAGATCTACGCTCCCTCCTTCACAGAGCCAGCCTTTCTCCCAAATGTTGTCACTTCTAGTTCCAAAAAAACAAGATAGCAATGACTTAAATGCCAAAGTCGAGGCTTCAACACGGGAGTCCACAAACCCGTGCGTGATGTCATGATAGCTACGCCCATTATTTTCAAAATCTATGTGTTTAACAAGTGAGTAAAGTTGCAAGCTGCTAGAATTTTTCTCATTCACAAATGCCTGGTGTGGCACAAATGTGTTTGTAATAATGTATCGCTATAGGCCTACCCCAACCTATGGAAAATGGAAATGGGGTAAAATATTATGGAAAAGTTATGGAGATGAATTGGTTAAAATGCGTGGAAACCCTGGTATTACTATATAAGGAGGTGAATGCAAAATGTACATACATTGAGAATCAGTAGTGTTGGCAAATGGCCACCATGAATTGTATCAAAAAGTGGGTTGAACTTATTATGACGTTAACCTTAACTTAACTTTAATCTTAGTCATACAACCAGTTTGAACCCTCAAACAGCCCAATGAAACAGTAAGGACTAGCTGAAATATCCTCACTCTTAAAAAATGACCTCATTTTTAAGGCAATAAACATGGTCCTCATAAAGACAGAGGTACAAGGACACACACACACAGATACACACAGATCGCCTCAAATTCAGTGGAAAAGAAGAGAAACGTACTTTACAGGACAACATGCACACACACAGTCCCACAGAACTTTCTTTCTCTGCACAGGAACCTATACAAGTCTAACCAAAGGAGAGGACATTTTTCATTCAGCTGCATGGTTTTCGTTTGATTGAAACTGGTTCACCAGAGCGAACAGCAAGAGAGCAACATGGCTGCTGTAAAACACCCAAGTGAAAAAAGATTCTGACTTGTTTTTGAATCCTGTGCAGCCAAAACACTAAAGAGAATACGGGCTTTTATTCTGTGTGTCACTCTATTTGCGTGTGAATGTGTGTGTGCTGTTTAGCCAGCTGCATCTAGTACAGTGTCTAATGTCATGAGCAAGAAGCGGCAAGAAGCTTCAGAGGGTGGATGCAGGAGGCAGGCGAGGAGGGCGCTTTAGCAGAAGCTATTTCAAGCTCATCAAAGTTATTCTGCGTTATACTACAGAGGAAGCCGATCTGACAGGTTGGAGACACAGCCAGGCGAGCGAGCAGCAGCCAGGAGTGATGTCTCATGAGTGCACAGACACAGGTAGCCAGGTACAGGAAGACAAACACATACGGTGATATACTGCCGTACAGACAGGCTGACAGACAGGCAGACACTGAGACATAATTACAGAAGCTATTAGACATGATGCCGGTGACTGGGGCAGTACTGTAGCTTGTTTTAATGTGCTGTGAAGAAGCTAAAGGAGTCAGCTTGATAACTTTAAATTGCTGCACCAGAATTGGTCTCCATGTGACAGATGAGCTACTCTGCTGCCGCCATTGCAGGAATCACATAAAAAAAGCTGTGGACGCCAAAGTCTAGAGTGCCATTTCATTATGACTTCATAATGGAAAAAGCAGGTGGATGCTCAGCTAATGCAAGTCCTTCTCCCCAAAGTTACATCCTTCTCATATGACTCTCCTTGCCAGTATCAAGAAATGTTATATGAGGGTGATGAGATATGCCAAATTGCCAAGGTGAGGCCAATGTAACTATCACACCTAAGTGCCATGGTTTACTACTCATGAGTCTCACTCAGGTTGTCTTTCCCCGATATAACACCTCACGAATCAGTTTAAACTCCTATATGGAAAATTAGTCCAATAACCTCTCAGGGTCGGCTTATATATGGATGCAGAGTGACTGGTAAAATGCTGCCGGGAGCGTTTTGATTAAGTCGGCCATGCTTTAATTAGGGCAAATCCCACTTACCTCAGTAGAGTCAAACGGTCTATTACCATGGGATGGAGTACAAGAGAAGTTGCTGAAACGTCCCTTTGTGTTTGATGGCTTTGCAGTAATTGTAATTAAAGATAATCAGTCCACTTGTTCTGCGTGGACATGTCTGTATGGATTCATTGTTGTAAAATGTGGCAGAAAAGCAAACAAGAGGTACACTTGTTAGTACTTGGGGAGAGTGTGCAATTATTAAAGGTCCAGTGTGTAGGATTTAAGGGGATAAATGGCCAGAAATGTCACATAATATACTGAGTGCATTTTCTTAAGTGTCTAATCACCTCAAAATGTTGTCACTTTACAAGGCTGTTTATAGCTACATGGGGAATGGGTCCTCGTCCATGGAGTCTGCCATGTTGCACCACTATGTTTCTATAGAAGCCCAAAATGGACAAACAAAACACTGGCTTTAGGGGCATTCACGTTTTCCCATCAGCCCCTCCGTGATGAGCCAAACAGCATCAGAAACTAGGGCTGCAAATAACGATTATTTTCATTGTCGACTAATCTGTCAATTATTTCTTCGATTAGTCGACTAATCATTTTACCGAAAAATGTGTTAAAATGTTGAAAAATGTCGGTCTGTCTCTCCCAAACCCCAAAATTATTTCATCTAATGTCTTGTTTCGTACTCACGCCAAAGGGTTTTAGTTCACCGTCATGGGAGAGTGTGTAAAGCTGCCAATATCTGAACGTAAGAAGCTGCAATAAGAGTATTTTATAGTACTTTTCTATGAAAAATGACTCAAACCGATTAGTCGACCACTAAAATAGTCACCGATTATTTTCATAGTCGATTAGTCATCGATTAGTCGACTAATTGTGGCAGCCCTATCGGAAACCACTGATTTTTCAAAGTCAAAGTGCTTTATTCAGTGTTTTTACCCGTTTATTTGGGAGGGGAAGGGACCTCTACATATAATTTGGCACCCAGTAAAAACCTTCTGAACATCTTAAGTTATTACTTTATTTCATTTATAAGGACAACGCACATTAATCAACATTTCTGTAAATGTGCCAGTGTTAGCCAGCTGGCTTATTTTCAACTGTCCTTAGGCATGATGTTTTGAAACCAATAAAAGGATAAATTTCACAGGACAAAGACAACATAAAGACATAAAGACAGCATTAACCTCAGCAATTAGAAATTGTCAAGGTAGAACAGAGGCAAAGCAACAAGCAACAGCAGAGCACCAGTTCAATACAGTAACGCAACAACAACAAACAGCATGTTAGCACAAACAGACATGCAAGCAACACGAGGCACCAACGCACAGCTAAGCATTACATTCAGGCATGCAGAGCAGCAATAGAAAGTAAACATAGACACAATAGTCATCATGTGTGGTCAAAGGCACTAACACACAAGCCATGCAACAGAAAGTTAGCCATGCTGTTAGCAAAACAGATATTGCATACATACCCATGCAGAGGGCAAGGACATAAGGTTAACAGCAGATTAACCAGAAATAACGACAGTGTTGATTCGAAATGTTCACGTCTGATTGTCCAAAAATCAGGTCTTGAGCATTTGTTTGAAGGTGATAAGTTATCAGAGCATAAAGGTGAGCACACATTAGCAGGTGCTGGGCTAGCGACCTGTCTCCGACAAGCCGAACAATATCCAAGAAACACTGATTTGTAACCTGAACCTGCTTTATTCAGTGTTTTTTACCAGTTTAAATCACCAGGTGTGTTTGTTTTAAAGATGGACGAAACCTCTGTGGATAATTGGGCTCCCAGAAAAACTTCCTGAACAACGAACAGTGATGGAATTCTAATTGGAGGGAGTTTCAGCAGGTTGCAATCTGCCATCTTCACAGCTAGATGCCGCTCAGTCCCTCTCACACACTGCTCCTTTAAGTTTATATTGCATTTATAATATGAACCATCATTCTCTTAATTCTCATTTGACTTTCTTTAACTTTTTGGCGATGTATTTTATCAACTTTTTAAAAAGACTATTACTGCACCTCCTTGGGAGTGTCTTCCCTTCATTACAAATAACCCTCTTATGTGTTTTCTTTGTGTGTGTCTGTGTGTGTGTGTCTTACCGGCAGGCTTATTGAACCTGGAGCAGCTCCTCCGGCAGTTCCTCATCTCTAAGGAGACTCTGTCAGTGCGCATGCTTGACGACAGCAACGACCCGACCCCGCTCCTGAAGGAGATCCGAGATGACAAGACTGCCACTATTATAGTCGATGCCAATGCCACCATGTCACATATCATTTTGGAACGGGTTAGTATGGTTCAGATGATAGCTGTGGTTATTCATGCACCGATAACTCGTCTTTATTCCGTGTCTGTAGTCTGGAGCTCTATAGCGATAGGAAATTCCCAGGATCCACACTTTTAACTCTCATAGATCTCAACAAGGAAAAGTAACTGAAAAATGCCAGTGGCAAGAAGTGTTCAAGGCTAAAAATAATTGTATATACGGAGAAGGATTTCTTTAACTGGAAGTTGGTTCGTCTCCAGTTTTGACCTGTAAAAGTAGAGGTTGTATTCCCCACACAAACAGTGTGAGGAACATTTTAAAAGGGAAATATCCTTTTCACCGCTATAATCCATTTGCCGTCTCGAATCAGAAGACAGATTACATGAATTTATGCACATTTGGCAGTGGGCACAGCTTTTAAAAGACAGAGGGGTTACAGAGTCTAGAGTCAAAAAACCTACTCCAAAATAAAAGGCAAATGAATTGAGGCAATCTTGTCAAACAAACCTGTTACATCAAATTACATGCATGAGAGCATTAAATCAAGTTGTACTCCAATGATTCATCTGCCATAAGTGAGAATTCTGCACAGTTAAGTGGATTAGTGTGAGTAAGGACAGACTCATAAAATGAAGGAGCCCTTTTGTCTACTTTCTAATACAGTTCATGTTGCGGATTAAAACAAGCTGTGCTGTAAGTCAGTGAGGTAGATCAAGTGGACGGATTCTTTCATGTCCTTCTAATCTATCATCCATCTGTCGGTTCCTCCTCGAAAGACACCTCTTACACAGAAATATAATTATAAATTAAGCCATGAAGTTCATCAAGTGAGTGGAGAAACTTTCCATCAACTTCTATTTCTGTCACTAGCCTTAACAATATGACCTGTATGTGTTTTCTCTAATGGCATATACGAATAATTAACGTCTCAGAACATTATTAAAACCTCCAACATATTGCTGAAGCTTCTCCTGACTGGAGACTTACGATTGTAAAGAGCCTTGATGTCATCGGTAAAGGCGATCATGGGAGCGGAGGAAGTGAGGGTGTTTGGCAGCAGCATATGGCCTCTTAGTAATTAATACGCACCTCATTATTTCTAGAAGACGATGGATGGATGCCTAGAGTGGAGGTGATAACTGGAGACAGAAGGAGAGATGTTTCTCCTGCTTCACCCCTTGTTCTTGCCGTTTTAGTCTCACTCTCTATCTCACAGTAGTCTTCAGTCTCAGTCTCTCACCTCAATCAAGCTGCCATCAATGGTCATCCAGTCACCATGGCAACCCTGGTAACCCTGGGCCACAGAGCAGCGGGAGCCCACAGTGGGATGTCTTTCTTTTTCTCCTACTCTGTTCCCTTTCTCTCTCCGTCTGTCTCCTCCGTCTCGATATGGAGTTGCTCTCTCTTACGCTCTCTGTTCTTTGCCCCAGAGAAGACTATTTCACTTTGTTTCCTCACACCTCCCTCCTCATTTGGTCTTGTACACCCATCCCTCTATCGCTCACTCTTTTGTCTCCATTATGTTTCACACTGTCTGTCTCTGTCTGTCTGTGAGGAGACAATCCTACAGCAGGGTGGGGGAAAGTTGGCAGTCCCGCCTCTCATGAGGAGTGCCTTGTTGCCAAACATATCAAAGCTGTGCCCAGGCCATATATATATGCCATTCTGAGATGGTGATAAGAGTGCCCAGCTTGTCTGAGGGGACAGAATCGTCTTTTGTCATGCAAGACATTCCCCCTTATGTGTCTGTTTACATCTTACATCAAACCCTCGTCAGACAAAGGTCTCACTCTCTGAGGTTTTAGCATTCAGAGGGGTTTAGGTCAGCAGTGTTGGCATTGTGAATGTAATCTCGTTCAGTCAGGCCTCCACTGTTGTGCACAGCTATACAGAACCAGAGTGGGATAGATAGTGAGCCCAGTATATGGGGGCGTGCAAACCGTGTGCACTCTGACCAAAAGCTGCGGTAGAACAACAAGAAGATCAAAAAGTGGGAGAAAAAAGGCAGGGAAGCTCATTTTGAATGCAGTGAAAGGAAACCAGAAGGATATTTTCCATCAGCTGCGTGTTTTGGTTGCATTGAATCTTCTGAATGGGATGTGGGCAGCAACCAAAGGCGATTTGGGTCATAATGTCAGTGTCTGTTTGGTGAGGTATTAAAGGGACGGTTCAGATTTTAGAAGTTGGATTCTGTGGGATACTTTTGAATAGACAGTGTATTAAGTATAGTTGATGTCAGTCGGCACACCCCCAGTTTGGAGAAGCAGGCTGGAGTCTGACATCGAAGCCAAGCAACCCCAGATGGGGTCAATAACAAAACGTATTTTAGCCACCGAAAACAATCAACATCAGTTTAAGTATACGCTATAGACCATTTTACGGCAGACGTCACATTAACGTCAGTTCGTCAGCTGGAGGCAAAACACAAGAAACCACCAGAGGGGTGTAGGCTACATAGGAGTCTTGAAATGTCGTCTTGTCATGTCATTGGGATCCAGAATAGAAGGAGTCATGACTCAAAACTTAAATTTGATCGCATATCAGCTACCACTGCCTGTCAACAAAAACGAAGACAGCTGTGGTTAAATGTGACACAATGATGCAGTGCTCGCATGTGCAGCGCACACTTCATATCAGGTTGGGGAAAGTATTTACTGTTGTCGGGATAAAGTATGTTATGTGTATTAAAGGTTATCAGGTACACTTCATCAGAAATTTGGGAGGTATTAAGAGGAATATTGGATTACTCTGTAACGCTAGCTTTTTAGCGCATTAGCTAATGTTAGCTTTGATAGCAAAACAGTAGTATTCAACCACAAAGTCGGCCATTCAACCTTTCGGCAGTCCTGTCAAATCCTTCATCCTCTGAGTGAGAGCATATGCGTCGGCCAGTCTGGTCCCGTTGGTCAGTGTTTACTCTTTCAAGTAACACTCGCGGTCTCGGAGAGTGAGTGACCTGACATGGCGTGTTCCTAAATTCAGTCTGATGGTCTACACTAAAATGAGAGCCCTGTTGGTCAAAGAAGTGGAGCGTTATATTTCTATATGAATTAACAACTGGTTAAGTTAATCACACATTCACTCCACTCTGCGCTCTGTGCCAGAGTGCGAACTGACACTCAGAATGAGAATTTCGGAATTGCATCCTCCTCCTCCATTGTCTAAAACAAGCCAACAGAACTAGTTAGTGTTAGCCAATGTCTGTGCAGAATTGATTGCCTCCAGCTAAGCCCCGCCCACCAATAAACATCATACTGTTTACCAACAGTAAAAGGGTCTATATTTAGAGTATTTTCAATGCTTTACCTTAATGTAACAGGAAAATTAAGCTGTGATGTCGCTCTCCTAAAAGCCAGACTCCATTGAGAAAAGCAGTGATTTAACATTGCTGAACACAGGAGCTGCTGGTCTACCTCTACCTCAGTCATTTTGTTTGTATTTGTTTGTTTGTTTGTGTGACTTTGGTGTTTAAAAGGGTTAGTTCTGATTCAGCAAAGTCACACAAACTGACTAACTGACCCAAGCAGCAGTAGACCAATAGCTTTTGTGTTCAGTGAGACAAAATTACCATTTTTTGTCAGTGGAGTCTGGTGGCTTTGACGAGAGCAAAGATGGGGAACTGCTCCCCAGCCGGAATGAGCTGTCTGATGGAAAGGTAGCAGGTGTCTGATGAAAATACTCTCAATATAGCATTACCTTAACGTGATATAAAAATTTTTAGGTGCCGAAAATACATTCTGTGGCTGACCTCCATACACAGCAGTACATTGCTTAGCTTCTGTGTCAGACTCCCACCTGCTTCTCTAAACTAGGGGCGTGCCAACTGACTTCTACTGTATGTAATATACTGTCTGTGGATAAGTACCTCACCCAACCCCACTTCCAAAAATCGTAACTATCCCTCTAAAGGCAAAAGTCACCCAAGAAAAGTGTGTTTGAAATATTACTTACTGCATTAAAAATATCAACAACCTTGTGCCATTAGCTAACTTTACTTACTGTGTGTAACCCCAGGGCAGATACTAATAAACTCCTTCCCTGAAGCATAATAATTACCTTACATAGTCATCATACAAGTAGTTTCAGAGTTATAGCATGCTAAATATACTCACAGAAGGAAGCTTAATAAAGACATCATGAGAGGTCACTCAGAGTTTAATAGTGAAAATTGTAGTTGGATGTTTTTGCTTTGTACTGTAAGTGATGCCTTTCTACTTCTTCCTCTTTTATTATTTATGCTTCTGTAGAACACTTAGGCAGAATATTCAACAGCTGAGTGGCGTACACTCCTAATGGCACACCAACACCCACACTTAAGAGGTTACACTTTTTGCAGAAATGACAGCTAAATATCAGTTATTAAATGCTTTCTGATGCTACACAACCTTACAGCAATGTTAGTGTGGAAGCTGTTTATTATGGTAATATGTAAATTTCAGCGCAGCCAGGTGCAGAAAAGACACTCTCTGAGTAGCGTCTCAGAAGGAGCATAAGGGTTAATTTATGCTCAGGAAGGATATCACCCAGGTTTAAATGCTGATTTGTATTAACATGTTCTTGGACAAAAGAGGACGATCTTTGGCACTGATTGGTTTGAGATATATATATATATATATATATATATATGTATATATATCTACTCTGATATTTATTGATTTTAATCATGACGTGCATCACAGTGTGATTAAATAGAAGCCTATAGCTCGATGATTTTCTTTTTTGCTAATAACTTTAATGAAATGAAAGTATGAGAAGTTCACCCTGTCCTTCACAACTGCTCCTCACTGTGACTTTGATTTAATCAAATTGTAAGACAGAGTGTCGAGCAGCATACT